>NC_065531.1:11802643-12434845 GCF_020184175.1 Aphis gossypii | reverse complement strand
ATATGCAATAAAACATAAAATACTTTAATCTTAAGTCTTATATTTAGTAAAAAATTGGATTTGTTCGATTCATCGTGAGGTCAAGAGTGAATGAATTCTAGTACTTTTCAAAAATTTTACGGAATAACAATATTATTTACGCATTATCAGTTTTCAAAAAATTCGTTTGATTTTGTTGTTTTATTGTAATTCAAAAATGAATAACCTGAATATTAAAAATACACGGTTATTATTTTTTATAAGAGTTTGAATATCAAATGTTGATGAAATTGGATATTAATACTGAAAATAATGATATTTTCTCAAACAATTTTTGTTATTTTAAAATATAAGTGTACAAAAAATATAAATCGCGAAAAAATTTCATTTATATATTTTTTTTATTTATAAGAAGTATATCCATATAATATATACTATGACGTTAGTGCTCATTTAGTAAAATGATTACTGTCTTGCACCATAAAGTTACATTTAAATGCATTAAGTAGGTAGATTCATTTTACGCACGTCGTTCTGCACTATACATTCTTTTTATACAAAATATCTATGTGAATTTCTTTTTTTGAACTTTTGATACAAGTTTAATTTTACTGTTGTGCACGTTGTCACTTATTTATGGCCGACACCTTATACCATCTATAAATTTATGGTCACCGGGAAAATCCAATTTAAAAACAAAAATCCCGCGGAATGTGCTACCGCTTCATTTAAACTTCGTCGTCAGTCTTACTTTCAGATCGTAGTGACTAATATTTTACAGCAATCTTTTGTACAGTGATATTTAAATTTCTGTGAGCTATTAAAGTTTAAATTTTGTCTTTCTAATAACAATAATTGAGTTGTATGAATTTTAAATCAACGTATAATAGCATACCTTATGTAGAAATGTTGGTATGTTGTGAGTAGGTACTACAACATATAAAAAAGTTTAAACACATTATATTATACATGTATTAAAATAGATATTAATCAATGTTTTTTTTTTCAATTATAATAAATAATAACCTATTTCAGCGTTTCTTAAACTTTTTTATCCGTGGAAACCTTTTTTATGTTCACTTAGCTTTCAACAATAAGTTATTACACCTCGATAATTAGACTCTGTAATTTGTTTCAATAGTTGTTACGCGTGAAATATTTTTTCCCGCTAGTCACTACTAATCTTTATTTAGATTTTCTTGAAAATTTTGAAAAAAAGCACTTTAGTTTTTCGGAACCCTAGAGTTCCACGGAACACAATTTAAGAAATGCTGATTTATTTAATACCGATATTTTAATTTAATATTAAAACAGACAAATATTATTTTAATTATTCTTCATAAAGTACTTGTTTATATAATTTGTATTTTATATTGTCTGTACGAGTATATATTTGTGTAAACTAAATTACATTTGAATTTAAATACAAAGATTATTTAAGCACAATTTATACTACGAAATAATAGGAACTATTTGTAGCGCAAAATGTACAAAAAATATAAACACAAATTACTGATATAATAAACATTTATTGTGATATATTTTGTAATACTCGTATATTAAAAAGAAATATTTTTTTAATTTTTTAATTATCTCCGTGGCAATAGGATGATAATCTTGAAAAAAATTACAGTATGATAAACTGGAAAGACATTTAAGAATATAATAATTTAAATTATTGCATTAAATGCTTCGTAGACCATTTTACGGAGTGATCACTAAACATGCTTTTTTTTTTTTTTTTATTGAAATCTTAATTTTGAAATATCACTCAAAGACCATATTTTAAAATTCTTAAGAATTTTTATTCTACTTAAGGAGTTTTTTTATTACAATACAGACATCTGTTTTTCAACAATTTCCCCATTTTCCCCCTTTATTATTGTATATTAAGTGGATCATTTTTTTTTTGAAACGATGATATACCTAATTCAAAATATTGAATTTAGTATTTATTACACTAGAACTATTTTTACAAATTGTAAATTTTGATAGTGTATCTATCAATGTAATTTTGAAATCATAATATGATGTTAAAATACTTATATTTAAAAAATCCAAATTTAAATAACTGCATTATTGAATAAAAAGGAGTGAGCTATGTTGTTATTTTTTTAGTTTTTATTTTATTAAACTTGTATGTAATTGTTATTTCGAATATAAAAACAGAAACGTAATAAATATACATAAAAAAATGTTGATTAATTTATATATTGGTAATATTTAATTATTATTCAACATAAAAACAACAATTTTCTTAATTTTAATATTTTTAGATTTAGTGTTCAATATATTTATTAAAAAAAAAAAAACTTAATATCTTCTGAAGTTAAACGTTAATATTTTGAAGGTACAATATTGTTTGGACTAGATAAATTCTAAAAGTTAGTATTAACTTCAATATTATACTTACGTCTTATACTATAATAAAATCTTGAATTGTTTTAACTATGTTTAAAATCATAATATTTTAAAATGTACTTAGATCAATACTAATTAAAAACATGTCAAATGATAATTATTACTAATCTGTAGGTAGATGTGTTCATATTATCACGTATACAATAACTGTTAAAATATATTATAGTCAATAGTTGAATTTCATCTTACGTTGCGTATAATATATCTATCTATTGAACACTTTTCAATGTATCGGATTTCCAATTAGTGATTTGAGTATTGAATTTCTTAATATAAAATAGATATGTATTTTAGACACCTATTGTATGTATAAAATATTTATGCAACAGATAACGTCACTTATAAGTTATAAACTCTACCCACGATTGCAATTCGATAATATATATTATATCATTTTTTAAATATTAACAAAATAAAACTCTATCGTTACTGAATGAGGTGTCATTGTTTTGTTTTAAGTTCATACCTTAGGTATTTATGTAATGTTTTCCAGTTTATATGAAAAACGCAAATGTTTAATATCTAGCTGTCAATGCTGTCACTCATCACGATTTCTAAAGTAAGGTTACTATAGTATATATTATAAAAAATAGTTTTTAGCTATCTACTATGATATTAACCACTCTAGTTACTAGTGAACAAAATGATAATTTACAATTTGAGATTGTGGTGATTGCTAAACAATAAATATATTTTAATAACAATTGACAGGTATAAGATTTTTTTTCTCAGCAGCGTGGCCATTTGGAAATAACTAAAAATGCAGTATAACATTTTTTATTTTTATTTTTTAGATCGAGATACATTGATAGGCAAACACGAATTATATTAAATCAATGATATTACCTACATTTAAAATAATTGTATTACTAAATTAATCAGACCATCCTGATTTTTGGAGAAATGAATCACATTTTATTTAAATCTCTAATTTTTATTCAAAAATTCAAGTCACGAATATCATTAATATCATGAAATTCAAGATAGATTATTTTATAACGATACAAGTTAGGAACGTGGTACACATTTTGATTTTTGAAGAGTAACGATTTTCGATACTACTATAGGGTATAATATTATGTATTTAGTTTATAAAACAAATATATTCTTAATTAAAATAAATTATTTTTATTTTTATTTTTATTATTATTATTATATGATAGGATTAAATGAAAAACTTGAAAAACATGTTTTGTTATTGTATCATTGAAAATTGTAAATAGTATACAAGTTTAAACATTTTAATTTGATCATTAGTGTGGGAAATTTTAGTAAAATATGACTAAAATGCTAAATTTTAAATTATAGTATATTCTGTATAGATAACTTTAATACTGTAATGTAATACTACATTCATAATATATTATCATCAATAATTAATATAATATTACTTACACTATAAAAGTTATTATTTTATTTTTTAAACTTCAATCAAATCTTTGGTATACACTATACATACATATATTTTTAATTGGATTAAATATAATACATTTATCATTCTTTCACCATTCTTAATTTAATAACTAATTTACTTCTTTTACAATATCGAGTTATTTCAGTTTTTCATTATTTTTTATTTGGTTTCAAACCTTTATTCGTGATTTACAGTATGGTGTCAGCTGTTAGTTACGATAAAGTTGATCAAGACAAACAATTTTAAGTACAAAACAATTTTTCTTTTTTCTAGTGTGTACTTCGTGAAAAGAAACTATACTATTCCATCTACATCAAATAACCACTCTAGGAAACATGTGAGATTAATAGTTAACTTTTATTAACGCCTTTCGATATATTAAATAAACTTCCATCAAATGTAATCAACTGTACCAGCTGTAATTAAATTTATATTTATTTTTAAAATTGCACGTATATGAAATTAAAGTAATTAAAATTAAAAAAATATATAGGTATGTATATTTCAAAATAATGGTATACATCTATTAATCTATTGTATTTTAATTTAGATTATAATAATATTAAATAATTTATAGTGTTTAATTTTTGTTTTAATTTATCGATGACGATATATAGTATTTGTAATAGTATTAGATTTCTATCAACTTTATTTGTTTTCGACTTCAAAAGTATGTACTAATAAAAGACGAGTAATATATTAACAGCTTAAAGTATTAATAATTCCAAAATAATTTTAACTAAATTTATTATAACGATTATAACTATAAAACGAATCGATCATCTTAATTATAAACTATTGTAGTAAAAATTAGCAAAACATAACATTAACTAATAATATCTGTAACATAATATTACATACTTTTATATTAATCTAGGTTTAACTGAAGTTATAATACATCTCTATAACACAAACATATTAAAATCGACCTGATCGAAATTATAAAATAAATATAACTTCTGTTATCCAGTATCATTATTTAATCATCAATGCTTTTATTTATTTTATATACCTAGATAGAATACGATAAACACTTATTTAAATTTTGATGTAAATTCCATAACTATTTCTATATTAACAATGTAGAGTGAAAAATGCCAAATTCTTTTAAGTAAAAATAATCCATCAATATATCTAGGTAGTGTTATGAGAAAAAAAGTTAATATACCTAATTAAGTCTGATTTTACAATATAATTGATTTAATAATATATTTGAGCGACTCGTTATTTTATTTTGTACTATGTTTGTTATGGGATAAATTTTTTTTTTTGAAATTGAGAATATTAGTCAAAATAACATCATATAATAATATGATATTTGAACTCTTTAACATTTTCTATTGTATAAAATTAACAATGAATAAATTTAAGGATATTTTTAATAAATTACTTCAAAAATAACTTTGATTTTTCAAACAATCTTTTTCCTGTAATTTAAGATGCTGATGCGTAGCTGTTAAGCATTGACATAAAAGTGTTATATATCACAAAAAAACGAAGCAAAGAAACCTAGTCTTTGAAATATCATAAAAGATAAATTATGATTATTATTCTATTTTCGAAGGTCTAGCATATTATAAAGATTGGAATTTTTTTAGTTTATTAAGTTTTATTTTGTATTTCAATTTATTGTTTAAAAATATAATTAAACACATTAGTTTTATATTTTATATCTAAATTTACTCTTAATCTGATGTATAAAATAACAAGTTTATGAAAATAAATCTATTTCGTTGATTTGATAAATGAATAAGGGTTTACAAAACATCCAAAGAGACTAGTTAGGTAATTCATTTTTAATTAGTTCAATGTTAATGAAATTCACTTTTGATTAAAAATTACAAATGAAAAACCTAATGTGATATATTTATTTGAACCTTCAGAAAGTGACATCAGTTAAGTGCAATAATAATTTTAATATATCTATGATACATTATGTACAATTTTCCATAAAGTGTATACATCTTTTACATGAATATGTGAAAAATTACTACATGGTACATGTAGTGAGATATGTATAGAATACATATTATATTAAGCCTATCCGTAGGTGCAAATAATCTATACAATATTCAGAGTGCTTTTGCCATACACACAATTTGAAGGCACAGAAACTCATAAACATTATATTTTTATCACTAAAGAAACTAAATATTCAATACGATTTTATATAAAAATGTTTCAAAACAATTCGGTAACAAACTGAGAAATTAAAATATTCGTCATGATCTAAAAACTTAGGAAAAAATAAATACGTTTTAGTGAGATTGTTTGCAACTTACATTTCCAAACAATCTAAAAGGTACTTTATGTAATGAAGGTAAAGTCGTGTCAGTATTGTAATACACACTACTCATGTATTTTATACGCAGCGCATGCGTTCATGCTTGTAATGTTTTTACAACAACTAATGCTTGTTTTATGCTGATTGACATAATGTATTAACTTAAAGTTAATATGACAAAATATAATATAAATAGGTACAGTGAAGATTCAGATGATGTTTATGTAACAACGTAACCTATAATAAGTAAATATAATAAGTGTTCACTATTAAAATAATCACCTGTATACACATGTAATATAGTATGGTGTATAACACATTGTATAATATAATTATTTTCTGACGTGAAAACTGAAAGTACATAAAAATGTATTAATATAGACGATGTTATTATAGAGGTACGCTATACGATGTCATGAAATTCTATTTTAGATGTATAGTATTCAGAGTATTTAGAGTGGGTTAGAGTGGTCACGAATTTTGCGTATGAGTTTTCCGCTTGAAAAGGTATGTTTAAAAGTGATGATTGTTATTAGGTATAGCATTATAATAACGTTTTTTAGTAAAGCAAAAATTAAGTTTAAGTGTTTTTATTTTATAAACGTTTTTAACATAATATTCCCTGAAAACAATGAACTAAATATAATTGAAATTGTGATAAATTACATACACTAACTTATACATTTGATTATTACAATAATATAACAATGATAAAATGTATCGATTTTAAATTTAAAATATTAAAATATAATCTAAAATCGTTATATTTTTAAATTTGTAATTTTTATTAGTACCTATTAATGAAACTTTATGTATGGAAATATATGTTTACTATTAAAAAAAAAAGTATTGGCTATAGAAAACCAAAGTCTAATTTAGAGAGATTGACGGTGTACCCATTTGGCGCCATGTAATCTTGTTAGTGGTTTAGAAAGAATCCATATTGTATTAACACGACTTGGGCACTTAAATCCAGTTTATAATAATTATTAAAAAGCTACGGTTTAGGTTGTGTTTTTTTAACGTACATGACAATGTTGGTCACGAAAAAAAACATTATTACCAAATCCTAAGTAATATATTAACATATAAATCCTTCTTTTAATAAAAATCCTACTCACCCTCAGGCCGCTGCCTGTCTTATCATTTCAAAAAGTTGCGTTTTATAGTTCAATTTTAGTTAATTTGTATCCCTTCCCTGGGTTGAAATATTATTACGTTAATTAAATTAATTTTAAAGAAAATAACAACATTTATGCAGTTAGCTAGGTTAGGTTCAATTACATAAAAAAAATTGAATACAAGATGTTAAATCGATATTCTCGTTTCATTTAGTCGATAAAATATCAAAATATTTTAAATTTTATAGAATATTTTAAATATTAAGTGATGGAAGTTTGGTAGATATGTTAAGCTTTTGTTCTTTATAAGGCGTCATATCATATTGATACTGTTATAGGTTTGAATTTTTACATCGTTCTAATACTGTTTTCTTAATTATTAATACTATACAAATAGATAACAAATTTATATTTTTGAATCTCCATATTCTGTATTATGTATTTTAAAATTTTAAACACTTAAAAAAATACCTTAAACTTAAAACTGTAGTAATTTTCATATTTGATATTAAATTTAAATTTATATTTATCTATTCAGCTATAATCTATAATAAGTTATGTGTTAATGAATATACTCAAATGATAACATAATATATGTCATATAGTTAGCGCTTCGACGTTTTTAAGTTTAAACTATAAACGGCGATATAACATGATATAACATGGTTCAGTCATTTAAAGGCAATACATATTCAAAAAGAAAAAAAAATTATATTATAATAATATATACTTTCATAAACTGTGTGCAGCTTGTATTTTTTCTAAAACCCTTTAACGAAATTTAATCATGGTTGAAAATTTTGTATTTTATGTTTATACAAATATCATATTAAATAGATGTTATACTTTAACATAACATTTTCTCTACTTTTATATTTATTTATTAGAAACCCGGAGACACCTCTGAAACTTGGTGTTAAGTTATTATTAAAATAAATAAACTATAATGTATAATGTAAAATAATTTATTTTTAAACATTTAAAGTAGGTAGGTATGTATGCCCTTTTAGTATAAAATAAATTTAAATTTCTTGATCTCGAATAAATTACTACTTCAATATTCAGAAAAGTACGATATCTACCTCGTCTTTGCTATTCATATAATATTTAGCCAAGATAATCAATCTCAAAATGTATACTAAATTTATTATATCAATTGAGTAGTATAGATCAGATATTCAAACTGTAAATGTATTAGTCATTTATTTAATTTATTTAAGTAGTTATTGCTTTACATTGTAATAAAATGTTCATAATTTCAATCTACTTTTTCAAGCTATCCGTTTTAATACATCTAGACGGTTTCCTCAATTAAAAATAAATGTCGATGAATAAAAAATTGTGTTCATTAATAACGAATATAACACGATTACGCAAAAAAGGGAATTACAATTACAGACAGGTACAAATCAAATAACGTTTTACAGGTTAAATTTATGAGGTAAAATTATTTTATCACCTTGTGCACACCAATTGAAATGTTATTATAGTAGTTATTATTACAATTGTATTTTACGTATATATATATATATATGCATGATTGCATTAAATAATAAATTATTAAAAGATATTTTTTAATTTCATACTTTTTTTCAGTGTTAATATTCAATATTAATCATCCGTCTCATAATATTTCTTTTCGTTTATTAACCTACTTGATTCAATATTTTAGTTGATGAATGACATAAAGCTAGCTTAAATTTTTTCGGATTTCTTGTGGATAGCATTCTAGAGACTCTGGCACTACTATCTTAGACGAACTTGTAGTCTCATTATTCCATATTAACCATATGTGTCCATTTTTCATACCTATATTAAACACCATTTATTCAAGATATCAGCAATAATTGAAATTATACGTACAGTATTAAAGTTCATGAGAAGTACTATCATATTATATTACCCTACTTATAGTACAGGAGTAACTTTGTAAAAAAAATATGCAAGTACTTGAATAATTTATTTTATTTTGGCTATAATTTTATTATGTCCATATTAGTTTTAGAAATATTTATAACAATGTGTACTATAAGTAGCATAACTAAATTACAATATAATATGTACCTATTATACCTACCTATATACATAAAATATAAAATTAAATTGATAAATATAATAAGCAAAATTATTATTGAAAACTAGAAATGATAATCTATTAATATAATATATATATATATATATATATATACGTTAAGAGCTTTATATATTTACTTCAATATACTTTTCAAAGATTAATTTATATATTTTTTTGTTTGATAATTTTCAAAATATTTATTTGCACATTAAACATTTTACTTTTTCACGTTATAGCCACATATTTACAACTTTTTAATAGATATAGAGGCTTACTACTTAATTTTATATTCACATTAATTTTTCAAGTTTTAAAGTTATCAATATGTATAGTTTATGTTAAGCAGAGAAATAGCAATATTGCAGGTTAAACAATGATGGGTGTATTTTTATTCATTTATTTTTCTATCATCGCATTTTAGAGTAGTAAAAATGGTTCAATCTTAAACTCAGAGGGAGGTAAAAACAAAATCGATTTAATTTTTTTACTGTAAATCAAAAATAAATAGTCTTAAATAAGAACTTGAAATAAAATATATACACTAAACGTATATGGTATATTATATTTTTTTTCTAGACATGATATAATTTTAAATAGTATTAAAATTATTAAATATAATTTTTAAGAATTACTCCTTTTTGATTCCAAATACTTATTTTATTTTTTATTTATTTTTTTAATATTTGAACAAATATGTAGCTATTCTTTCTAGATTCTATTTTTCTTAAGTTCATTAAGAAAGACCAAATTATAACGTAGTATCATTCCCATTTCAACATATTTTAATCTTCGATTGGATTGATAGTCTCTACATGGTTATTCGCCTTATGTGTTATATACCGTTATCGTATAACTCACTCATTTAAATTACAAATTTGTTAATGATGAAAATCTAGCAGATCTATCTCCACGTCCATTTCAATTGAATCTTTGGACATATTACCCTCAAACCATTTTGCAAGGGTTAAAATCCTTCTAATAAATATGAATTCAACGCGTCGATTGCATATCAATATAATTGAAGTAAACAAATGTTATTGGAATTATAATTTTGATAAAAATTTAAAAAATCTTATTATTATTATTATTATATTTTGATATAAGATATTTAAGATACTTAGAGTGCCTTCATTGAATGACTCCCTCACTTATGCCTCTTGACTTTATACCTCTTGCAAATTTGTAAATTGAACTTATTATTTGTTGTACGGATTGTGTATTAATATATTTTAAATAAACAAAATATTTGTTTGACAAAAAGTTCCAACTCACCATTTTTTTTTCAGTTTTTTATAAGATGAAAATAAAAACAACTATATTTAAAAACATTTACGCCAAAAATTTTTATTTCATCTATAAAACAGCGTAATCACTCTGCCCAGTTTTTTTTTTTTTTTGTAATTTTACACTTATCTATATATTATATTGTATACTTATATAATTATGAAATACAAATATGTGTTTAAAATAATAACAGAACAATATTGTTTATTTTTCAACCTTAATTACTAACATTTGTGAGCTAAATATTTTAGCATATATTATTTACTAATATAAATAGGTATAACGTGCATCACAATGTATAATATACATCACATTAAAAGTATTAAAGTATTGGCATAGTGTTTATTATATATGATTTTTGGTACTGTTTGAAAGCACATATCTATTTGAAGTTAATAATAATGTTTTTAACATCAATTGTTTTATCTGTCGGATTGACTAATGCGTAAGTATTCTTAAAATTATATCATTCTAAGAAAAGCACAATACCATTTTAAAACATTATTATAAACTTTGGTTAATTAATTAAATATTATATACCTATATTATTATATTTTATCAATACTCAGGTTTTTATATTTTTAATTAACAATAATATCTACATATTATATTAATAAAATAAATAAGATGCTATTATTTCAACACAGTAGACGTTTTTATTTTTTATTTTATCTAATTTATTTGTTGAAAAATAATTTTGCGTGGTAACTAATTCTGGTTGTACAATAAACATTTATTTACACTTCCTACCATACCGCATCGGATCTTCATCTGCATTTTTGAGTTGAAATGAATTATTGTTCATTAATAATTAAAATACTAACTGAGCTTTATGAAATCAATTTTCTTAAAATGTAGATATTAGACCTAACTAGCAGACTATGTAGTAGATTTTGAATAATTGTACGTAACTTTAATGTAATGATAAAGACCCGATTATGAATAAATGAAAACTGTACCTATTTACTTGATAGTGCAATGTACATATTTAAAACTGGTAAGGTACTTAACAAATTTATTTATAATGATCGCTGACAATATATTATTGAAAAAATGTTATTTGGTACCTATATTTTTTTCTAGATTCGCTGGAACTTCAATTTTTCCAAATGTTAACCAAGGTAATTTTAATATTATTACAAAACTTTAAATAAACATATATTTTTTTTAATAAGAGCACTAACTCAAATCAAATTAATATATAATATATATATATATATAATTTTTTTTTCAACTCAATTAATTATTTTAGAAAATCTTAACTTTGGTTCTCAACAAATACCACCGATGAGACGAGAAGATCAACTTTATTCTTCAAACATGACATATTCGCCAATGGAGGGAAATCAAAATATGTATCCAATCCCGCAACAATCAATGATGCAAGGATTCCAACCTCAATTTCCGTTTAATCCCATAAATCAGCAACAATTATCTTTATTATTGATGTCAACCTATGCCAGAATGATCTCATTAATGCAACTCATAAACATGCAAAACAGATATCAACCTTATAATCAATACTATGGTATTTTTTAATCTTTGTAATTATATAACTTAAATGAGAATTATTTTTCAATTGAACGTAAAAACTACTATTAATTATTATTTTAATCCAATTTTAATAATGTTTTTAAGATCCAGCCGTAAATAATTTTGTTCAAACTCCAGTTCCATTGCCATACGCTCAACAACCTCAAGTAGAACCACAAAACAATTTACAAAATGAATTGTTGCAACAACAACAGCAACAAGCAGAAGCACAGCAGAAAGCTTTAGAAGAACGAAGAATACAAAGTGAATTAGACATGGAAGTTCAAAGACAACAAGAACTAAAAAAAAGACAAAAAGAGGAAGATGAATTAGAAAAAAAACAAAAAGAGATAGAACGTCGATTACTTGACGAAGCAGAAATAGAAAGAGAAAGAAAAGAAGCTGAACAGCAAATCTTAGAAGAAGAAAAAAATGAACAAAAGAAAATAGAAGATGATCGTAAATTACGCGAAGAAGAAGAATTAAGATTTAAAAGATGTGAACAAGAGAAATTGAAACAAAAAGCAAGAGCACCACAAAAAGTAGCTAGAAAACCACGTAAAACTTCAACAACTTAAAGAAGGTATTATTATTTTAAAACTACAGACAAAATACATTAAGAATAATTAAAACAATTAAATATATAGCAAAAAGTATGTTTGAACAGAAATGATTGTATATATATATATAAAAAAAACTATTTATACAATATACAATTTTATTACCTACATGATTTATTTATGAAATAATATTACCTAATATAAGTGTTATTTATTTATGGAATTAAAATAAAATCGTTAGAAGTATGAATAATACTAACAATTAAAAATAACCTAACTAGATACAAATATTTTTGTACTCAATAACCTAAGTGTTATATATAAGAAAAAATTTATAAATTTCAAAATAAAATATACCTATTAACTTAATTATTTGTTATCTAATAACTAATAAATAAATCATATAAAATTATTATTTAAAATATAATTAAGTGTAAAAAAATAATTTTAATTGAAACCTTACAATTTCCGTAATATAATGATAGGTATACTAAATATCACACTTCCTTCCTTCAATAGATTTTTATTTTTTTTTTTTAATATAGGTTTTAAATGTTTTTATAAAAACAACATTTGAAAACCAAATTGTAGTAGAACTAACTTAAAATGCACTGTTAACAAACAATAAGATATAGATTTCATGAAAGTCATTTCTGAAATTTAATTAATTAGCAAGAATATGAAATTCAAAACAGCATACCTAACCTGTTTTCAGTCACTCGTCTCATTTTTTATATCACAAGTCACGTTTAGTTAATTCATTGTGAATATTTTGTGATATCCGTTTTGGATTGATGCTTCAATAAACTGTTAAGTAAATCAAAAAATTACTTTATCAAAATCATATCTGGATTCTAAATATACTAGACTTGATTTACGATATCTTATGATCTCATATATCTTCGTTAGTTAAACTTCTCACGAATTCATTTTATTTTTTAATTATTCATTAAATTAAGATACCTTTTATTTGTGCCAAAATATTCAGTAAAAATATGAATGAAAACCATGAATATTACAAACATTAAAGATGATTTAATGAATTTTGCGCGTTGGTAGATTACAGATAAAACAGTAATATAAAGAAAAAAACAATGATGTTCGAATTGCTTCACTCAGAATCAACACCTGTATTAATATGGTCCTTTCTTAGTTCCACATTGAAAATTCAAAATCACATAACCGTAATAATGATAATGTAGAATGAATAATATTGTTATACATACAACTATTATTACAATGACGTTATTTTTTTGAGACAAAACTATGGATATAATTAAGAACTAACACATTTAAACAGAAGAATGATTATTACAATTTATTACAATATCAATATGCTACCACATGAATATAATTAACCATTAATTTTATTCTTGTATCAGAATTACATAACACTACCTATATAATTTTAATAATTACTATCGGATTTTTATAAATAATAAAAAAATAGCACTATAAATTCAGAAATTTCATTGACAACTTCTCTAGATCATAATCATTATTCAAAGTAGGTAGTGTATAATAAAAATACCAACAATAAAAATAATTATTTAATATAATAACAATTAATTAGTTAGAATCTTTTAACATTGGGATTAAATAATAAATTATTACTTCTGTATAATACAAAGTTCAATTAATGATTAAAAACGTTTATCTTTCATAATTCATGAAAATATTACTTATAGATATTTTTTTTTGTTTTTGATAAAAAAATATTACACTTTCAAACTTGAGTATTTTATATAATTACCTACCTATATAAATAATACATAATAATGTTTTTAATATTCAATAGATAACAAGGCTATAATAACAATGAAAAAATGTGTATGAGTGTATATAAATATATATTTATAATAAGTTGTATGGTGTGCAAATTGATTACTCCTATTCCATATAATAATAGAGCCCTTTGATTTAATTCATAAAAATATTTACTTTTTATTCAGTTTCGAAGTATTATTCTTCACTGATTCAGTTTTTATGTTAATTTGTTCAATATATGTTACATTATTCCAATTCTTAACTAAATAATCCCATATATCCCAATAGTCATTGTTTCTTGTAACAAAAATAAATAAACTGATAAAAAAATAATGATTGTATAGTAGTACTTTACCTTAGCCTATGCTTTAAAGTCCTTTTAATCATTAAAATTTAAATAATTTATCAAGTATAATATTCATTCTATTAACATTGCATACAAGAATAATCTATGCATCTAAAATTGTTTTCTTGTTTAATCCAATAACTTAAATATTACTGACAAATTTATCTTACTAAGTTAATTTTTCTTAACGGCCAATTGAATAAAATATTATACTCATTTACTAAAATTCTTCTAACTGTAAAACACATTAAATCGTTTTATATTACCCACGGTGACTATACAACCTTTGTATAAACATTTTAAACTTATGTTTTGAATATCTTCTTGCAGTATAATATTTGAAGCGATGATGTGGAAATTGACCACTCTTTTGAACTTTTTTGTATTATAACTTTAAATAAGACGACTTATATCAGCGGCTGCCAAACAGTCGATCGTGGATAATTTAAAAGTCGATCATGTTAGAATTTATTTTTATGGCCCGCGCTCTATATGTTTCTTAATAATTATAGTTATTCAATAATGAAAAAAAATTTCTATGGAAGTCGATCCTCAAAGGTAAAGTATATTTTTAGTAGATCGTGACTAAAAAAAAATTGCCTCCTTTGACTTATATTATCTTAAATTCTTAATAACTCTATTTATTAAATATTACTAAATGTAGTACGATTTTGATAATACGAGTATAAGCTATTGGATTTAGATAATATTAGGATTACAACTAACTATAACCATGATAATATTATGATGTAAAATAAAAACTGTTTACTATTATAATATAATATAATATTTAATGCATTGGTTTTTTTTTTTTTTAGAAAAAAATGACGGATACAACTATTTTTAATCACTAAAGATATGTTTTATATGAAAATTCATTTTTTAACTCTTTCTAAAACAATGCTTCCATCCTTATAAGCTATAAAATACCTATTAACGTATACTGCGGATAGTTGAAGGATATAGTTCAGTGTTGTTTTGTTTATGACATGACATGTATTTTTTGCTTAATAAGTACTACTTAAAGAGTAAAGATTTTTATCTGTATAAATTTAAATTATTTCAAGCTTATTAGCAAGATTCAAACTTAATTAATGACAAAAAATATTTAATTTATAATTTTGTGGAAACAAAATATTTATATTTCATATGAAGATCAATCAATATTCTTTGTTATTTGTTTGGCAGTAAAAACTATATTCTAAAGTTTTTAATTTAATATTAATTTACGTAAATATTTTATGGCTAGACATTATTTTTATTATTATTATTTTGAATTGCGTAATATCAATATGGAAATAAAAATAAAGGTGATATGATCAATTAGATAACTGGTTTATAATCATTCATAAGTTTATATTTTAATTTTTGTATTTTATTTCTGAATTCAAATTTATTTGATCTTTTAACCTTATTAAGCAGCTCAAAATTACTAAAAAAATCGTTACTTATTAGCCGTTAGTTATTAATTTTTACTCATTAGCCATTTACTATAAAACTATTCTTTTGGTAAATTTGTTTATTTTTTTTTCAGACATACAAAAATTAATATGCATTTAAATTATAAATAATGAAATGCAAAACTAATTAACGTAATTCTATTCTTAACCAAAAATACACCTATGATAGTAGCTATATATTATTTAACTAAGCGCAACATGTTTTGGAATATGAATAGAACATATTGGTACATTGTCACTTGCAATTTTTAACACTTGTAGTTATAATTATATTAATGCATATGAGTTTTATGGTAATATATTTTACATAACGCTAATAATAATTCTATGTGTATATACTTGAAATGAACATTGATTTACAATCAATGTAAAAAAGTAATTAATTTTTTCTTTTCCTAACAGGGAGATGATTTTAAAGTACATGTTATTAATGGGCTTAATTTCACATAACATAATGTAAGTTTTAAGTTTAATTATTTAAAATATTTATAATATATTATATATATATTTGATTTTTTTTTTTGTTTTGATTTTAGTTATTCAATTGGTATGTATTTTGGAAGGCCATTCATTCCACGATTTTATTCAATTCCAAAAAATAATGGTAAAATATTTTTAATTTAAAATTATTTTGGTTTTAAGTTCAGAATAATATAGTCTAGAAAACAATTCAATTTTTATAATCTATATTAAGAATGATTAAAAATATTAAAAAATAAATTATACAAAAAATACATTTAATATACATTAAGTAGGTGAAAAATGCATACACAATTTAAATATTATAATATGATAATATATCGATTAATTGTAAAAATTAAATTGCGTAAATTAAAAATAATTACGAAGAATTTATTTTATTTTTATTATTAATTGATGTAACTAAAATGGCCAGACATCAATTTGAAATATCTTATGAATATTTTTAGTGAATATTTATTACATTTTTATGCTAATAATAACAAGTTAAATTTATAAAAAACTTTTTTGTTTCACTTTTTATATAAAAGAAAGTATGTATCATCTTTATACGTCCATAAATACAACAAGTAAAAGTTATTTGGTTATAGATTTGTAACGTGATGACATTCTAGAAAAAGGTGTCCTATGCAATCACTTCAAAAACTCCAAGCTTATACTTGTATTATTATAATTCATAACATATTATACACAATATATACAACATAAACATTGACGATAAGCATATTTGGTGAATGATGAAAGTAATTTAAGCTTTAATTATATATAAAGGAATAATAAAGTACAATATATTTTATTATAATTATTGTAAAATATCACGTCACCAGCATATTTCAAAATGGTTGGACCGCTTTATTGTTATAGCTCTTAATTTCTGAAAATAATTTTGCAATTAAAACATCAGGGACATTTTTGATTGAAGTGCATGTTTGCGGTGATACAAGCTATAAAAGACAGTATTATATATTATATTATACACATTGAATTAGAAGGTTTAATTTGTGACATAATATAGGACATTAAAAATAAAATGATAAGTTTTGAGTTTTAGATAGATTTGAATTTTTTGTGCATACCATAATAATTTCAGAAGAATTTTGTTATGATATAAGTACTGTGAATGTCTACTAACTTTTGAAGATATAGATATTAAATTGTAAAATAATAAGTGTTTTCAATTTTTGAATAATTATCGCCTTTTGTATACACGAGAAATTCAAGAAAGTTACTTTTAATACGATTAAACATTAAGATGATTCACCTAGCACGTACACTAATTTTGTTTTCAATAATACAGTCATTCATAACTTGATTTTTGGAAATTAGAAATTCAATTAAAAAAAAATAATAATCATATAAAATAAAATGTGTATAATCTATACAACATGGCATAATAATGTATACATATTTATGAAGACTTGAGGGAGTACAAACAATTAAAAATTATAAGAGATTACTTGTTTAAGAAGTCATCCAGTAATAGGTCGCTCTAACACTTAGTCTAGAGGTCTTTTAAATATACTTATAGAACATATTATATTCATTATTCAAATACTTGAGCTCTTTTGTTCTACTTAAGAACTGTCTTGTGGAAATACAAATATATATTTTTTATCTCCCTTTTTTACTGTAAATTATTTAATGTATAATAATCTTATTTAGTAAGAAAAAATTATCCTCCGAATTTGTGATGCATGACATTTGTGACTAGTAATATTCAAATCATTCGTATTTGAGCATAATTTTGAAATCTGCTAATTAATTTGAATCAATGCTTACTTTCTTTGGAAATCAAAATAAAAAAACTACAATTATTTATTTTTTTAAATCTTTGTAGGTACTATAAAATTATTCTAAGAAAATATACTCAATTAAATTATTATAATATATTAATTACTTATTGATAGTTAATATTTTGTATACTATTTTAAAGTTATATTGCATTAGATATTTATATTCTTAAAATGTCATCTTTAAATCTATTAAAAAGTAGCCTATATCTATTATATAGTCACAAATTATATTTATAACAAAGACTGAGTAGAGTTCCGAATCAAGTGAAATAAAATGTATTTATCACTTATTTTAACAGATTTACTTACATCGAAAATCAAGTTAGGTCTGATATTTGTAGACATAACTTAACTTTAGATACAATCGATTAATTATCATACGACGGTTGGAGAATTACGAAATATATTTCGGCGGACGAACTTCACGTCAATACGACTATAAAAGTGTCACCGGGGGTCATCGGCAAGCTAGTGCATGTTCCATAGATACATCCTATGTGGTCAATTTAATATTAGTAGTACTAGCAATATCTATCTAACAACATTCATTAACAAAATATTAACAGTTAATTGTTTATTAATTACAATTTACATTGCATAATCTTTTCATCTTCGTCAACTATTAAAATAGGGTTGTGTCACGTCAAAATGTAATTAGCCTCTTAAGTTTTTTTTTAATTTAGAAAAAACAAGATTCACACACTATAATTTATCTTTAAAAAACTTTGTTAAGTTTTTATTTATATTTTTAAAGTAATTATTTTCTTAAAAAAATAAACCACTAAGTTCAAACACAAAGGTTTTATACGTTTTATTATTATAACAATAATTATTAGTATTAACGTAATAATTAAAATATTATTATAATTAAATACTATTCGTAATTCTTAAATATTGTATAAAAATATTAAAAATATATAAATAACATTATTTATCAACATTAAGTTATGCCTTATTTTCTTATTTTTACGATTTAATTATGTGTATATTGCTATTTAATTTTAATTTTTAAACTCTTTATAACTCAAGTTAAAAATCATTGAATAAATGTTTTCATAAGTATTCCAATTTTTAAAGGAAATAAATGTAATTGGTTCAGTAAACACTTCAATATGACGTAAATCATATTAAAATTTGGAAATGTATGGAAATCGTGTTTTATAATTTTATTGGTATATTAAATTACAATCTTTATAATATTGTTATTTTAACAGCTTAAAAACTAATAAACTTTTGGCTTTATTATAGAATATACTAGATAACGATAATTTAAAATTATAACTAATAAAATAAATATATGCATTAAAAAAAAACGAAAATGAAAAATAATTGTATTATTATTATTATTGCCGTTATATTTATACATATATATTATATTATATATATAAATTAATTATAAGGGATACAACGGCAATAATAAAAATAATAATAATATATATTATGTATAGTATTTCAGACTTCACAACATAATTTTAAAACTTTTAACAACTACGGCATTTTTTACAAGAAACAAGACGATCAATGGAATCAAGGAAATAGGTTATCTCAACTACCAGAAATAGTAAGACGTAATAATGAAGAGCATAATATACATCAGAGAACTTATGGGGATAGACAACCTCAACCACAAAGTGAATATTTAATAAATCACCACCTTTGGAACATTCAAGCACAGCAAACCCTTTTCCAACGTCAACAATTAGTAAAACACAGACAACATCAAAAATATTTACTAAATAAACAAGAAGATATTAAAAAACAATTTGACCATCAAGTAAAACTATTGAAAGAAAACGCATTGAAGAAAAAGCTTACACAACGTTCAAATTATTTACAACGGCGTTACTATGAGAATATTCTGCATCGTGAATATGATGAAAATGAATCTGAATTGCATCAAAAAACATCTGATGAAACATAATATAACTAATTAAATGAACTGTAGAATAGAAAATAAAGTTTTGTACAATTTAATGTATGAATTATTTATTACAATTATATAATATTATAAATTCAATACAAAAGTGATGTATAATATTATTTTATAAATTTTAATATTTTAATGTATTATAAAAATCGTTTTAATGAAACTTAAATCAATAACACTGTATAATATAAAATATTTATATACTGAAGTAGATAAGAAGCAATGTATTTTTATTGAAGTAGTGTTAACATCATAATTAACCACATCAAGTTCACAGTGATTGAAACATATTTTATGTATTTATAAATCAAAATAAAATATATAAATAATAGTTTAATTTAATTTCAAATTGTGAACATTTTTATAAATAAGTTAATTTGATTTTTGTAAAACTATGATATTTTATATAATTTTTTATGATAAAATGTAATAATTGTACAATAAAATATATATAACTTATTATATATTATTTATATTGCATTTTACATATATATTACTTCTAAGCTATAATTTATAGGTAACTACCACTTTAGTTAATAAATATAAATTACTAATTACAATTGTTTTTCAAAGGGAATTAGCATTGGTACATCAACTGTGTATAACTTTGAAACCATCTTCAAACCATCTTTTGAGAATGATTTTTTTAAATAACAATAATTAGAATACTATTTTTTTTTTTTTTTTTTTTAGTACTTCTTCTATCCAAATTGACCAAAGCATAAAATTAAAAAATTTTATTTTTTTTCCTCATAACTTTTAGTACAATTTTTTATGCCATACCAAATAACTTGAAAATTTGATAAAAGATCTCTCTTAAGTTATCTCTATATCATTAAATAAATATTTAAAATTATAAATAATATTTTTTTTTATAAGCTTTCTAGTTCAAATTTGTCAAAACTTGTCAAAATCTTAAAAAATGTATTTATTTTATTGTTAAGAAATCTAAAAAAATTCCATATTATATTATAGCTAATTCATTTAGGTATTATTATATTCCTCATAAATTCTTCTTGTAAAAACTTAAAAATCTGAAAAATTCGTTAGTTAAAATTAATATTATATTCCAATGAAGATTATCTTTTAATTTAAAAAGGTACATATTTTTAAATTATATATTATAGATAATATTTATTATATATTTATTCTTGAACTTATAATCTAAATTAATCTAAATCGTAGCAGTTATGTTACCCAGAACCCAGAAGTTACATTTTTATTCTACTGTTTGAGCATCTAAACATTTTCATTGCTAAAAATTCTAAACTAAAAAAATAATTCTGAGCTCCTGCTGTTGCTTTTTTTTTTTGTATTGTTATTTCTTACGTACAGACATACAATATTGTAAGACGGCGCCTTAGGTATACAATATAAGAGCAGTTATGTGTAGAATTTAAACAATATATTATTTAATTATTAAATGATTTTTTAATTATCAAAAGTAATTATTTAAATAATATAAATAATAGTATTTGAAATATATTACAATTTTGTATTTTAAAAATAAGTTATATTTATGAAAAAATTGTATGCTCCTTTAAATGGAGTCGCCAAAAAACATACACATAATTTTAAAACCAATATAGGTATTTATCACTTCATCCAAAATTTAAGATAAAAAGCAATTTTATTTTTTAAGTTAACTATGAACTTTTTATCTATTGTCACAATATATTATTATTATAGTATTATATCTATTTATGTGTGGATATTAGTGACTATAAGTTCAATATCTAATCATACGTTCATGTATAAAAATGAAATCTGCATTATTTTTTTTTTCTTATTGAGCGTAATGACATAACATGACGTGTTTGTTTATATTATAAATAGGTATGTGAATAAAACAATAGTCAATATCCTTGCTTATGTTACACTCTAATCAGTATTCAGTCTAATCTATTGTTATTTTATGCGGTATTATATAAATTTATACATAACTTATACAGTGACAACACTAGTATACAATATGATATTATGTTATCGATAATATTGCCCATGCTGAATAATTAATCCGTTAATGACCCATAGTACGCACTTGCGTACCGTATAATATTAACTACAACAAGGATATCTAGAACTCTAAATATAACAGCAACTGTTATTTTTCACATTATAGAAAACACTACCCACCTATTTGGGTATATAACTTTAGAACATGTCTATTAATAATTGTTCGTACACATTAATATTTTTTATAACTACAGAAAAATGTTTTTATGCAATACGATAAATGTAATTATGTAGTTGTTAAATGGATTTTGAAAAAGTAAAACGTTTTAAATTAATGTTTAATTTAAAATATAAATTTCACATAGTTTGCACCGCATACATTTCTTATACCTAAATAGATAATATACATTTTATTCATAAAAACATCATGATATTTCATGATTATATTAGGTATATATTACTTTATTTGTTATTAGTATGAGACAAATGCGATGTATATTAATTTATTATTCGAAATTACTTTCATTAATAATGACTTTATAAACGTAATCATATATTTTGTATATTATTAAAAAAATTATCATATGATTATTATAAAGATAAAAATATTAATATAATACTCATATACATATGTACTGTTATTTAGCAGACATACTTTAAAAATTTAAAAAAAATAAATAAAAAAAACAATTTAATCTTATTTTTGATGACTACTCTTAACTGTTGGATAGACAGGAGCATGGTTATTTTACAATGACTCTTTACATAAAAATTTAAAACCAAAAAATTCAATTGTTTAATAAAATATTATGATACCTTATAAAATAAATGTGTTTTTTATAAGCATTAATATGTTTAATGATTTTATAGCTACAATGCTATGTATATAATGTTGTCTGTTATTAGGTATATGATATTATTATGTATTATATTTTGTGATAGGATTAATTTATAAAATGTATAAAATTAAACTGAAATATATAACTTTTAATTGAAATATTAGATATAGTAGCACTAGATTGACAGATTCACGATTATAATTACTTTGCCAATAATATAATTATTAATATAACAAATATAAATTCAATTACCAGACATTGTCTACATTGAAACTTGTGAGTTGTTTTATTTTTTCAATATCGAATAGTTTGATATAGTTTGATTGATTCAATTTATAAAATTTAAACAGAACATTTATTTTTTTTTTTTTAAACGGTTTTATACTTAATGGTTAAAAGAAAAAATACAATTTTAACTTTTAATATAAATTATTCAATTATACTCTGTGTAAAAAGTAATAAACTTAATTATTAACCTCAAAAAATATTAAATTTTACTACCTACTAGATAATAGGAATGAGAATATTAGATATTAAAACTTTGTAATAAAAAAATAATGTTAAAAAGCGTGGATGCTACTTTTTTTAAGAAAAGAAACGTAGGCCATGAAAATACACGAAACCGGTCATTATAATATTATGCATAGCATAACTAATGAACGTTATCATTGTCATTATGTTGCTTATATAATATATATATTGTAATATTCCACTTCACTATTTTAACAAAAAATAAATTAATAATATTATTTTCATTTTATAAGTAGGTATTATTTTTGATATAGCAATTTATTCGAAATTACAATCTCTAAAGTTAAATTAAAATATCAATTTTTTCTGTAGTTTGTTATTTTAAAACATATGATTTTATATCTGATAAACTTAAGTTATATTTATTGAAACTATAATAAGTATTATACGATACTAAAAAAAAAAAATAAATAATTTTTTGATTTTACTAGTGTTTTAATGTTAAGAAATACTATATCCAAATAAACGAGGTTTTCATTGTACTGTAAAAATGTATTGTAAAACAATTAATGTAAAGCTAGAAATATACTAGTCTTACAATATTTTCTTTTTTTTATATATTTTTTTGATAGTAAAACAATATTTCACGATTTAATTATTGCATAATATTATAAGTATTAGTATTGCTTATCACTAATAAGGTACTTTTCAGAAAAATATTTTTAAAAAAAATAGAAATTAACTACAGAATTATAATCAATTTTTTAAAAAAAATCTTAATAGGTATTTGCTTACTTCTGTATGCATCACTCAGAATTGCATTTGCTTCACTTTTCTATGATTAAACATTATTTCATAATGATATACATTACCATACTTTTCCGAGTAGCCAAAGAAAATTAATACATAGACTAAAATTATTTCAACATTAAAACACCAATAATGAATTAAATTATAGTGGAATAGCTGTTATAGTGTAATATAATTAAATGTCATTAAAATTGTTTGATACTTACTTTGATGTTAAGAATTTTGTTATTTGATTATTTAAATTATTTAATAATTTAAATAAAATTTAAATGCATACATCACAACTATGTTGGGTATAAATAAAGAATTAATAAACATAACGATCTACTGACCGAAAATAATCATCAAATTCAGATCAATAAATTGTCGAACCATTGGCATAGAACCAAAAAAATGTGTTTTTACTTTTCACTATAAAATTATTATAGATGCAATCAAAATACGAAAAATATATACCTTTAATTTAAATCAATTTCATATAAAGAGAAAAATTCAAGGTACAATAATATTATTTAAAAGTGATTTGAAATGTTTATACTCTACTAAATACCCAGTATAATATGTAAATTTAATCAAAATAGAAAACACTATAGATATATGACAAAAAAAAATCTCACTTAATTAATATTTCTTATGTACCTACATATATTTGTGGTTGTTAATGCTTTAATTTTAATAACTGAATAACGTCAGTATCATCTATAAGTATATTTTATAAATATATCATCACACATTATCACAATAGGGCACAATCTGATATAGATGATATTTTATGTTTGTTTTGAACTTTTAAAGTAATATACGTAAATGTTATTAAAATTGAAAAGAAAAAAAAATTGTTCAGTCTTTAGTAAAAATATATTATTCTACTTGTTTATACTTATTGATAAAAAAAAGTTTTAGCATAATAGTTCCTGAAAAGGTAATTTATATTTTAAAACCAAAATAAATGCGTCATCATAAATTTTATATTTTTTTCTTTTCTCTACTCGACTAAAAAAATATAATTTTAGAATCAACCCATTTGTATTATTAAAACAATATAATATGAACGAAATGTCATGACAGTGTACATACAATAAAAACGTGCTATCGTGTTTACAAGTTATATACAACAAAAACACCTACTTATTTCCATTACATAATTAAATGAACTGTACTACACTGCCTAAAAATTATGCATTTTATAGATGGAGATATATTTAATTTATAATGTATTATACAAGCCACTTATAAAAACAGAAATACTGTAGATGAGTTAATTTATATGACATTTATATATTTTATTTATATTTATGATATATATACTATATTCGTCCTTATAAGTAATATTAGATTATCAGAGCTCCAATAGGTACGCTAAGTCTTCTACACAATATGATTCCTGATAAAATATAGAAAAGAAAAGATAGGCCAATCTCAATTCAAAAAAAAAATGTAATACCGATCTTATATAATATTGGATAATCAGAGATTCTTTTCATTTTCAAAGAATTATTATTGCTTACTATCGTCCCTGTCCATCTATTCGGTTCATGTATTTTTATGTGAACATAAGTCCTTTTTCATTTTGATAAGACATATATTGAAACAGCCTACTATATAAATTACCTTTCCGTTATTCAAGAGAACAAAAAAAAAAGATCTCTTTACAATATAATACATTGTACTATCTATACCCGAAGATCACTATTCAATTAGAACTATTTTTTAATGATATGTCAACAGTTATAAGACGTAACAAACATTTAATTCCATTAAAGATATTTCATTTTTTTTTTTTTTTTTTTTTTATCGCTATATTATTATAAAAAACTTACAGCAATGGAATAAAGGATACATAAATAATCAAAATATTGATATTTAACGAATACGAATAAGATTTAAACATCGTTTTTGTTATTACAGTGTTGAAAGTATGAAACTACAGTGGTTTTTCTTTCAAAACATTAATAGTGTTAAGAACATTATTTAAATACCCTTAAGCCGTGTCGACGCTTTGACTTATGATACCTACTCCCCATTACCGTAGTGCGATAGTTACTTCACTATAGTTTGATAATAATATTATCGGTGGTGGTCTATTTACCAGATGATATTCTCATGATAGTGACTTTACTATAAGATCCATCACGTTTACTATAATCTTTAAAATGTGCAAATACTGTAAATATACCTATCTTATAAACATTTTAAACTTTACCTCACACATTAACGTTAAAGTATTATTATTGTATATTTAGTGATAAACCTTTTTAAAAATTAAAACAGATGACTCTATTGTTTTTACCGAGTATTTAAATAGGTAGGTACAACATTAAGTATTTAAAAAGAGAGTATTAGTATAAGTACTTCCAATTTTGTGTTAATTTGAATCACTATTCCCAATAGTTAACATTTCCAAACAACATTATTTATTTTTTTTTTTATGAGTACTTTCTTAATGCTAAAAGAAAATCTTCTTTTTTATGTACAACCAAATATCAATAAAACATTGTAATTCAATTGTTTTTATTACTTACTTTATTTTATAAAATAATGCATAACTATAATATATTGTTATATAATATTGCATAGGATTATTTAGATGTTCACCTCTTTATACTTAAGTTTACATATAAATCCATAGCCTCTTTGTATAGACAACATGTGAGTTCATGGAGTAAGTTTTTAATATCTCTAATGTTAGGTTAGGTCTAAACCCCGATCTTCTAATATCTAGTTTCTTTCCGTGTTTACTACAACTTACCAATCTGCGATCCATATTTATTATTGTAACTTATGTAGGAAATGACAATCACAAAATCTCAGTAATTTGAAACAGTGAAGAAACGTTTATTTCTTTTTTGAAAAACATTATCACCTACTCAGTGGCGTCATTTCATTTTTCAATATAAGAGGGAAAAGGTTTTGACCAACCCAAATGAGTAAAAAAAAAAACCAATCGTTTGATCTCAAGCAAATATCTACTTACATTTTATAATTTAAATATTTTTAAATACTGTGTGTTGTATTAATTTTACATCAATCTAAAATATTGGTATACGATAAATTTACAAAATAATATTATTTTAAGTTATACTAATTTTTTAATTTTTTTAATGCTTACTTTCCAGTTCAAATCTATTTATGTGTCTAAATATAAATACATTCCTTCTTTCAATTGTTTTTAATTAAAAATGTAGCATTATGATAATAATTTCTTAGCATAATATTTTCCGAAAATATTATAAATATAGTCTTATTTTTACCTAACCTAACCACCTAACTTTAAACACACTTTATTAGTTCTTTCTATTTTATACCATATACAATTTAAGGGAGAAGTGATCCAGAACCTTTATATCACTCTTTAAATATTGTAAACATATATAGGTATGAATTAAATAGATAAGTAATTTATCTATAGTTAAAAATTATAAAATACTACAACTATTGAGAAATGGTTGATATACCTATTTATTTTAATTTATTTTAAATTCATCCAATAATAATACTAAAACCGTTAACAACCAGCAAGATATATTTAAAATGCATTCGTTTACATGATGCATTACCATTTGCATTATAAATAGATGATGGTGAATAATAATCCTAAATTGTGTAGTGTTATTATGTGTACCATCAGATGCATATCAATCAACTCAATACCTACTCATAGATTCCTATTTGATCAAAATACACTAAAATACACTTAGGTAACTTATCGGACTCAATGTGCACTCAACACAAACGGTTTATTATTATTAGAGAAATGAAAACAATCATAAACAAATAACGTCCTTTGATTAAAATAATAAACACAGTTTATTTAATATCTAATGAATTACAATAATAAAATATGATATTACATAAAGAACATAATATTATCTATAATCATTAATCAGTATTTAGTTAAACAAGTTATTTGGTGATAAACCTTACAATAATGTATTTTTTTAAATATTTAATTATAAATGTAAATCACAATAGACATATCAAAAATAACCCATCTGTGTACCTACGCTGAGTAGACCAATTGAACGCTAATTTCTTAGTATTAAATAACTATCCATCAATAAATAGTTCTACCATAACTTTAAATTAAATACAGTGATTAATACTTCAATATTATAAAATATGGATTGTATTTTATCTAATATAGACTAGACTATAGAGTATAATACTACTAATAATAATAATAATTTAATCAAATGAATAAAATGGGCAAATGCCCAATAATTAGATTTTAATAATACTTTAAACGCTAAACTATATACGATAAAAAAGATAAAATTAATCAAAAATAAGAAAAAAATAGATGTTAGTAGATAAAACGTCAAAATCGATAATGTACCGATACTATAATATAATACAACTACAAGTACTATATACTTACTTGAAAGATGACACATGAAATTAAATTTAGCTTATTTTCTCAATGGACATAATTAATTAAACACGTGATTTTATACAAGTAGTAGTGTACGGTATCTCTGGGAAATTATCATTCAATTTATATATTACTCACCTTGTGGTAAGACGGTAACCATGTTAGATAATCATTTTCTTGGTCTTGTATAATTATACGCTGCAGACAGAATATTCAACCAAAACAATTCCATCATAGTCATTTAGCGAAATGTGTATATTTGTTTTATTATAGCGTTCGTATTATTGGGATGGGGTACTTAAATGTATATTTTATATTTTCTTAAATTTAAATTTTTATTTTTGTGATATGTTTATATTATATATAACATATTTAATAGTTATTTTCTGATTTAATTTACAACGTATTCATCTTATAAATTATAATTTAATATAAAATTAATTCAATTTTTAATGATATTATGTCACAATGTATTTTTGTTTAGAAAATATTGGATAATCTTAATTATTAATGATATCAATGTTAAAATAAAATAAAGAATTTTTACTGCGCATCTTTAATATTAAACTTGTGAATAATAGCGTAAATATTATATAAATAACTCTTTTTATATCTGTACAATGAATCAAAATTTTCTGTTTTTCTATCTAAATAAGTTGACTATTTTATGAAGAACCCCTATTCATAACTGTTATTAAGTTTAATTAGTTTAAGAGACATTTTAACCTTTTTTTCTACTGTACCAATTTTATTTGGAAAAGGTTAGAAAAAAATCGAGAAAACAATTAACAGTTCATAATGTAGTTCCAAAGTCATATTCATAGTTTTTAGATAATTAAAAGTTAAAAACCATATTATTATATGAAAAGAAAGGTAGATTAAGTGTTCTAAAACTCGTGTAAATTTTCCAAAAAATATTTAAAAATAATAAAGTTTAAAAAAAAGTAGGAAATATAATAATTATTTATACTTATATTTATTATTAACCCAACCTTGTCCTAAAATAAACAATATTGATAATTATGTTATAATTCGAGGTATACATCATATCATTATTATGTTGTAGTTCGTTAATCTGTTTTACATTCGATATAAATATATAAATGTTACAATAATATTATATATTTTTTGTGTGTGCCTAACTTCACATTTTGAAACGAAAAAATATTCGGTTTTAAACTTTGAAAATAAGATGGTTCTGTTAAAAAGAAAATTTTATATTGTTAGTACTTTGGCAGTTAAATGTAGAAAATTTCCAAATTCATTTTTGATTTATCCCGGAAAAACAAAGTTGGTAAAACGAGATATTTTACGTAAAATTAGTTTTTGACAAAATACATTTCTTTTTTTTTTGTATTTCTTGAAAATGTTATTAAATATATTAATACGTAGATATTTTAATAGACATGATATAATTTTAAAAATAATTTAGTTCTTTTATAATTCCGCTATTTATAATAAAAATATTTTATATTTGAAAGTTTCTATCTAATATTTTAGTTTTTATGATACCTACATTTTTTGTTTTTGGGTAAAACATATAGCAAATTTAATGTATGATTCCTTATATAGGTTTTTATCGAAACTTAAAATATATAAATTATATACATATTCATATTATATAAATTTAATATAAATGATTGAAGCAATACATTTTGACAATTTTAGATGTTTAATTAATGTATTCAAAATTTCAAAGAATTTATCTTCTAAAAGTCTGTCATTTAGATAATTAGAGTAAATTTTTCTATACACAATAAAATGTTTAAAATATTTAGATTAATTTAAAATATTATTAGAAACTAAAATTTTATATTTTTTCTATATTTTTTCTAGTTACTTATAAAAAAAAGTTTATAAAAATTGTATGATTTGTTAAAAACCTTAAAAATTAATTATAAAATCCCACTAAAGTTTTTCTCATAGTAAGTTAAAAATGTTAATAATAAACTACGCGATTATTTTTATCAATGTTTGAAGTGCATAATTTAACGAAATTAAAATTAATTAATTTAAAAAAAATTAAAATAATAAGTTCTTCATAAGTATATTTTACAATAAACTAAAAATCTAAACAATTTATATGATTTTTTTTTTTTCATTAACATCTGAAGTTAAATACTTAAACGAAAATAACGAATAAAGTTATTTTATTTTAATTCAAAACATTTTATTCGTTAAACTGATTTATTGTTTAAATTAAAATTTAATACACCGACACCTATCACAGTGATACACAATATATGTTATACAGTTGATCGAATTTTATTTTATCTTAATCATATAATATTATATAAAATAATAAATAATATGTATTAATATATAATGTAAAAATTAATTAATTAACTTAAATAGTAAAATTAACTTAAATAGTATAGTAAAATTATTTTTTTATTTTGTAAACCTAAACCAATATTAGGTAAATTATTATGTACAATTTGAAATTGTCATAATATTACCAAATTATAAAACAAAAAAAAAAGGTATAATTTAATTTAATAAATAATCTCATGTTTTGTACCGTAGTAAAAGTAATTATATTGCTGTGAACATTTATTTTCAGATTGTAAAATATTAAGTGTATACATCATGGACCATAGGAATATTACTGATCAGCCAAATTCCATATTTTTAGAGTTAGGTATGGCATTAAGACCACACTTTTCCACGTTGCAAATCATGCATTCATGGCGGGGTGTGTGTGATTTAAACTTCCGCAGTAACAGTACTTGTTTAGTATATCAACAACAATAATAAACCTATTGAATCATTTCACACATTTAATAAATATAAAACGGAATTCTAAAACTACAACGTCACCGCAAACCTAGGTAGGTAGGTAATCTATTGTAAAAATTATATAAATACTATAAAACATTATCAGAAATCGATAAATATTGATTAATTTAATATAACAGGTACTATTTTATGTCCTTGAAAATTACTACGTTGTTAGCTTACTATAAAACACGGAGTTATAATGAATTTCTTTTCAGACACTTTTAACAAACATAAAATACATTGTTAGTATCCATAAATAACTGATTGAACAAACAAATTTATAATCAATCAAAATTTTAATAAGTATAAATTATGACGGCGTATTTTGAAGAGACAACGGGTATTGCGAACATGGTATTGCTAGAAAACGCCGACGAAAAAATATTAATCGAAAATCTGAAAAAGAGACTACGCAAAAACATAATATACGTAAGATTTAATTAATATACATTTAAAGAAATTAAGAACTAAATAAAACGTAGATGATTATTTATTTATTATTACAATTTGCAATATGCCGGTTAAATTTGGAAATAATTTATATGAACGGTAAATGTTTGACCTTAAAATTTAAAAATGCAATGTGAATGTTATTATTTATAATTTATTTATTACAATTTATTTATACGATTTTATATCTAACAATTAAATACCAAATATTTACATATCAGCATTTAACTTTAAAAGTATTAATACATTAAACACTATCATTATATATAATATTTTTGATAAAATAAATTAATGAAGTGTATAGAAATCTCTTATAACTATATCATAAGCAGTATAATCATTATGAATATTGAAAAATTGAGGATATTATATTCCTTACCAATGAATCTCATAGTTATAAAAATTTTCATATAAATATGTTCACAGACCTGCATCGGGGAAGTTCTAATAAGTGTTAATCCGTACAAGACCCTGTCAATATACAGTGATAAATTGATGCTCAAGTACTACAATAAAAACTATGTTGAAGAGATACCACACATGTGAGTTATTTATATTATACTCAAATAATTAATGATTTAAATTATAAGATGGAAATCCAAGTATACTAAAAACATTTTGCTCTCTTCAACGAAAAAAAATAGTTAATTCATCGACTAACAAATTTAGAGCACTTAGATTGTTGTCATTACATGTTTAAATTTATATTTTTTAGATTTGCAACTTCCGCAAAAGTCTTTAAGTCTTTAAAAGAATACCGACGAGAACAATGCATTTTAATATCAGGTAAAAAATTGTATTCATCAAAAGTAAAAAAAAAACGTACATGATACCGATAAATATATTATAATGAAATAATGTTACTATTATTAGTTATTACAAATTTCTAAATAATAATTAATTGATTAAATTAAATATCAGTTTACTAATAATATAACTATAAGGTTTATTATTATTATTAAATGCTTTCGCGTTATGTATTGCACTAAAGTAATACATATGTCCACAAAATCATAATAATAATATTTTTTTTTTTTTTTTATTTCACAGATTTAAAGTATAGCATCAAATATTTTGTTTTTAAACCAATATATGTACTTATCAATTGTTGATGATATATTATATAATCTTAAAAGTTTGTCATTTGTAAAGTTTTGAACAATCTGTTTTTTATCAAACTTTATCGTGTACCTATACCTATGTAATACTATTTTTATTTTTATCAATTCACCCTAAGTGGATATTTAAATTAAAAAAATATTTTTTATTATACAATCATTAAAAGAAATTTATCAGCATATATTTCTAAACACAATATTTTAGAAATAAAACATTGATAACCGAATATTTTAAAATATTTATAATATTTAAATGTTTCTAACGACTGATTAAAAATACAAACGAAAATATCGATAGATTCAATTAATTAGGTATTTAATATAATATAATACCATAACACAATATTTATAGTTTTAGTGTGTTATTATTAAGTTATCATAGTAAATATTAGTCTTTTGGTTATAATTTAATAAAAATCATCTGATAATTGATAGTCTAGATAGTTTATAAATGTAATTTTAAAATAGTTTTAAACAAAAATTAAGGAATGATAACAATCAAACGAAAAATTTGTATAACAATTGGATTATCTAATTAAAAATTACTCACAAATTAATCAATGCAGTTTTTTTCATTCACCTAAAAGGTGGTCAGAAAAAAATCGTTTATATTTACTATACAGCAAAATGCATTTAAATCCTTTCATTTTAATGTTTCAAACCACAGATGATGTACTCATCATATTATTATAAGTATATATATTATATATTCTATATCAACCTTTCTCATTCCTAGAATTACTAAAATCAATACAACCCGATACTACTATTACTATAGTATTAATATATTTTGCAAAGTTCTGAGTTGTGACACAATTAAACAGACAGCGCCATTTCTCTTGATTGCATAATAAAATATTTAAAAAATGAAGATTTCACAATTTTTTTTTTTTAAATAATTTAAAGTGATTTTTTAGCTAATAGTCATGACACATACAGATATTATTATTAAAATATTATAAAAAATTTTATAAAATAGTTATACATTGATACTTAAATAGTTTAACTTTTTATATTTTTTAAATTTAAAATTTACCTTTATTTTTTTCAGTTATGTTTAAAATACTCTCTTGTATTAGCTTTATCATTTACTTATTGTTTGATTTATTAAATTTAAATATCCAGTTTTTATATTAGATTTGTTCAGTTTACTTGAAGTTATATGTTAATAAAAACAATTTTCATTATACATTTTTGACCAGTAAAATATTATCATGGTATTATTGCTAGGCAGTATACTAATGTAAAAATGTTTATTTAAACATATTATCTATAATAATACAAAAAAAAATTATGTATATTTTTACAATTTTTCAATTTAAGAACTTGTTTTATTCTTTATGAAACCTATAAAAAACAAACGTATTTATATATTTATTACATATTTGTAATCTTCTTCAACTATTAAATTTGTAATAACCCATATTATGTACCTTTCATATCAAAATGTATAATTAATTACATCAGTATCAGCAAAAACTGGCATTTCAATTTGACAGCAACCGAACTACGAATAATATCCAATCTATTGGGTTAAGTTAGCATTATAAGAATAAAATTTTAAATGAACATGTATATAATCTACTATATAATTACTCATATATTTTTTTTCTCCATATTATTACATCATAATAAAAATTGATCAAAATATTTAATTAGCTAGGTAACTAATGAGCTAGTAGAATACCGTTTGATAACTTTTAAGGTAACACTTAATATTTCATCTAGAATACCTTTAATTTGATTCAGGGTTGTGACTAAATAAATGATTAATACTACACTTATTTTTAATTTTAATTTTTATTGAAAATAAATCATTGATAAAATATTGATAAATTCTCTATCTGTTGGTCAAAATTTAAACCCACCATCTATACAAATTGTCACTATAATTAATAATGTTAAAAAAAAACCGTAAAAACTTAATATTTGTTAAAATAACCCGGTGCCATTAAATCTAGTATGAAAATAATATTGGTCATGTCCAGCTGGTGTGTTACATAGCTCCATATCACATATACATGTCACTTGATCATGAACGTATAAATTACATTTTTTTTACTGTAGCTTAAAAACTTTTAAGATTCTGAGTATAGCAATGAATGCATTCATTTAACTATAATTTACAATATAATATATATTATATTATATAAATACGGAACATAATTATAATACATTAATATATAAAAATAAATAAAAATATATACATGTTGATGATTGTAAATAAAAACAATTTTTATTTAATTAAATAAAGAAATAATTATTATAACACAACTTTATATTTTCATATTATTTTAAGTACCTACTTAATTTTCAATTATAAACTTGACTTTATTTTACATAACTCCTATATTACTTTACTTAATTATGCATATATTTTTAATATATAGCTATGAATATTTTAGGTGAGTCTGGATCAGGAAAAACCGAAGCATCCAAAAAAGTTCTAGAATTTATTGCAAAGGCAACACACGGTGACCATATTATTCAGATGATAAAAGATAAACTTCTTGTAGCAAATTTAGTTTTAGAGGCATTTGGTAATGCCAAAACTTGTAATAATGATAATTCTAGTCGGTTTGGAAAATATATGGACGTGGAATTCAACCCCATGGCAAGTTAAAAATAATAAAAATGTTATTAACACATTCATACGTATTGATATAATAGTGAAATATAAATCGTTAAAAAAATACACTAATGCTAAAACAGAATTATTTTAAGTGGTTTCATATGAAATGATATATTTTACTCACTCGCTGTAGTCTGTAACTTTGGATAAAATGGAGTCCTCTATTATTTATACTTGATTCTTTATGAAATATTATTATTTAAAAATATTTTCAAGTAAATCTTTGAGAGTATATTATAATATTTCTTATTATATATATTTTACTGTCTATGAATGTGTTAAAAATGTGTAAACATTTATTAGCATAATTACATAAATGTTATATGCGAATCTTAATATTCATTTCATAAGCATAAGTAGGGTGTTAATATCTATTACAAAGTTGTACACTTCTAAATTCTCTTCTCTGCCATATACAATCATAATAAATTGTAATATTATAATTATAATTACACTATAAAATTGTTTTATAACTTCATAACTATTATAAATATATAAATTATGTCTTTACTTCTACACAAGTTTTTATAAAAAAAAACTTCTATTGGTTTTCTTATAGGGTCAGCCAATAGGTGGTAATATTTTAAATTATTTGCTTGAGAAGTCTCGAGTAGTTAAACAGGCTAAAAATGAAAGAAACTATCATATATTCTATCAGCTGATCAATGGAGCTGATAAATGGTTAGCTGAACTCTTAGAGATTGACAAGGACGTTGATTATTTTTACGTGAGAACAGAAAAGAATGACAATGATGGTTTTGAAAATGAAGTTTGTTGGGCTTGTTTTAAATGAGTAATTTTATTTTATTTCATTTTGGCTTCAATTTTTTATAGACCATTAATGAAGATTCCAACAAATATAAGGAAACTTTAAATGCTCTTCAAATTCTAGAATTTAATTTGGAAGAAAAAATGGATATACTGAAAATTGTCGCTAGTATTTTGCACTTGGGTAATGTTAAAGTTCTGGAACGTGATCAAATGAGCAAAATTGAAAATATCAGTGCAATTCGTATAGTAGCCGATGTAATATAGTTTTTTTTTTTATTAGTAGTATAAATCAGAATCGTGGTCATTGCAAGATCACTACATTTGTTATATAATTTTAAATACTACACGTTTAAATTTTTGATGTTGATGACATTTATTTTATTACAATATGTGTTTTAATAAAATTAAAATCTGTTTTAGATGAATAGGTAGAAAATAAACTGAGTGATTTTATAATCGAACTTTTGATTTAATTTGATATTAAACAGATAAAATTATCATATAGTTAGGGAATTTCCTCACACTTAATTAATTTTGATGCTGAACGTCTACTTATATCGTGATGTTTAATAAAAGCTTGACGATAGAAAATTAAAATATTGAAATATTATTCAATTTTTAGTCCTGCTCATAAGAAGCAATTTATATGCATGGTTGTATATTTAATTAATTCGTTTTCAATAATGACTGGTAGTATACCTAGATTCTATGTATAGATGCGTTCGATAATATAATTTTCTTGTTAGAATAATATAATTTACATGATTTAAATACATGTTATTGTTATAGTAGGATAATTATCTAATAATGACTAGTTATATAGTAAGCTTTTAGATATTCGGCATGCAAATAAAAATTGTTGTAGTTCAGTAGTTGTATAATTTTGCCATTAGTGATAATAAATTATAATTCTTATATTTTAATAATTGTCTTTTAAATATTCAATTAATAAGTTTTTTTTTTCATTTTTGTGGGTAGAGTTTATTACTCCAACTTAAATTATGTATACATATAAATATTACTACAAGCATTTTGAATAATAATAAATATAAAAAGTTTACCATGTGTACGATAAACACTATATAGTGTACGTCTGTTGGAATCTTATGAAAGTTGACTCTCACATTAAAATGTACGACATATTACCTACGTGTTGTTTGATTTCATGACATATGGTTACGAACTGGTGTTTACTTTAATAATTGAATTTGTTTACAGTACAATAAATTAACCTACATCAAATGTTAGAAATTATATAGTTAAATTAAGAATTGTTTTTATCATAATTGTAAATATTAATTAATTTAATATATAATAATGTGTTCAGTTATTAGGAGTGCCAAAAAATGATTTGATATTAGCATTGACAAACAAAACAATAAGAGCTCACGGAGAAGTAATTCAGTCACACCTTGACGTAGAAATGTCGATTTTCGCAAAAGATGCATTAGCTAAAGCCATTTACAGTAGACTGTTTGAATGGTTGGTAATGCATATAAACAAAACGCTCAAAACAACTGTACGTAAAAACAGTGGTCGTATTAGCAAAAACAAATCAATTGGAATATTGGATATTTATGGTTTTGAAATTTTAGAAATTAATGGGTAAAGTGATGTATTAACTTAGATAATATAATAAAATAGTATAGATATTTATATATCAATATAATAATAATAATTTATGATATATTGTATTATAATATTATTAAATATAATTATATGTATATGAATAATATATTATTCCATAAAATCATATCTACGAAAAATATTACTTCTTTACAAGTTAAACAAAAAATTACAAGAATATAAGAACTAATTTAGATATTTATTTTAAATCATGAATAGTTAAAGATAAAATAAAAAAATGTATATTATGTAATTTTAATAACTTTTATACTAGAAAACGTAATGATAATGATAATGACAAAAATGTTGCAAATGTTTTCATTATAATTTATTTTTATACTTAAAAATAAAATAATAAATTCTATAAATTTCTGTAAAATAAGATTATAATTAAAAATGAATTCTAAACATATTAAAATCTTTAATTTTAGATTTGAACAGTTTTGCATTAATTATTGTAATGAAAAGTTGCAAAAGTTGTTCCTTGACTTAACACTTAAGTCAGAACAAGAAGAATATTTAAGCGAAGGTATCGAGTGGACTGTTGTTGAGTACTTTGACAATGGTATAATATGTAACATGATAGAAGAAAGACACAAAGGTATAGTACCTATATACATAAGAATATCTGATTTTCAAATAACTAATACCGCAGTCATGTTTTTTTAAGGGATCATTTCGTGTCTCGACGACGAGTCTCTTAAACAAACTGATGTATGTAATAATTTAATTTTTCTCAACGAGTTGGCGAAACGTTTCAAAGAACATGAACACTTTTCATGTTATCAAACTGCAAATGATCCACTAATCAAGAAAACAATAATTTTACCTACAGTAAGTAATGTTAAAACATTAGGTGTGATAAAAATTTAGATATTAAAATTTTTAAAAATTAAAATAGGAATTCATAATCAAACATTTTGCTGGTGCAGTGACGTACGATGCTTCAAATTTTTTAGAAAAAAACAATGACTTTCTGTTTGGAAACCTGAGTCAAATAATGTCCCACTCAACTAACGCAATCATTAAGGTAATTTAATATATAATTTTTACACCTTTAACTATATATCTCACCAGGAAATTTTAGTCGATTTTTTCAGATTGCCAAACGCCCAACAAAAAAATACCAGAGACTACAATAAAGCAATTTAAAAAAAGTTTGAATCGACTTATAAACACATTATCGTCAAAAGAGCCTTCGTATATTAGATGTATTAAACCAAACAACTACAAAGAATCCGGTAGGTGTAATATTAATTGATCAGTAGTCGAGTCAACCAGTTCCCTTCTTGAGATTATTTCTTTTGAAATCACCCATAAAAGACACATAATACTTATTCTAATTTATAAGTATAACATTTTATAATATTAATTCAATCATAATTAATTAAAAATCATCACTAAATGAACTGTTATAGCATGGTAGGTACTACGTCAGTTACATAATAATACTTGTATATGATTGTACCTTCGTTACCTATATTTAAATTTCAGACAATTTTGATGAAGAAGTGATCAGTAAACAAGTGAAGTACATGGGTTTAGTTGAGATACTCCGTATCAGAAAAGCTGGTTTCGCATACCGTGGTCAATTTGAAATATTTTTAAATAGATATAAAAGCTTGTGCCCAGACACTTGGCCCGATTGGAAACGACGGTATGGCGGGGTGGCTGTTGAAGCAGTAAAACGGTTGATTGAACATTTGCAGTACACGAACGAGGATTATAAAATCGGAAAGTATGTGAATAGTAGCAGCAAGTACCAAGCGTTTTTTACTATCAAAATTAATTTAAAAAATACCACGGCTATATAGATATTGATCATTTTGGACCGAAATAATTATAAACAATAATTGATGTAACACATCAAGTAATATGTGACCTCCCGCCGCAGTATAAATGAAATCGAAAATATCACACCGATTTTGTTTTAATTTGTTGATGATAATATAGAACCACACATAATGTAAATTCGTGTCATACCGTAGTTATTTAAAAATTTTTGCAGGACTAAAATCATGATAAAAAATCCACAAACGATTTTTGAAATCGAAAACCGATTCCAGGCGTCGAAACACACGTTGGCTACGATCATTCAATCCGTGTGGCGTGGATACATGGCACGTAAACGATATACAAAGACCAGGACATTGGTGATACACTGTCAAAGGTTAGCAAGACAACGTCTGCGTTACAGACGATCATTGCAACTCAGAGCATTTAAACTCGTCACTCAAAAGATAGTTTTTGTCCAGAAAAACATAAGGAGACTGTTGGCCGTGCGCGCTTACAACAGAACTCGCAATGCCGGGCTGACAATTATAAAGTATTATTAATCCATTGTCATTAGTGGTAATTGTGTTTCGTAGTCTATATAAAAATAAAATAATTTTCAGCTTTATCAAAGGGTTCTTGTCGAGAAACGATCCACCAAACGCGTACAATCGTCGATTTATAGTATACAAGCAGACAAAATATCTGATCGAGCTGTCTGAAGCATTACCACAAAGTCTGATTGACTACCGTTGGCCTAATCCACCAAATTGCTGTGTCGAAGTAAATACGAAATCAACAGTTAAAATATCATATCATATATAGTAAATTGTTGTATATTATAAATAAAATATATTTGTGAAAGGTATCTGCCCTCTTAAAAGCCATGCATCGTGATTGGCTATCAAGAGTATATCGAGCGAATTTGGCTAAAAGTCCAGAGACATATGAGCGCCTAAAATTTAAACTTACCGCATCTGAAATATTTAAAGGTATAAACACAGTATTTTACTTGTGCTATATTAATATGCAAAATATAGCATAAAAACATCAAGTGTATAATTTATTTTTTAGGAAAGAAGTTAATATACCCAGAAAGCTTAAAATTCGATTTCAATATCGATCGTGCTGGAATTCTTCAAAAATTAATAAATACTAACCAACAGAATTCCGAAAATCCAAAAATTGTTTATCTTGTCAGTTTTTAATATGAATTATTATAAATATTATTTATGATTATTTTTTAATTTTTTAATTTTTAGTACGCCTCAGAAGTAACGAAATTTGATCGTCGAGGGTATCGACCAAGGGTTAGGATTTTGATAATAACTACAGAAAACATTTTAATCATCAAAAAATCTGATAAAAATCAAACTATCAAAGATCAACTGCCATTGGAACATATAACTAACCTTCAAATGACTTCTGGAATGGACAACTTTTTGCTTATCAAAGTATCTGAAAAACTTGAAAAATCTAAGGTAAAATATTTCAACACTGAACTGATGCCTATTTCATAATTATAACGTTATTTCAATAATTTCATTAATAAATATTTTTAAGCGACAATCGGAGACGTATTTAGAGTTTTGGTTGTTTTAAAGCGGTGATACCACTCCTCCCCTTTACAACAATTATGCAAAAAAAATAACAAATCAGAATACAAAAAGCTTATAAGAAATTTCCTCAAAATTTGGTACATACATATCAAATCTTCAGGTTTCTTCGTAATGATAATAAAATTTTATAATAATATTGTTTGTTTAATTTCAGAAATTTAGAAATAATATTTTAATTTTTTATACTTATTTCACTACTTAGTTTTATTATTATAGTTTTATTTTAACATACATTATTGCTTTATAATATTATCTATTAACCAAATAGCTTTGGCCTTCGATCATTGTTCAAAACAAATGATAAAAATAAAAAAATAACTAAGTAGAAATAAGTAATAAATTAGATTCATAAATTTAAAGAGATTATTTTGATTTTTGAACAAAACAAAAGAAGAATTTAAAGTATTTTAACAACAAAAATGCTCACGTCTCTTATTAATTGACGAATGGCGAAGAATGATGGTTGTAAGTTGTAGAGAGTATCAAGAGAGTATCATGTACCTATAATAACAGTATAATATGCTGTCGTCCCTTAATCTGTAAATAGTTTGCCGCTCGCAATGGTGCCGTCTTTTCCTACCCCAAATACGTCTCTAATAACAACGAAACATTGACATAATATCTATATTGTGTTGTTACAAACTTAGGGAGACGTTCTATTAGAAGTTCCGTACTTGGTCGAATGTGTGACGGCTCTTTCAAAACAAGCACCTGGGATAGTAGAATTCATCAACATGCAAGAGAATTCATGGTACATATTATTAGAATAAAATATATTTAGTCTAATTGATATGAATTTCATAAAATACCTCAGAACAGTGTTTTTTTTATACCATATAGCATATTATTATATTATTATAATTATCAATATTTTATGTCCACATATACTCATAATAACTAATATTTTGATGATTGCTGTTGTGAATATAGATAATGATTTTTTGATATTTTATTCTTTAATGTTATATGCATACCTAATGTATATATTTAATATTATATAATATTTAGCATGAAACATGACATGAAAAACTCGAAAAATCCTGGATTCATTGAATTTATACCTGTTGCCGTCTCGGAACGCAAAGGAGAAATCCGCAAAGGAAACAATGGGAATTTAACGATTACTGGTTGAACGTAACAAATGTGTTTTAAATCATCACTGATTTCAAACAAATTAGATTTGTAACTAACAACTGTCAAACACATCGCGGCAAATGTCAGTCTTATATCAAAGATATCAAAGGGCAAAAGTCAATAATACAATATCTTCGCCCGAGAACGTCTTTTATATTCCACAGAAAACAAAATACACACGTAATAATTCATCACATAGATTTTACACGTCATTTTAAAACTTAAAATAAACTAAATAAACTAAAACCCACAAATATTTCTTTCTTGTGCAGTGTTATCATAGAGTATACAATAGTATAAGCACTATAAGCTTCATCTACAAACCTTTTAACCTAAACACAAATCAATATATTATAATATAAATTTAAGATTTACTATTGCTATAGTTACTGATTAGATATTAAATTATACATTCCTATTATTATTTAACATATTTAGGTATATATTAGCACCCTTATCCATAATACAATTTAATTAATGATTATGTTATAATATGGATAAACAATTTTTACTTAGATATCAAAAACATAGTTGTTCCATTTCCGTTAATAAATTAATATTTTATTAAATATTTTATTTTTAATGTATGTATAGGTATATATTTTTTTTTTAATGCGATAAAATGTATTTTCTTTTGATACTACTAACTGCCAGTTATTTGATTAACGGTGAGTTATATGTAAAATATGAATTATAAAATATGATGCTCAAAATTAATGTTGAGTGATTGAATACATGTAAAATGTTGTACTTATTATATTAAATATAATAATTATGAGGATTTTGAATTAACGTATTAGCGTATTTTTACTGATCGGATCAAACAATTTCTAATGTAATCAAATACTAAAAAATTCAAATTTGATTTTTTTTAAATATATGCAGGAAATTATATTTTTTGTTACCTAAATAAATTTCACTCGTAAATAAGTAATGTTTTTAATATAGGTATATCTAACAGTATGATATACGAGTATTATTATTGATTTTTTTTTCAAACTTATTATTAGTTTAATGTTTCATCGACATCTGGTCATTGTATTTTCAATTTTGCAGATTCATAAAAGTTCTTGATAAACAATGAATAGCATAAAGAAAAAATGTTATTCAATGCATGTTTTTTATATATATCATACTTATATGAATTATGGTATATTATATTATTCAAACATCTGTTTTTCTTAGAACAATATATTACTTAAAGAATTATTTATTTACATGTTAAGGTTTGTTAAAAAAAAAAATAAATGTTTTAATTTAAACATCACATGATTCCTATAATTATAATACATTGAAACCTGATTTGATGAACACGTCTTCTTTCAACGGAAAATTAATAAAAAGGTATAGGTAAAGTATTATATTTAATATTATATAACTTGTTCAAATGTATTTTAATTTGTCTAAAACGAAACGAACACAAACAATAATATTTTTCACCGATATCTTAAACAATGAATAACTATCCTAATCCAAACTCAATTTGAATTGCATAATTTATAATATGTGCAGTTTACAATGTGTACAATGTGTACATACTATGCGATAATTTTGCCGGTCGTGACAATGATAGTTCCAGATACACATTGGAACAATGATTACGACCGATAATTTAATACAGTAAAAGTTTAAGTCCTTGTGGATAATATTTTTAAATATAATAAAATATTTAATATCCTAATATTTATCCTTTATACACTTAATTTAATCCGAATTTTAACTTAAAATGTCTATAAAAATGACTAGTTTTTAGTGTATATTTTTTAGAGTTTTTAATTCCAGTATGAACTAATTATGACTCATCACTTTTTGGGACAGTAAAAATGCTCCGATTTTCAACTTTATTGGTAGTTCTACTAGTAAATGATATATAGTTGGTACTTTGGAAGTCAAAAGTAAAAATACTACTTTTGTTAATAATCAGTAAAAAAAAAAAAAAACAAAAAATAAATAAAATAAGAAAAACATAATTATAAATCACAAAATTTCACATGTTTCGAGTAATTAGTAATTAAAAACTTATACAATGTTTATAGCTAAAGTTTGAGAATGTAATACAATATTCCTTATAACTGATGATAGATAATAATAATAAAAAAAAAAAATACATCATTGTAAAATAAGTACAATTTTCATGTCGGACGTATTATTATATTAGAGATATATTTGGTATAAATATTATATTATTTTATTATGTGTTATGTACTTTCTCAGGGAAATTTATATAAAGTTTTTTTGACAAGTTATTTGTGTGAATTTTATTCAATACTTTACCTCACTGATAATTTACATTTGACATGCCTAACATACTCCTACATCGCCGACAAAGATAACATTAATTTATGCTTTTTTTCATAAATGTACAATATTTTTATTAAACAAATATGAATGTTTAACTAAACAAATATTAAATCCTATCTATATTAAACATCTATCTATAACGTACATATTGTATGATCCTTTGACTGTCTTTTATATTATACATGTTTCACTGTATTAATGTTTTTTTAACACCAGTCATAACCTCATCAAACAATTTATCGTATTATAGACATTCTCATATTAAGGTATACTTATAAACTATCCATCTCAAAATCGTAACTATTGGCTATTATACTACATATATTGTTAAACAGCTAGAGGATGCCACACTAACATATGTTTCTGTCTTACGTGACACTGTAAAACCAGATTCTTACTACAATATTTTATTATAGTAGGATGATAATTTTTCCAAACATTTTGTATTCCTTTATTATATTATAAGGTAGTATTTAATATTATAATAGTGTATATTTATAACATGTAAATCAGCTTATTAATACAACATTTTATAACATTTTTCAAGTAAAAGTAGATTTATTATATTAAGTATACCTAAATAGTAATATTTTAAAATAAATCAAAAATATTATTGGGTATAGTAAGATCATTATAATAATAATAATATATATAGATTCGTAATAAAAGTATTATTGCAAATACCCTTATCTGAGAGTAAAAGTTATACGTAAAGACTTTTCATTGTTTATTTTTATAACATTAAATTATGTAAAAAAAAAATGCCAATTTAAAAAACTGGTGAAATTTTCAACCTACGACTTGTTCTTTTTGAATAATAATAAAAAATGAAAATTGTTTGATGATAAATCGTTATCATTACGTGATTTAGTAAAAACTTAAAATTAAGACACTCATAACATTTTTTCCTATAATGGCACCCAAGTTTCCTCTAAAGCTATTTGATGGAAAAATTATAGAAAACATTATGTTGTGGGATTTTTTTAACCTTACATATAAATACTAAAAATTTTATGAATTTTCAACTACATAGTTGCAAATTTTTGCGATTTTGACATATTTTGTAAAAATTTGAACTTTAAACGCTTAAAAAAATAAATTGATTTTTCATTTTTTTTAACTGCAATAAGAACAAATTATAAAAAACCTTGATTAAATTTTCAAGTTTTTTTTGGGGTTATCTACAATTTTTTTATTGATATTTAAAAAAAAAATCTTAGAAAAATTGTTCTAATAATTTTGAAAAAAAGACAAAATATTTTGAAAATTTTATCGTATTTAGATAACGCTAATGTAAGCATTTTGTAGAAATTTCAAGTACTTTACAGTAATTTGTGTTTTTGAGTTGAATTAATAAAAAAAAAAAGTCAATTTTGTCGAAAACTGGTTTTACGTAAAAATTCCCGTTTTTCCGTCACTTTTATGTGGTTTTTCCCGACGTTTTTGAAAACTACTGAAAACTTCTTACTTTTAGCCTTTATAATGTAACAAGAATATTCAATTTACTACCGAAAACTATCCTTGAAGTTTTAAATTGAAACATTATTTCGATAAGTTATTGTGTACACAGACAAAAAAATAACACACACATATCATTGTTGAATCAATACATTCATCACTCCGTTCAAAATCTAAAACACATCATAAATTTATAAAATCAATACATCAATCTCTTTGCTCAGAATCTAAAATATGAAAAATAACTCTTCGCGCTATCATAGTTTATATTCTCCTTTAAAAATACTGCAATATGTAAATTTACTCTAAAACTGACAATAAATAACAAGTGAAAATCCTGCAATACGTGTATTCGCTATAACTCATGACCTCATTTGTATATAAGTCATAAACAAAACAAGTCATGCAGGTCCGAGATCTTCAAATATAATAGCAATTGCTTGTTATAATAAATTTATAATCTAGAATATCTACTCAGGAAATGGTAGACCCATTATACACCCATAACTATTCAAAAAAAAAATTTGTAGGAAATTTTTAAATTTAAAAAAGTAATCAAATAAATGTATATACGGAGAAAATAAATTCCAACCAAAATGTCTTATGTAAAGCGCGAAATGATTCACTATTTCTAATACACCCTTACTAATATCTATGGTATCTTCATATTTCTCGTGAAAAGATTTGGAAATAGTACCTAATCTCGTTATGAATTTATTTAGTTCCTTTTACAAATAGTGTTTTAAATTCTTTTTTTAAATATTTTTCATGAGATTTAAATACATTTTAGTTCAAATACAATTAAACAATAATAATTAATAAAAATTTATTTTATATTTTTATATTTAACTGCATTAAAAATATATGCATTTATTATAAATAATTATATACATGAATACATGTATTGTATAGAATACCTTTATTTAAGTTAATGATTTTATTTTAATATTTTATAGTTATAAATTAAAAAACCATTTACATATTTTTAAACAGTAGATTTTAGAAATAACATTATTTCTATTTAAATATTTTATCCAAATATTTAAAATTCTCATTTTAAATAGATGTTTATATTATACAGTTTGTTTTTCATAAGAGGTACGTATATAGGTATCCGTTATGGGTAATAGGGTAATAGCAGGTTACATATTGCTTCGTGCATATAGCAGCATAGATAATATATTATAGATTAGTTTATACAAGCAAAGTAACAATAGGTACTTACTACGTCTTATACTAATATACTATACCACAAAATTATCGACATAAATTTAATATTTGAAAAGCATCAACTGCAAGGCCAAATGTTGTTTAAGTGGCTCAATAAATTGCGTGTAATAAATACAACGGTTCAACCTACACAAAAACTATAAAAATTTCTCAAACGACTATACTAATAAAAAATATATATGTATTGTATTTTATTAAAACACGAGTATCAACTTTAAATTCCAAATGAAGTATTAAATTAAAAAAAATTTTTGCGAGTGAAATTATAATAGAATTTTTTTTCTATTTGTTATCATTATAGATAACAAATCAATCTTTTTCGATGTACCTTTAGTGATACTCATCAGTTATTTTAATATGTGTATACATTATATTCGTGGGTCATTACTCTCAACCGGAATGTCGTAAGTTCGCGATACATGATGTTTTTAAATTTCATATAAAAATCATAATTTAGCTCGAATTGCACTAACACTCAGTTTTTACGACTAAGCCGAGTTTCTTGCAAGATTAATTTTTTGTGACAGATGAGCGGTTTTTACAATATAAGAGCAACGTATCTTATAAGTTTGAACATGATAAAAAATTTAAAATTAAAAAAAAATTTTAAGTAGATATTATATACATACAAATGATTGTAAGTCCATTTTTTATATTTCGTATGATCGATCTGGATAATAACATTTCTTTTAAACTTTTTACAGATATTTTTATATACTTTTCAAATTATTTAGTTATATCTAATTGCCATTTGCGAATGAAGTCTGATTTCTCAGAGAAAATCCATGTAGAATATTATAGTTACTATGTAAAATATATCGGTAATATTTTAAATTATATAAACATAATCGGACATACGTGCTACAGCCTGCAGGTCAGTAAAAATTGATCTTTTGTCCAAACCTTATGTATGCAAATCATTTTTAAATTCACAATTTAGATGCAACTGTGACACAGTATTTATTACAATATAAGATAGTACCATGAATCGTGATATGTCAAGTTGTGTAGGTTATTAATTACCTAATTTGATGAACATTAGCCTATTTAGTATCTACAGTTTCCATATTAATATATTAAATCGACTTTCTATATTTTATTGTAGAGGTCAAATAAGCTATTTCTATATCAAATAGATTTTTAAAAATCAAAAATAAATAATACAAACGCTATAAATTAAATTACATATTATATTAGGTGTGGTCGAATGATTAGCTACATTCATAATTAATTGGTCTCGATTTCCTAAAGTATCAAAAATTAAAAATATTATCATTAGTCAACAAACAGATACCTATCATAAAATTGTATATAATTACCTACCTATTTAATTTAAATTATTATAACGTCAAAATGAAGAGACAGTACAAAAATAATCATTTATAATTATTATTTACCGTCTGAAAAATCCACGAAGACGAGATTCATTTCAACATAGGTTCCTAAGTACCTTATTGGATCCGTATAATTGTATAAAAGTGCGATAGGTATAGATCCTAGATGAACGTTCCAGTACCTCTTAGAAGACCGAAGATATTTTCGAGTCGATAACACCACCATCACCGTCTTGCCGACGTATTATTATTAGTTTGTGCAAATTTACCAATTAATTTTTTTTTTTTAATTTACTTAAAATGTTTATTGATTTTTTTATTTGATTTGTGAAATTGTTAATTTCGTGAATATAAAGCGGCATGTATGTTAAACTATTGAAATTTTTTTTTGTTAAATTATTACTATACAGTATAACGATCAATAACCAATGATAAACAATATACGCACTATACGATAGTAGCTTTGCCTGCGATCGACTCGACTATATGAGATGGTCTAACTTGTACATAATATCGTTGGATACCTACGAATACTTATTCGAAAAAACAAAAAGGTACCTATCTACCTATACCTACTTAGAGCTACCTATAGTAAACCCTACCCTCGTTTAATCGATGATCGCTTGTTGAACGATGTTTGCTGACCGATCAACCTGCACTCGCCAATTACTGAACGACGTGTAGTTGAACAGCACACTGCAATATATGAATTACGTAAGTACTGCGTATACCTATATATACTATTTTATATAATATTATATTTAGTATGTATATATTATGTATTATACTAGACACGGACAAATAAAAATAATAAATAATTCGTACCGTGTACGAAAATATTATACAATATAATATGTTCTCTGTATCAATTATAATAATAATTCAATATTTTAAAACATTTTTATAGAATTCTACGAGTAGGTAATGAGTACACCACAGAATTTATATTCCTATATCAGTCAAATAAAAATTAAACTGTTTAACACATGTATTCCAATTACATACATATTGTATATTATGCTCGAAATAGCATAATATAGTGTCACGGTGAAATAATTATTTATAATTTGTATATGATATACCTATGCTTGTCATACTCCATATCCCACATGACCTTTTTTTGTTGTGCGTGTAATATGCACGTTATTGTGAATGTTTTATTTTTGCTAAATTAAAACTAAAAGTTTCATAGTTACTTAATACCTATACTAAATAGTATTATAATTTTATATTTGATAAACCATTGTTTTTACTCTAAATTCTAAAAAATGTTGAAAAGGGTTAATATCTTCACCGAATACTTGTATATTTATTTTTATTTTTTGGTAGGTGATGACTAAGTATATTGTAAAAACTTTAATTGGTTGGAACGTAATATGGTTGTAATACTTATATTTTTATTGGCAGTAAGAACATAATTTGCATCGCATTTCTAATTTTTGTAATCAATCATAAATTATTTATAAAAGTACATAGAAAAAGCCTAAAAGAATAATCAATTTCAAATTTTATAAATATAGGTAACTAGGAACATGGGAACATTTTTATTTTACCAAACACACTTTTTTTTAACTTATGTAATTAAGCATACTTAAAAGGATGGTGAAGTTAGAATTTGGTTGACTTCATTTTTAAGTAATAGCCATTTAAAGTTTGCTAATTTTAGAGTAAAGCTTAAATGTTGAGTTTATAATTAGAAAAAATTTTGACGACGCAACACAAAATACAACAGATGTTGCATACCTAGTTAATTTATATAATTTCCCTTAATTTTTTTAATTTTTAATTTAAGCTACGCGCCTATGCTCTCACTCTGATGGTTTTTATCAAAAATAATTTGATCTACAAATTCACTTCGGATATGCCACAGGTCTAAATCAAAAATTAATCATATTAATTTAAATATTATAATAAAATCGCTAATATTAGATAAAAATTATGTACATTAAAACCCAATAATATTACATTATTCTGTGATAGGTAAGATAAATATCTACTTAATACAAATATAAATATATTAATAATATGTAGTCTATACTCTATTTCCATATTAAATTTAAATTTTATAATATACATTTTGATTCTTATTTGTTATCACCCCGCCATCAATAACTTACTCGTAATACTAAAAAAAAAAGTAGACAGATGGGTAAAAATTAGGTACCTATCGAGTAAGTCACTATTGTGTTTTTCTTTACACGCCTTGTGTTTCACGGCTTCTACCAAGTCTTTCCAACAATGTCTGTCTTCTGAGTCATCTATTCTTGCTGTTTCATCAATCCTTAGATCTCCGAGATCCAATGCGTAGTCGAGGATGTGATGGACCGTCTTTTGTTGTTGGTGTGCGAATCACCGTCGCCCGCGGGCGGAGGAGACGCGCCCGATGACGAATCTGCAGTCGTCATAGGCGACGAACGGCGTTGCGACGTCGGTGAACTCGTTGTACACACCACCTCGCCGGCCAAGGGAGCGGAGGTCAGGAACAGTCTGGGAGATCTCGTTGGATGGCTAGATCCGGGCGTAATACCTTTACAACAATAACGCGCTCCCCGTCGACGACGAAAACGATTGCAACTAGCGTGGCGGAGCTTCCAACGCGTTTTCCGGGGAATGTCGTGTTGTTGCGCCCGAGCCGACGTATATAGCGTCCGCGCGGGGTCGAATACGACTGAATCTCCTTCGGCCGAAAACTTCGGATGAGACGACGACGACGATACATGGTACAGGACGAGAGAGGATAGGAGAAAGTGCACGGACGGTGTCGTGGCGGTAAGTCGTCGGCGCACATTTTCCCGACGATTCTGCGTGGCGCTATGAGTTCGCTGGGTGGTCGTGAGCTCGGCCGTCGACGCGCTTAACTTTTCGGCGGTCGTGCGGGTGCTCGGTTTTCTCGGGTCGCTCGGGAAGACGGACGACGACAACGACGATGACGTGGCAGCTAGTTTATCGTCTGATACGGGCAACGATTACGCCAGCTGACGATGACAGTGATGCAGATGACAACGGCGGCGGCAGCGGCGGGAAATCGGTACACGGAGTGAGTTCGTACGATAATACTATACGGAGATATAGAAACCGCGGACGTCAGCGCCAGCCGAGTCCTCAGAAACTCGACGTTTCAGGGTTCGGTGGCTCGTGACTTCATCACAGACGACCTTTGGGTAAAGACGGTGCCGACGAGATGCCACAAGGAGCGAATCTGCGGAGAGCATTGCAGGACTACGGCGCATCGTGCCACCGTCCTCTAACGACGCTCTCTTTTTCGTCCTGCGGCAATCCCGCCGACCGAGTCTTGACCGCATCGGCCGCCTTTGGTTCTGTATGTAGCTCCAAAGTATTATTATTCGCTCGTTCCGTGTTTCGTTTTTCCGCTTTCCATCGCCAAAATCGTCGTTTACACACCGTCAGGACCGATCGCGAAAATGTGTAAAAGTGAACAGTGGCCCATAGAACTTACCTACTATTTCTCGTCACACTGAAAACGCCATCTCCATTCTTTCTCTTATAGTATTTTGTATCGTCTCGTACTCTTGTCCGAAGTTTTTGTTTTTGTTTATTTTTTATTATTTGTTTTCTTTTTGGCGACTTTTTTTCTCTTTCATATACGTTTTATACATGTTTTTTGTTATTTTTTTTTTTTGTGCCACATTGAGCAATTCATGTTTTTTTTTTTTATTTGTTCTAAAACCTCTTTTTTTCTCATTCATATACTTTTTATACATGTTTTTGGTTTCAAGCCACTTTGGCAAATATATTAAAAAAATGTGTTTTGATATTTTTTTTTATTTAATTTTGTATCACATGGAGTTATTCATGTTTAGGTTATTACCTAGTTTTTAATATTAATAAAATTTATTTGTACAAAAAATTATTATTTATTTATTTTTTATATTATCAAGGACATAACAACAAATTTACGTTCATTGATTAACAAAATAATGACTAATAAAATCGCTAATATAATATAATATTTATATTTAACAGAAGATTCGTTTGTATATTATGAAATTACATATGAATTTGTTTATAATCTATACATCCACATTCCACCTGCATGTGCTATACTATATAATACTATATACGTATAACATGTATATTGTACATACAGTGTATCTCGTTTTATATGTACCACTAAATATCTCAACTCGATGGCCTCAGATTGAAAAACGGCTTGCTGTGATAGGTGGTACCGAATTGCACATTTTGGAAAAAATTCAAATTTTTAACTCCTTTGGTTCGCGCATGCGCAATTCAAATTACTTTTTTTTGAATAGGAAGTAGGAACCCTTATTTTTGACACCGGATATGGGTAGATCATTTTTTTCATTGACATTAGTAGGTACTTAACCTAAAATTGACCGAGTTACAGGCCAACAGATTTTTAAAAATTGAAATTAATTCAATTTTTAGAAAAACGTGGTACACTTGTATTGAGTGGATTTTTTTCATGAATATAGGTACATAAAAAATACATGAAACATGATACATACATAATTATACATATTTAATAATGAAACAAAAAGTAAATTACTTTGTATAATTTTATTTTTAAATTTTATTTAAGTGAATTTGTTTATCTAATAAAATGTTCAAATTGTCCTCTATTATTTTCTAAACATTTTTCCAATCGTCCAATTAATTATCTATAACGTATCATTCATTTAAAAATTATCAGTGGCTCCATAGAGTAATTTATTCTATGAGTGGCTCATAAAGGTTAATCACATTTAATCGTTAGATGGCGCCAATCAGTAATTGTATTGCTGAGATAGGGATTCAGTTAGCCCATCTCCTTATCACATTTCGATGTGTAACCAGCACGGACTATGATTATAATCATATATTATAATCATAGTCCGTGGAAACCAGTATATTATCTTAAATCGTGATCGTGATATTCACCATCCAGTAATTAATATTTAATATTGTAATAATTAGAAATAATCTATTATTAAACTATTTTCTATCATGATAAACACTAGACTGTTGTACAAAGTCCAATATATCTGCCCAGCCGCCCAGGGCAGTCGGAAATCTGATTGTTTTTGGAATGTACGATGTTGGTTCGTTATTTTTAAATATTTTAATTTATGGTCGTAGCCTCAGTGCATAAATGACTGAGAATTCTCAAGCATTTGTAGTTTCTGTCCTCAATATTTTATCACATGCCGAATAGAACAATAACTTATAACTTCTGTTGGACGAATTAAAGAACTTCACTTTGTTGTGTTGTTTCAACCTTTAGACTCATCAATAATCAAATCTAAATGAAGTCATACATCGAGTCGATGTATTGAATTAAGCACAGGTTTCAGAGTATATCTTATTTCAGAAATTGTTGGTTATGGCTAAGAAATACACCGAGTTTGATTAAAGCATTTTCGACGATCTTTTGCAGCATACTATCATCATGGTGAATTATCCTAATACACATTAATATCAGTTTAGATGCTAATAGCAGGCAAAAGTGTTAAATTCATTTTTTTTAAAGTTGATTAATTTTTTTTTTGCCTGTTAGACCTACACTATTAGTTTTTAGTTGTTCAAATTATATTTAAAGTATTATTGTTGACGCATACCTTATTTGATTATAATATTCACTTAGTATCATATTTACACATGTACTGTATTAAAGCTTTTGAAGAAAAAGAATTTGCCACATGACATTTTAGATAATGTAATGTATAGGAGCATCATAAGGTTATAAAATCAGAGTTGATGATAATTTATTTTTACAATGCAATGAATTTTATTGATGTTTTTGCTGCTAGATAGTATCTGATCTGATTAAATAACTAATATCATATTAAGTTCATGAATATGTTTAGTACAATTTAACATTCTAGTTATTTATGTTATAAATTATAATTATTAACTTATGAATTAAATTTATATCTTATGATGTTTTATAGTTTTTGGAGAAATTCGAAATAACATAATCTTTGGAATATGTGTCATGGTGGTTTAGAATAGAGTATGGATTTGAAGGTTGAAGACTCCTGCTCTATGTCAACATCCATACTTGCCCTATAATTTGGTTTGCATTTTGTATGCGATACTACAAAATTGCACTCATAATTTTGCTCAACATGACGTGAAAATGGACAAATTTGATTTTGGATTTGGTTGGCGGCTGTGCACCACCCCCTACAAAACAATTGCCGCCCCCAGTCCATGCTCCAAAAATCAATTGTCCTCCCACAATATGGTGATTGTAAGTATTTCATTTTTAATCTTATTGAACGGTATCCGGAGAACATTTTCGGTCCTTTGGAGGATTAAATTTGAATACTAAGAAATTGGGAAAAAAAAGACTGCCAAAGTCATTAAAGATTCTATTCAAATATTTGATAGCAGTGCTGTAAAAAACTATTGTTTATATTTAAAGTCTTTAAAAATTGAACACAATGTTCCGTACCAACCACAGACCAGTAAAAACACCAACTGTCCAGAGGTTTTTGCCAACCCTCCCACCAACCGAAAGGAGATTTTTCCAACATGTTTTGGCACCAAATGTTTGAATTAAACACTGTTAATTCTATTGACAATTCAATATCATTTGCGATTTCCTGTTTCTTTATGACAGAAGCGATGAGTGAGTGATGATTGATAAATGAAACATTTCAATGCCTCTTAATCATGTCCTTTTTTCCAGTGTCAATTTAAGTGAAGCTGAGTCCAAAATGTATAAATTAATTGAACTGAAAAAAAATATAAAAATTGTAATACTAATTAATTATAATGACATATTTGAAGATGGAATTACAATGTTCATCAGTTCAGACAACCGGAAGATATTAACAGATAATTAAATTTCCCTAAAAAAAATATCAAGGTGTTCAGAAAACATTGGTTTAGTACAAATTGACTTGACCACCAATCCATCATCATGCCTAACGTTCTTCCAGGTGGATATAAAAAACGCTCTGTTACTTTTGGTTTAACTTCAGTTGTACTTTGAAAATAACATTTTGTCAAACAACAATACTGTATGTAATAAGAAAAACGTATAATAATTATTGAAAAGTATTGATGACATTCTAAAATTATTTTTTTACTTTAACTAAATGCCATACATCAGCATGTAGATGTCGTAAAGGCAAATATTGCCAAAAATTTTTATAACTAAATCAAAATTGAAAAAAGTATTTAAACAATTGTCTGATGAACATCATATATCAGCTTATAAATCTTTGAAAAAAACTTGCTTTAGTCTACACACAAAATTATATTCTACAATTGAAGGGAAAAAAATCATCCATTAATAAGAAAAATATTAAAAATTAACAACCAATTTAAACCAATTTAATGTTCTAATTATTTATGTGGTTTAGAGTCTTAAGGTTATACAGATAAAGTTGATGATAATTTACTTTTATATTACAATACATTTTATTGAAATGTTTGCTGTTAAATAGTATCTGTTCTGATTATAGTAACTTATTTTATATAAGTTTTTGAATATGATTAATACAATTTAATGTTCTAGTTATTTAACATTCAAAATATTCAAGAATATTCATGTCATAGTGCCTCCACTGGGAGGCCTCTGAAATCCATCTAATCTGCCTTTTTATTTTTATTTATTTTAGATTATTACCATCAATTATTCTTATTGATCTTTTTTTGAAACAAATTAAATAAAACTAATTAACACCAAAAAAAAAAAAAATAAATATATTCATGTTATAAATTATAATTATTAACTTATGAATTAAATTGATATTCTATGATGTTTTATACCTAGTGTTTGGAGACCTCCGAAATAACATAATCTTTGGAACATGTGTCATTGCAGATTAGAAGAGTGTACTGAGTTCAAGCTTATGTTAGACAGATAACTGTTCTACATTTCTACGTGTGATACGACCTTTTAGAAATTGTCAATGTGTAAATTCACTTTGAAGCTATGCATTGTGATATTGAATTCAGGGTATGTTTTTCATTTAATTTAATTTTTAATTTCGAATAATGACTTGTTGTGGTTTGGTTTTTTTAAGTATATAAAATCAGAATTGATGATAGTATATTTTTATATTGCAATGAATTTTATTGATGTTTTTGCTGCTAGATAGTATCTGATCTGATTATAATGACTTATGTTATATTAAGTTCTTGAATATGTTTAGTACAATTTATTTATTTAATATACTAAAATTCTCTGTAAAGTCATGCAATGTGATGTAGAATTCAGGGTATGTTTCACTGTTTTATTTTTCATTTCAGAAATTATGTAATGTGGATTTCAGTCTTAAAGTTATAAAATCAGAATTGATGATAATTTATTTTTATATTGCAATGAATTTTATTGATGTTTTTGCTGCTAGATAGTATCTGATCTGATTGTAATCAAATTTGTATTGTTTTCATAATTATATGTTGTTCAAATCATTTATGTAAAGTAGTAAAATTCTCATTGATGCTATGCATTGTGATATTGAACTCTGGGTATGATTCTCATTTTGTTATTTATTTTCATTTCAGAAATTATTTGATGTGGATTTGAGCCTTAAGGTTATGAAATGAGAATTGATGATAATTTATTTTTATATTGCAATGAATTTTATTGATGTTTTTGCTGCTAGATAGTATCTGATCTGATTATAATAACTTATGTTATATTAAGTTCTTGAATATGTTTAGTACAATTTATTTTTTTAATATACTAAAATTCAATGTAAAGTCATGCAATGTGATGTAGAATTCATTGAATGTTTCACTGTTTTATTTTTCATTTCAGAAATTATTTAATGTGGATTTCAGTCTTAAAGTTATAAAATCAGAATTGATGATATTTTATTTTTATATTGCAATGAATTTTATTGATGTTTTTGCTGCTAGATAGTATCTGATCTGATTATAATAACTTATGTTATATTAAGTTCTTGAATATGTTTAGTACAATTTATTTATTTAATATACTAAAATTCTCTGTAAAGTCATGCAATGTGATGTAGAATTCAGGGTATGTTTCACTGTTTTATTTTTCATTTCAGAAATTATGTAATGTGGATTTCAGTCTTAAAGTTATAAAATCAGAATTGATGATAATTTATTTTTATATTGCAATGAATTTTATTGATGTATTTGCTGCTAGATAGTATCTGATCTGATTGTAATCAAATTGTATTGTTTTCATAATTATATGTTGTTCAAATCATTTATGTAAAGTAGTAAAATTCTCATTGATGCTATGCATTGTGATATTGAACTCTGGGTATGATTCTCATTTTGTTATTTATTTTCATTTCAGAAATTATTTAATGTGGATTTGAGCCTTAAGGTTATGAAATGAGAATTGATGATAATTTATTTTTATATTGCAATGAATTTTATTGATGTTTTTGCTGCTAGATAGTATCTGATCTGATTATAATAACTTATGTTATATTAAGTTCTTGAATATGTTTAGTACAATTTATTTTTTTAATATACTAAAATTCAATGTAAAGTCATGCAATGTGATGTAGAATTCATTGAATGTTTCACTGTTTTATTTTTCATTTCAGAAATTATTTAATGTGGATTTCAGTCTTAAAGTTATAAAATCAGAATTGATGATATTTTATTTTTATATTGCAATGAATTTTATTGATGTTTTTGCTGCTAGATAGTATCTGATCTGATTATAATAACTTATGTTATATTAAGTTCTTGAATATGTTTAGTACAATTTATTTATTTAATATACTAAAATTCTCTGTAAAGTCATGCAATGTGATGTAGAATTCAGGGTATGTTTCACTGTTTTATTTTTCATTTCAGAAATTATGTAATGTGGATTTCAGTCTTAAAGTTATAAAATCAGAATTGATGATAATTTATTTTTATATTGCAATGAATTTTATTGATGTATTTGCTGCTAGATAGTATCTGATCTGATTGTAATCAAATTTGTATTGTTTTCATAATTATATGTTGTTCAAATCATTTATGTAAAGTAGTAAAATTCTCATTGATGCTATGCATTGTGATATTGAACTCTGGGTATGATTCTCATTTTGTTATTTATTTTCATTTCAGAAATTATTTAATGTGGATTTGAGCCTTAAGGTTATGAAATGAGAATTGATGATAATTTATTTTTATATTGCAATGAATTTTATTGATGTTTTTGCTGCTAGATAGTATCTGATCTGATTATAATAACTTATGTTATATTAAGTTCTTGAATATGTTTAGTACAATTTATTTTTTTAATATACTAAAATTCAATGTAAAGTCATGCAATGTGATGTAGAATTCATTGAATGTTTCACTGTTTTATTTTTCATTTCAGAAATTATTTAATGTGGATTTCAGTCTTAAAGTTATAAAATCAGAATTGATGATATTTTATTTTTATATTGCAATGAATTTTATTGATGTTTTTGCTGCTAGATAGTATCTGATCTGATTATAATAACTTATGTTATATTAAGTTCTTGAATATGTTTAGTACAATTTATTTATTTAATATACTAAAATTCTCTGTAAAGTCATGCAATGTGATGTAGAATTCAGGGTATGTTTCACTGTTTTATTTTTCATTTCAGAAATTATGTAATGTGGATTTCAGTCTTAAAGTTATAAAATCAGAATTGATGATAATTTATTTTTATATTGCAATGAATTTTATTGATGTATTTGCTGCTAGATAGTATCTGATCTGATTGTAATCAAATTTGTATTGTTTTCATAATTATATGTTGTTCAAATCATTTATGTAAAGTAGTAAAATTCTCATTGATGCTATGCATTGTGATATTGAACTCTGGGTATGATTCTCATTTTGTTATTTATTTTCATTTCAGAAATTATTTAATGTGGATTTGAGCCTTAAGGTTATGAAATGAGAATTGATGATAATTTATTTTTATATTGCAATGAATTTTATTGATGTTTTTGCTGCTAGATAGTATCTGATCTGATTATAATAACTTATGTTATATTAAGTTCTTGAATATGTTTAGTACAATTTATTTATTTAATATACTAAAATTCACTGTAAAGTCATGCAATGTGATGTAGAATTCAGGGTATGTTTCACTGTTTTATTTTTCATTTCAGAAATTATTTAATGTGGATTTCAGTCTTAAAGTTATAAAATCAGAATTGATGATAATATATTTTTATATTGCAATGAATTTTATTGATGTTTTTGCTGCTAGATAGTATCTGATCTGATTGCTATCAAATTTGTATTGTTTTCATAATTATATGTTGTTCAAATCATTTATGTAAAGTAGTAAAATTCTCATTGATGCTATGCATTGTGATATTGAACTCTGGGTATGATTTTCTCATTTTGTTATTTATTTTCATTTCAGAAATTATTTAATGTGGATTTGAGTCTTAAGGTTATGAAATGAGAATTGATGATAATTTATTTTTATATTGCAATGAATTTTATTGATGTTTTTGCTGCTAGATAGTATCTGATCTGATTATTATAACTTATGTTATATTAAGTTCTTGAATATCTTTAGTACAATTTATTTATATAATTTATTAATATACTAAAATTCACTGTAAAGTCATGCAATGTGATGTAGAATTCAGGGGATGTTTCACTGTTTTATTTTTCATTTCAGAAATTATTTAATGTGGATTTCAGTCTTAAAGTTATAAAATCAGAATTGATGATAATATATTTTTATATTGCAATGAATTTTATTGATGTTTTTGCTGCTAAATAGTATCTGATCTGATTGCTATCAAATTTGTATTGTTTTCATAATTATATGTTGTTCAAATCATTTATGTAAAAAAGTAAAATTCTCATTGATGCTATGCATTGTGATATTGAACTCTGGGTATGATTCTCATTTTGTTATTTATTTTCATTTCAGAAATTATTTAATGTGGATTTGAGTCTTAAGGTTATGAAATGAGAATTGATGATAATTTATTTTTATATTGCAATGAATTTTATTGATGTTTTTGCTGCTAGATAGTATCTGATCTGATTATAATAACTTATGTTATATTAAGTTCTTGAATATGTTTAGTACAATTTTTTATTTAATATACTAAAATTCACTGTAAAGTCATGCAATGTGATGTAGAATTCAGGGTATGTTTCACTGTTTTATTTTTCATTTCAGAAATTATTTAATGTGGATTTCAGTCTTAAGTTATAAAATCAGAATTGATGATAATATATTTTTATATTGCAATCAATTTTATTGATGTTTTTGCTGCTAGATAGTATCTGATCTGATTATAATATCTAATATTATATTAAGTTGTTGAATATGTTTAATACAATTCAATGTTCTAGTTATTCATGTTATAATTAATAATTATTAACTGATGAATTAAATTGATATTTTATGATGTTTTATAGTTTTTGGAGACCTCCGAAATAACATAATCCTTGGAACATGTGTCATTGCAGATTAGAAGAGTGTACTGAGTTCAAGCTTATGTTAGACAGATAACTGTTCTACATTTCTCCGTGTGATACGACCTTTTAGAAATTGTCAATGTGTAAATTCACTTTGAAGCTATGCATTGTGATATTGAATTCAGGGTATGTCTTTCATTTAATTTAATTTTTAATTTCGAACAATAACTTGTTGTGGTTTGGTTTTTTTATGTATATAAAATCAGAATTGATGATAATATATTTTTATATTGCAATGAATTTTATTGATGTTTTTGCTGCTAGATAGTATCTGATCTGATTGTTATCAAATTTGTATTGTTTTCATAATTATATGTTGTTCAAATCATTTATGTAAAGTAGTAAAATTCTCATTGATGCTATGCATTTTGATATTGAACTCTGGGTATGATTCTCATTTTGTTATTTATTTTCATTTCAGAAATTAGTTAATGTGGATTTGAGTCTTAAGGTTATGAAATGAGAATTGATGATAATTTATTTTTATATTGCAATGAATTTTATTGATGTTTTTGCTGCTAGATAGTATCTGATCTGATTATAATATCTAATATTAATATATTATATTAAGTTGTTGAATATGTTTAATACAATTTAATGTTCTAGTTATTCGTGTTATAATTTATAATTATTAACTGATGAATTAAATTGATATTTTATGATGTTTTATAGTTTTTGGAGACCTCCGAAATAACATAATCCTTGGAACATGTGTCATTGCAGATTAGAAGAGTGTACTGAGTTCAAGCTTATGTTAGACAGATAACTGTTCTACATTTCTCCGTGTGATACGACCTTTTAGAAATTGTCAATGTGTAAATTCACTTTGAAGCTATGCATTGTGATATTGAATTCAGGGTATGTCTTTCATTTAATTTAATTTTTAATTTCGAATAATAACTTGTTGTGGTTTGGTTTTTTTATGTATATAAAATCAGAATTGATGATAATATATTTTTATATTGCAATGAATTTTATTGATGTTTTTGCTGCTAGATAGTATCTGATCTGATTGTTATCAAATTTGTATTGTTTTCATAATTATATGTTGTTCAAATCATTTATGTAAAGTAGTAAAATTCTCATTGATGCTATGCATTGTGATATTGAACTCTGGGTATGATTCTCATTTTGTTATTTATTTTCATTTCAGAAATTATTTAATGTGGATTTGAGTCTTAAGGTTATGAAATGAGACTTGATGATAATTTATTTTTATATTGCAATGAATTTTATTGATGTTTTTGCTGCTAGATAGTATCTGATCTGATTATAATAACTTATGTTATATTAAGTTCTTGAATATGTTTAGTACAATTTATTTATTTAATATACTAAAATTCACTGTAAAGTCATGCAATGTGATGTAGAATTCAGGGTATGTTTCACTGTTTTATTTTTCATTTCAGAAATTATTTAATGTGGATTTCAGTCTTAAAGTTATAAAATCAGAATTGATGATAATATATTTTTATATTGCAATGAATTTTATTGATGTTTTTGCTGCTAGATAGTATCTGATCTGATTATAATATCTAATATTATATTAAGTTGTTGAATATGTTTAATACAATTCAATGTTCTAGTTATTCATGTTATAATTAATAATTATTAACTGATGAATTAAATTGATATTTTATGATGTTTTATAGTTTTTGGAGACCTCCGAAATAACATAATCCTTGGAACATGTGTCATTGCAGATTAGAAGAGTGTACTGAGTTCAAGCTTATGTTAGACAGATAACTGTTCTACATTTCTCCGTGTGATACGACCTTTTAGAAATTGTCAATGTGTAAATTCACTTTGAAGCTATGCATTGTGATATTGAATTCAGGGTATGTCTTTCATTTAATTTAATTTTTAATTTCGAATAATAACTTGTTGTGGTGTGGTTTTTTTATGTATATAAAATCAGAATTGATGATAATATATTTTTATATTGCAATGAATTTTATTGATGTTTTTGCTGCTAGATAGTATCTGATCTGATTGTTATCAAATTTGTATTGTTTTCATAATTATATGTTGTTCAAATCATTTATGTAAAGTAGTAAAATTCTCATTGATGCTATGCATTGTGATATTGAACTCTGGGTATGATTCTCATTTTGTTATTTATTTTCATTTCAGAAATTATTTAATGTGGATTTGAGTCTTAAGGTTATGAAATGAGAATTGATGATAATTTATTTTTATATTGCAATGAATTTTATTGATGTTTTTGCTGCTAGATAGTATCTGATCTGATTATAATAACTTATGTTATATTAAGTTCTCGAATATGTTTAGTACAATTTATTTATTTAATATACTAAAATTCACTGTAAAGTCATGCAATGTGATGTAGAATTCAGGGTATGTTTCACTGTTTTATTTTTCATTTCAGAAATTATTTAATGTGGATTTCAGTCTTAAAGTTATAAAATCAGAATTGATGATAATATATTTTTATATTGCAATGAATTTTATTGATGTTTTTGCTGCTAGATAGTATCTGATCTGATTATAATAACTTATGTTATATTAAGTTCTTGAATATGTTTAGTACAATTTATTTATTTAATATACTAAAATTCACTGTAAAGTCATGCAATGTGATGTAGAATTCAGGGTATGTTTCACTGTTTTATTTTTCATTTCAGAAATTATTTAATGTGGATTTCAGTCTTAAAGTTATAAAATCAGAATTGATGATATTTTATTTTTATATTGCAATGAATTTTATTGATGTTTTTGCTGCTAGATAGTATCTGATCTGATTATAATAACTTATGTTATATTAAGTTCTTGAATATGTTTAGTATAATTTATTTATTTAATATACTAAAATTCAATGTAAAGTCATGCAATGTGATGTAGAATTCAGGGAATGTTTCACTGTTTTATTTTTCATTTCAGAAATTATTTAATGTCTATTTCAGTCTTAAAGTTATAAAATCAGAATTGATGATATTTTATTTTTATATTGCAATGATTTTATTGATGTTTTTGCTGCTAGATAGTATCTGATCTGATTATAATAACTTATGTTATATTAAGTTCTTGAATATGTTTAGTACAATTATTTATTTAATATACTAAAATTCTCTGTAAAGTCATGCAATGTGATGTAGAATTCAGGGTATGTTTCACTGTTTTATTTTTCATTTCAGAAATTATGTAATGTGGATTTCAGTCTTAAAGTTATAAAATCAGAATTGATGATAATTTATTTTTATATTGCAATGAATTTTATTGATGTATTTGCTGCTAGATAGTATCTGATCTGATTGTAATCAAATTTGTATTGTTTTCATAATTATATGTTGTTCAAATCATTTATGTAAAGTAGTAAAATTCTCATTGATGCTATGCATTGTGATATTGAACTCTGGGTATGATTCTCATTTTGTTATTTATTTTCATTTCAGAAATTATTTAATGTGGATTTGAGCCTTAAGGTTATGAAATGAGAATTGATGATAATTTATTTTTATATTGCAATGAATTTTATTGATGTTTTTGCTGCTAGATAGTATCTGATCTGATTATAATAACTTATGTTATATTAAGTTCTTGAATATGTTTAGTACAATTTATTTATTTAATATACTAAAATTCAATGTAAAGTCATGCAATGTGATGTAGAATTCAGGGAATGTTTCACTGTTTTATTTTTCATTTCAGAAATTATTTATTGTGGATTTCAGTCTTAAAGTTATAAAATCAGAATTGATGATATTTTATTTTTATATTGCAATGAATTTTATTGATGTTTTTGCTGCTAGATAGTATCTGATCTGATTATAATAACTTATGTTATATTAAGTTCTTGAATATGTTTAGTACAATTTATTTATTTAATATACTAAAATTCTCTGTAAAGTCATGCAATGTGATGTAGAATTCAGGGTATGTTTCACTGTTTTATTTTTCATTTCAGAAATTATTTAATGTGGATTTCAGTCTTAAAGTTATAAAATCAGAATTGATGATAATTTATTTTTATATTGCAATGAATTTTATTAATGTTTTTGCTGCTAGATAGTATCTGATCTGATTATAATAACTTATGTTATATTAAGTTCTTGAATATGTTTAGTACAATTTATTTATTTAATATACTAAAATTCTCTGTAAAGTCATGCAATGTGATGTAGAATTCAGGGTATGTTTCACTGTTTTATTTTTCATTTCAGAAATTATTTAATGTGGATTTCAGTCTTAAAGTTATAAAATCAGAATTGATGATAATTTATTTTTATATTGCAATGAATTTTATTAATGTTTTTGCTGCTAGATAGTATCTGATCTGATTATAATAACTTATGTTATATTAAGTTCTTGAATATGTTTAGTACAATTTATTTATTTAATATACTAAAATTCTCTGTAAAGTCATGCAATGTGATGTAGAATTCAGGGTATGTTTCACTGTTTTATTTTTCATTTCAGAAATTATTTAATGTGGATTTCAGTCTTAAAGTTATAAAATCAGAATTGATGATAATTTATTTTTATATTGCAATGAATTTTATTGATTTTTTTGCTGCTAGATAGTATCTGATCTGATTTTAATATCTAATATTATATTAAGTTGTTGAATATGTTTAATACAATTTAATGTTCTAGTTATTCGTGTTATAATTTATAATTATTAACTGATGAATTAAATTGATATTTTATGATGTTTTATAGTTTTTGGAGACCTCCGAAATAACATAATCTTTGGAACATGTGGCATTGCAGATTAGAAGAGTGTACTGAGTTCAAGCTTATGTTAGACAGATAACTGTTCTACATTTCTCCGTGTGATACGACCTTTTAGAAATTGTCAATGTGTAAATTCACTTTGAAGCTATGCATTGTGATATTGAACTCTGGGTATGATTCTCATTTTGTTATTTATTTTCATTTCAGAAATTATTTAATGTGGATTTGAGCCTTAAGGTTATGAAATGAGAATTGATGATAATTTATTTTTATATTGCAATGAATTTTATTGATGTTTTTGCTGCTAGATAGTATCTGATCTGATTATAATAACTTATGTTATATTAAGTTCTTAAATATGTTTAGTACAATTTATTTATTTAATATACTAAAATTCAATGTAAAGTCATGCAATGTGATGTAGAATTCAGGGAATGTTTCACTGTTTTATTTTTTATTTCAGAAATTATTTAATGTGGATTTGAGCCTTAAGATTATGAAATGAGAATTGATGAAAATTTATTTTTATATTGCAATGAATTGTATTGATGTTTTTGCTGCTAGGTAGTATCTGATCTGAGTATAATAACTTATGTTATATTAAGTTCTTGAATATGTTTAGTACAATTTATTTATTTAATATACTAAAATTCTCTGTAAAGTCATGCAATGTAATGTAGAATTCAGGGTATGTTTCACTGTTTTATTTTTCATTTCAGAAATTATTTAATGAGGATTTCAGTCTTAAAGTTATAAAATCAGAATTGATGATAATTTATTTTTATATTGCAATGAATTGTATTGATGTTTTTGCTGCTAGATAGTATCTGATCTGATTATAATAACTTATGTTATATTAAGTTCTTGAATATGTTTAGTACAATTTATTTATTTAATATACTAAAATTCTCTGTAAAGTCATGCAATGTGATGTAGAATTCAGGGTATGTTTCACTGTTTTATTTTTCATTTCAGAAATTATTTAATGTGGATTTCAGTCTTAAAGTTATAAAATCAGAATTGATGATAATTTATTTTTATATTGCAATGAATTTTATTAATGTTTTTGCTGCTAGATAGTATCTGATCTGATTATAATAACTTATGTTATATTAAGTTCTTGAATATGTTTAGTACAATTTATTTATTTAATATACTAAAATTCTCTGTAAAGTCATGCAATGTGATGTAGAATTCAGGGTATGTTTCACTGTTTTATTTTTCATTTCAGAAATTATTTAATGTGGATTTCAGTCTTAAAGTTATAAAATCAGAATTGATGATAATTTATTTTTATATTGCAATGAATTTTATTGATTTTTTTGCTGCTAGATAGTATCTGATCTGATTTTAATATCTAATATTATATTAAGTTGTTGAATATGTTTAATACAATTTAATGTTCTAGTTATTCGTGTTATAATTTATAATTATTAACTGATGAATTAAATTGATATTTTATGATGTTTTATAGTTTTTGGAGACCTCCGAAATAACATAATCTTTGGAACATGTGGCATTGCAGATTAGAAGAGTGTACTGAGTTCAAGCTTATGTTAGACAGATAACTGTTCTACATTTCTCCGTGTGATACGACCTTTTAGAAATTGTCAATGTGTAAATTCACTTTGAAGCTATGCATTGTGATATTGAATTCAGGGTATGTTTTTCATTTAATTTAATTTTTAATTTCGAATAATGACTTGTTGTGGTTTGGTTTTTTTAAGTATATTAAATCAGAATTGATGATAGTATATTTTTATATTGCAATGAATTTTATTGATGTTTTTGCTGCTAGATAGTATCTGATCTGATTATAATAACTTATGTTATATTATGTTCTTGAATATGTTTAGTACAATTTATTTATTTAATATACTAAAATTCCCTGTAAAGTCATGCAATGTGATGTAGAATTCAGGGTATGTTTCACTGTTTTATTTTTCATTTCAGAAATTATTTAATGTGGATTTCAGTCTTAAAGTTATAAAATCAGAATTGATGATAATTTATTTTTATATTGCAATGAATTTTATTGATGTATTTGCTGCTAGAAAGTATCTGATCTGATTGTAATCAAATTTGTATTGTTTTCATAATTATATGTTGTTCAAATCATTTATGTAAAGTAGTAAAATTCTCATTGATGCTATGCATTGTGATATTGAACTCTGGGTATGATTCCCATTTTGTTATTTATTTTCATTTCAGAAATTATTTAATGTGGATTTGAGCCTTAAGGTTATGAAATGAGAATTGATGATAATTTATTTTTATATTGCAATGAATTGTATTGATGTTTTTGCTGCTAGATAGTATCTGATCTGATTATAATAACTTATGTTATATTAAGTTCTTGAATATGTTTAGTACAATTTATTTATTTAATATACTAAAATTCTCTGTAAAGTCATGCAATGTGATTTAGAATTCAGGGTATGTTTCACTGTTTTATTTTTCATTTCAGAAATTATTTAATGTGGATTTCAGTCTTAAAGTTATAAAATCAGAATTGATGATAATTTATTTTTATATTGCAATGAATTTTATTGATTTTTTTGCTGCTAGATAGTATCTGATCTGATTATAATATCTAATATTATATTAAGTTGTTGAATATGTTTAATACAATTTAATGTTCTAGTTATTCGTGTTATAATTTATAATTATTAACTGATGAATTAAATTGATATTTTATGATGTTTTATAGTTTTTGGAGACCTCCGAAATAACATAATCTTTGGAACATGTGGCATTGCAGATTAGAAGAGTGTACTGAGTTCAAGCTTATGTTAGACAGATGACCAGGGGCGGCTCGTCAGGGGAGACTTTGAGACTGAGTCTCCCCCTTGAAAAAACCCAGTTACTTGTAAATAATAATTAATTAAAATAATAATCAATAATGCATAAAAATATTTTTATTCGAATTGAAAATATAATATTATATAATTTATATCGTTTTCTTTGTTTATTATTATAAATTGAAAGCAACCAAGTCTAAAACATAGACCTATTAAATAACTTGTTGTGGTTTGGTTTCTCTAATTATATAAAATCAGAATTGATGATAATTTATTTTTATATTGCTATGAATTTTATTGATGTTTTTGCTGCTAGAAAGTATCTGATCTGATTGTAATCAAATTTGAATTGTTTTCATAATTATAATATGTTGTTCAATTTATTTATGTAATGTACTTAAATTTTAGTAATAAAGAAATGACACACAATTCATTAAAGTCTTATAAAATATGAAATGTGTGGTGTTGGTACCTCAAGGAACTGGGTACCCACTCTATTACCAAAGGCTGCAAATCACAATATTTAATATAGCTACATACATATATAATTTAAAAAAATAATTTGAATACATGTAGAAAACTAATTAGGTAACTATGTAGATAAAATAGTACTTTTATTTAAGGCCACTCGAGAGCATGTAACCGTATAATTTAGCCGAAAAATATATGATCTGAACCGTATGTTATCAAAACGGTAAATTAGCCGATCAGTTATTTTTCTGAACCATATTTAAGTCTGCATAAATAATTTCGGTTCTTTTACAGCCGTTCATCCACTCCCAGAATAAGATATTTTATAATTATATATAATAAAGGTACCTACTAATTTGATAAAGATCCAAAAATTACCAACTATAGGTGTGTGAAAATAATTGGTTCTTTTACTTAGAAAATTTGAATTTTACCACATTATAAAGTTGATCTTTATTAGTCAAATAAAACAAGTAATGCACACAATTACATGAAAATGTGTGCTTAACATTTAAATCTGAGTATTTATACTTATGTAAAATTTAAATGGAATATCTTCGGGAAAGATCGTTCATAACTGCTCATATTATTTAGATATTAAAAAATGCCGTAATATAAACTTGTAGGTAATTATAATCAATTAAGAAAATAGTGTAATTTAAAATTTCATCTAATAAATATTTGATTTACCTTTTTCCATTGTATGATAAAAATTATTTCTGAATTATTTATAGACATGAAAAATTTTCAATTTTATTTTAGTTATTTTTTCTTGTATTTTTGTTTTTGATCATGGACAATTTTGTATAAAACTAAATACCTATACGGCTTTACTTAACTAAGAACTGAATTTAAAGTTTGATCGCCGAAGGCCAGCGAGCTGTCGAGCATTATGTAAATATTATACACACTACTATATAGGTACTATAATTTATACGGTTTCATATATATATTAATAATACATTACTATAGTTTTTAATTATATTATAATCGTATTTTAAAATATAAATTGGTATAATGTAGGTAAATAATAAATTATCTTACCTATCTATGTTAAGAATTTAAACAAAGATATTATATAGATACCTAATAACATGACACTTCACCGAATTTTATTTTATTTTTTAAAATTTTCAATACCAGATTTTGTATTTAGATTTATTGCCTCATAAGTGTTAATTTGTGATGGAATAAATCAAGAAAATACGTCATCATGAAATACAAAAGATCATTTCAGTTTTTTATATAGTGCCTATACCTACATTATAAGGGTAGGTATCTAGGTATATTTAGTATAAAATTTAATTTTAATGCTATTCTGACAAGTATTGTAAAATTAATAATTATAGATATTTACCTACGAGACTACAATTCAAAAATGTTAAATTACAAATGCCTACATAAAAATATTAAAAATAACTAAGGTAGGTAGGTACAACTTTCAACTAATAAAAGAGTTCACCCATCACCCATCCATCCTCAATTATGACACAGATGCGAAATACATTTTAATAAGCTCAGAAAATATAAAATGCAAAATAATATCACTTAAAAGTTCACGAAAGAAGTGTAACGGATAATTGGAAATAACAACAATGTAATACTATACGGGACAGGTTTCTTTACTTACTTTTATATTATTAAATTTGATGTAATATTTCAATGGTATTTAACATTTTAAATGTGACCTGCAGGTAAATGATCTAAAAATAATGACAATTTATAAATTCAACTGATGTTTATATTCTATATTTCAACTATTCATATTATAACGTATCGTAACATAAAAACAAACGATAGCAATAATGGGATTTTAATGCCCTAAAAAATCTCAAAAAATGCATTTATATTTATTATGACTTAATAAAAAAATTTGAAAAACATTGTATTATACTTTTTTTGTTATTGTACGTTGTTAATTATTTTGTTGTATTTCTGTTTTCTTAATAATTCATTATAAAATAATAACTTAAAAAAAAAAAATGTCGAATATTTTAACTTGTTTTGCCAGTATATATTAGCCAATATGTATATAACGGCAATAATTTAAGCGGAAAGTCCTAGCTATGATAAAATTGTTATCAACGATAATCGATTGTCGTGCTATATAATTTATAAATCGTACCGTCGCAAGTCGGCAGTTTGCCGAAAATATCTTGTTAATCCCAACAATTTTTGTTCGTTTTATGAACAAATTGTGAAAAATGCTCTAAAAATACATTTTAAGTTTATTCTGATAAAAAAATGTAAAATTAAATTAATCAGCATCACCCAAAACACATTTTATACTTATCTACGGAGCAACGTTTTGTAACACTAGAACAAAACATGTATTTGCATCAAAATCCTAGCCCTAGTGATTACATATTATGTAGGTACATGGATTATACCTTTGTAATTAGAACAAATTTGTATTTTTCAACTTATGTAATATGACGATAATATAATTTTCCTGATTGAATTCCTCGATCATCAGCTGAGATGCGAGTAAGTACCTATAGTACTTTTTAGATTTTATAATTGACATTAAATATGGATTTAATCGCTCATAAGACGTATCTAATAGGTATGAATTGATTTTTAAAACAACACTTTAAAGTTTAAAGTCAACTGTTATATAAGTGCATAACCATCACAGTACCTACCACTTTAACAATTATTTATTAGAAAAACTGAATAATATTGATAAAAATAATTATAATATTGACCTACCTATATTATTTTTACCCTAATACAACTACTTTTGAACACAGACTATGTAAACCATCACCGTGTATTGTTTATTTTGATTTAAATAATATTTAAATGTAATTCAGGTACCCACGTGAGCAGTCAAGTTTCAGTTTCTAAAGAACACGTTCTATTATGCGTATTATTGGTTAAAAATTGTTAATTTATTTATTATCTTTGAAAATAATTAATAATTATTATAGAACATCACTAAAAATATATTTCTGCTGCCTTCATCGTGTCTATACGCTTAACATTAAAATACAGTATACAGAATGTACCAAAATAATATTATTATTTAATATTTATAGTGATTCTTAACTAGATAAATATTGAATTGAATCAGAAAAATGTTGACTTATTAACTGTAAATAATTGTAATCATTACAGTGTAATAATGTATTCCTAGTTTCCTACGTCACTCCCCGCCTTATAAACATATAATAATAAGAAGAAAAAAACGTCACGCCTGCTTCAAAGTTTAACTCGAAACGTATTTTCAGACAAATTTAGTAGACGATTCATGCAAAAAGTATATTATTTATCGCCATCCTACGGAAAAAATATTACTGATATTTTATCATGTAAATGCACGCAAAACTCAAAAATTGGCCAATTTCCAAACATTTTTCATCTACATGGATGAGCATTACACTTTACATATTCTTCGTTTGAACCTACAACCCGCAACCCTTATCAAAACAATAATAATATATTATTATCGATTGAATTCAAAATAGGTAGTTGTGACTACGAAAACTCGACTACAGCTTTAAAACGTTTATTATCTATTAGATTTATAATGTGTTCCTATATCTAGTTGATGGTATAATATTGTGTATAGTACCTACCATGTGTATTTTGTACGTGCATTTTGTTAAAGTGAAAATTAATAATAGTATAGCATATAGCTACTTATAATATAACTGCGATGGTATTTAACTGCAGTTAAAGATTAATACAGTTATTTATTTAACATACCTAGATAAGTGATCATGAGTTTTTATAATGAATGGTACATGCGTGTAATTAAATGTACGCTTTTTATGTTTGTACATTTGGAATGTTCAGAGTAGTTTATGTTCTTTTTTAAAAAATATTTTTTATTGGGCCAATACCTATTACCTACCTAACCGTCACCGATAAAAATGTTTCGAAGACTCTTGTTCTTTTGACGTGGGTATAACGGTTTGATTCTTGTAGCTATACTTAATAGGTATTATCTTATGAAAATTTAAAACACATAGGTAGGCATAATATTTTATAAGTCGAAAAGTTGTATAATATGCTCATTTCTCATCCCTTCCATCAATACACATCGTAAGCAGCTTATTTCGGCTTTCAATATTATATATATATAAAAAAAAATCTTCATAGATACCTACCAATAACTTATAATTACCATTTAAGTGTATACAGATATAACTACGAACATTTTAATGTAAAATATCATCGAAAATAATATAATACCTACAACAAATTTAAACTGTTTTTTGTTTTATTTATTATTTTATTAAATATGTATAATTTTTAAGATAAAATTATGTTTATAATTGTAAACCATTTTCTATACCTATCTATAAATTATATTGAACAAAAAATGACCTGTTATTTTGTTTATAATTAAATTAAAACCAATCATACTTAATGTTATTAAAAGACGATTTAACTTATAAAACTACCATAGCTAATAAATGTTCTAAAGTTAATAATTATGTACAATGGATTTAGTTGTATAACTTTAGGTTTTGATTTTTATCAGTTATTATCGAAAGTTTTCTCAGTCAACAATTCAATATACATTTAGGTTTTTTATTTTTACACAATTTATTAACATTTGGTAACACGATATTAAGTTAAAGTTTCTAAACTAAGACTATAATAGCTACAATAATAATAAACATATATACTTACCAAAAAAATCACTGAACAAATGGACAAAGTTTAAAATATTTTTATTTTTTTTTTGGCTCTTTTTAGGTACCTATAGTTTTTTAAGAATGAATCATCAAATAAATATCTCAATATAGCACAAGTAGTATTTTAAATTATACTCCTAAATAACTCATCTAATATTTTTTTAATCATTTTATAATATTAAAATAGGTAGTTAAAATGATAAATAATAAACTAAGTATGAAACTTTCAACTTTTTTTTTAAAATTAATATCTAAAAGATCATTTTCAAATATTATTTGTCTTTCTACATTATTTTTGAATCATCAAGTGCAATAATATATTCATAGAATCAAAAGAATTGTTTCCATAAATATGAAATTGATTACGGCTATAAGAAACAATTTAATCTTGAATTTTTCAATTTTTTTCATTCATTGATTTTTTTCTTATCGAATGTTTTGAGTTGTACGGTTAATGTTGTTAACTTTGTCTATAATATGAATATATGTAAATGTTTATCTTAGATAGGTACACAATAGAATATTTTGAAACTTTTCTGATTAAACTGAAACACATAATATAGGTATTTTATTTTTGAATAATTTATAATGAGATGGACATTTATTTTGTAGTTTTTTTTGTACCCGCCATAATTGATACTGAATATTAAAATAAATGTTGTGATACATTTTTTAATCATAGATTAATTCAACGCATGAATATTGGATAGTCATATGGATTATAAACTGAACTCTGAAGTTATAACATTATGGATATTGGCGTTATCTTTAGAAATAAAAAAACGTATCATTTAATCTATAGTTAAATAAAATCATTTTTTTGTGTAAAGCTATGTAAAATAAAATTTTACCAGCAACTTATACCTACTATAGTATATTGTCAAACTAGACACTATCTAATATTATAATTTATTTTTACTTTTCTAAAATCTTGGTGCAATATCTATTGATATTTGATACCGATTATAGATGCTAATGATGCACTAAAATCTCATAGAATAGCTTTATTATAAATCATTGATTATTAATACTAGTATTAATTATTAATAGTTTTATACTTACTTAATGTCTTAATAGCCAATAGATGCTAGTGATTTATCATAATCAAGATTTCTTTTCAAGAATATATCTATAAACTAGTTGTTTTGATTCCTTTGATATTTAAAATGAAAATAACATAAAAACATCAGTTATTATTTTGTAATAATCAAGTAGTAGAAGTAGTTGTAGTACCTACAAATTAAAAAATAAATGTACATAATGATAATTTGTGTATAAAAGATTGACGGGTACAATTATCAGGTGCAATTAAATAGGTATAATTATACCTACTTCACACTACTAATTGAGTGATAGGTACCTACAAAAGAAAAAATCTATTGATTAATATTTTCAACTACAATTATTTTATTAATGAGTTTAAGTTATTTTTGATTATTATTCATTAATTATAAATAATTTTTGCGGTCAAGTAGTTGTTGTTATTGATCTGGCAACTCTGGGTGCTGTTGGTGTTGGTGCGGCTGGTGTCGGTCTGGCGGTTGTTCTGAGTCGTTGGACGCGAGCGGGATCAGCGAGAGGAGAGGTGGTCGGAACCAACGTCGCTCGATCAGTGGGATCGGACGCGGTCGCGAAATTTCAGCCAGCTGTGGATAGCGTCTAGGGCTCCGCGGCCTGTCGGCTTCCGTGGGTGTGGGATTCGTGCCCGCCACTACTTCGGAGAACATCGGGCGGTCGTCTCCCTCATTGACGTAGTATTCCCACAATACCGGATCCGGGCCCAGGTTCTGGACTCTATTCATCTGCAGTGTTGATATCCGCATCATTGTAGAGCGGCTGCGGCGGCGTGTCTCCTCTTCGGCCGCCCAGAGTAACCGCTGGCTGATTGCCGGCTGTTCTGCCGTTTGTTGGGGTTGATTTATGGTCGTCACTCCTTGGGAGACCACCGGGCGGTCGCCCCCCCCATGGGCGTTGGGTTGCCTCATTACCGGCTCCGGGCTCAGGCTCCGGCGTCTATGCATCCCTCCGCGTGTTGATATCCGGATCGTTGTAAAGCGGCTGCGGCGGCGTGTCTCCGCGCTGGGCGCACAGAGTAACTGCTGGCTGACTGTCGGCTGTTCTGCCGCTTGTTGCGGTTGATTTGTGGCAGTTGTACGCCGGCCGTCTATTTCGTTATCGTTATTAATATTTGCTGTGTGATTGGCTGCGGGTCGTCTAGGGCTACGGGGCATGTCGGCTTCCGCGGGTATGGGATTCGCGCCTGTCACTCCTTGGGAGACTTGGTTATAGGATCTACGCATCCCTGCGCCCGTTGACATCCTGGCCGTTCTCGGGCGGCGGCGGCGGAAGTCAGTCTCTGGGCTGGCCGCCCGGAGTAACTGCTGATCAGGTTCTGCCGCTTGCTCGGGGGGGTTGGTAGCCGTAGTATTCTGGTCGTCCATGTCAGTATGTTTTTGATATTGGCTGTGTTACCTGCGGGAGAAAACAAATGATAACAAAAATATTACGACATGCTATAAAGCGTTTGCGGTGGTGTCGGGAAGGGGGTGCGCTGCGGATGTCGCGCGTTTGAGGCATGACACGTGCATTCTGCGTGTTAGTTGTTGGTCCGTGAGGAATACGTTTTTGCCTAAGCGTATGTGTAGTTTTCCTGGTCTCCACCATTTCGGTGCGAAACCGGCGTGAAATTGTGTATGTGCTTTTGACAGGTGGTGCGCTTTGTAGTAGGTACACACTACACAGCGTCACCTGTTTTGAATTTGGAGTACGTCTGGTCACCTGCTTCAGCTAAGTGGTATTTCCAGTACGTCCTTTTCGCGTTTTTCCCTGTCCATATTTATTTTTCTATCGGGCTGTCTGTTGTCCGAGTCAGTGCCAAGTCACCCGGCCGTTTGCTCTCTCTGCCGAGGACGAGTACCGAGGGAGGGTATCCTGTCTGGTCGTTGCGTCTATTCCTAATCGAAAATAATATGGGGGTATTTTTGAGACCCATGTGTTGTGATTACCGTCGGTGAGTAACGCGTGTAGACCTTTTTATTTCTTGGTTGCGCCGTTCGACAGGGTTGGCTCTCAGGTAATATACCAGAGTTGTCCAGTCCTCGGCTCTCCACCGCTCGATCGTGTTGCGCATGTCGTTTGCACCGAATTGGGGTCCGTTGTTGCTTAGACACACGCGGTTGTATCCGAAACGTGAAAATAATTCTCGTTCGAGCGTTTCGGTTATTGTTTTTGTAGTGGCCGTTTGAGTTGGGTTAGTAGGTGGCCTTCTTCTTCTTCCGGTGCCACCGCAATCGCTGCTGGTGGTGGTGTATACGACCATATCACGCTATAGCGTTCCTAAATATTTTACTCATAGATAATAAAGAAACGGATGAGACATCCATATCCCTATTTCTCAATTCTTTATGATTCTATTCCCCGTGTACTTGCAGCGTCGCGCGCGGTGAAGTCGGTGCGTCCGTAAATCACGTGGCACGGCTATCATTACGTTCTTTGAGGTTATGTTACGTAACGACGGTTTTCCTGTATAGCCTGCAAACCTCGTTTTCGTCATGTGGTTTCGGGAAGGTTTTTGTTAGTCGCACAATGGGAAATTGATGGTGGTAGTTAGGGGTAAGGTAATAAGATGTTTCACTTACCGGTATTTCTTTTTCGGAGAGCTAGTGACGTGTACCTGGAACTGCCGCGTCGTTGAAGCTTGAAGGGGATAAAAGAGTAAAAACAGCACAAATAATTGGTAAAAAAAAAAATAATAACTCACTGTTTTTCGGTATTACTAATTTATCGTTTCCAAAGGAGTGCTGGTGTGTTGAGTAAGGAGGTGTGGTTTTGGTGCATAAAAAGTGGTCGGTGTAAGCGTCACGAAGAATGCTGTCGGCAGAGCTCGTTCGCGTACGGAGAGGATCATAAGACTGAAGGGTCTAGGACCGGTCAGAGGTGTGGGCGAATCAATAATTCAAGTCGGGCGTCGGCGTCGTTCGTCGTCGGGCGTCGGCGTCGTCCGTCGGCTTCGTCCGTCGTCGGGAGTCGGCGTCGTCCGTCATCCGTCGTCAACTGACGGCTTTGAATTCGAACGGATATTACGCGGGACCGCGTCAAGATGTAGCATCTAGGTATTTGGAATAATTGTCATGTTATTTTTTACATACTAAAAAACAGTCACTATGTGTGATTATGAAATATATTATTTGTGATAATAATCAATGCATTTATTACTATATCTAATTTTGAGTAATGTAATTTAATACAGCGTGTAATATGCACCGCATAAGTAAATAATTTTTAATTAAAATTTAATAAAAAACATTATATTATTTTATTAGAAGTAGTATTTATAGTGTGGCCAGCGAAACTATGTGGATGACCGTCGCGCGCCTAGTGGCAAATTTTGCGTCAGTGCTTTCAAAATTACATCCCGCTAGGTATTCGAAACACAGCTGCATCAGCTATTCAACAATGATAATAATACTTATATAACCCCTGGCTTACATAAAAACGGTCACCTTGCGCGTGACGGTCATCCGCCTAGTTTCGTTGGCTGCACTATAATAATATAATAATAAACATTAAACAAACATGGAGCCGTCGAAATAGATCAAACAAACGGTAGAAGAGTAATTAATAGTAAAAAAAAAAGAAGATATTAATTATCAGAAAAAATGGATTCGTTTAACAAATCAGGACCGCTAGTGTTGCAAGGCAATATAAATTAACATTTTAGAGTGTTTAAACAAGAGGTAAATATTTATTTTAAAGCGACGAAAACGAACAAGGAAGACAAAAATGTATAAGTAGCAAGACTCTTAAATTTGATGGGAACAGACGCGTTAAAAATACAACACACTAAGTATTACAGATGAAGATACAGTAGAAACAATACTAATCAAATTTAAAGATTATTGTAGTTCAAAGAAGTATAAGACTATGACGTTTTACAAGTTCTTCACTAGAAATCAACCACAAGATGAAACATTCAATACTAGCATAAGGGAATTGATGAAACAATGTGATTTCAAGAGTGATGAAGATTGGATATTGAAAAGCAGAGTAGTGTTGAGAATAGAAAAGAAAGATGTACAAAAACGATTATTACGGGAAGACCTATCGGTGGAGAAAACACTTCAATACTGTCGAGCAGTGGAGGCAGCAGAACAAAATAGAGAGGAACTGGAACAATCAATCGAAGTGAACAGAGTATGAAATATGGAAGACAAGACAAAATCTAAAAGTAAATATTGTAATAATTATTCTGAAAAAAAAAATAATGTGTCAAATACTAATGATCAAAATAAAAATATTAAGTATAAAAGGGGTAATCCACTAAAAACTGAGAATAGACAAACAGAATTTAACTGTAAGTGATGTGCTACAACTCATGATCCTAGGAGTTGCCCTGCTTATGGTAAAGAGTATAACGGTTGTCATCGTGTACATCATTTTTAAGTATGCTGTAGAATCTTTAGAGCACATATGTTAAATGAGAATAAACCAGAGACAGGTAGTGAAATACATATCCCAATAGATAATTTAAAAACTAAAAGGTAGATAATATAAAAACTATGAGCAATAATGAAATATGGTATAAGGATTTATTGATAGATAAGGTAAAAGTAACATTTAAAATAAATACAGGTATTAATATTAATGTATTGGGTATTCAATACATTATACTATATAGATAAAAATAACCAAAAAGAAATAAATCAAAATAAAATTAAATTGTTTGCGTATGGAGGGACATGTATAGAGGTAAAAGGTATGCAATAGGTAAAATAAATTTAAATTGTCTAATAATAAACAAGAATTAACATATTATTATACATTCAATGGTTGCATTTGTTATCAAAGAAAAATTTACTCTAATTTTAGGTTTAAAGTCTAGTGTAGAATTAGGTCTGGCGAAAAGAATTGATATGATAAAAAAATGAATACAAAAGAAGTCATTAGTAGGTAGGTACCTACAAAACATAAGTTCTATGAAAATAAAGACATTTTTACAGACTTAGGATGCTTTCCAGATATTTTTGCGATTAAATTAAAAGAAGGATCTATATTAAAAGCATTGATAGCTAGGCGAATACTAATTACCTATTAAAATAAAGGATAAATTTCAAACTACTTTACAGATGTTAGAGGAAAAGGGAATTATTAGAGCAGTACCTAAATGAATCAGTTGATTGGATAAATAGGTTACAAATAGTAAATGAACCTAATGGGTCTCTTAGGTTATGCATAGATCCAATATATTTGAATAAAGCCATTATTAAAGAAATGTATACCATATCAACGCTTGAAGAGCTAGTACCTAAACTATCGCATAAAACATATTACACAGTATTTGATATAAAGCATGGCTTCTATCATATTCAGCTAGATGATGAGTCGAGTAGATATTGTTCTTTTAACACCGTCTATGGGACATATAGATTATTGAGAGCTCCTTTTGGATAAAAAAATATACCAGAATTTTTTCAAAAATTGGTATATAAATATTTTGGGGATATACCAGGTGTTACAATATATATAGATGATATTATGATAAGTGCTGATATGATTGAAGAACATGACAGTATAGTTAATAAGGTGATTCAAAGAGCCAGGGATTTCAATATGAAGTTTAATTTTGATAAAATACAGTATTGTGTATAGGAAGTTAAATACATTTTAATAGTTTTTACCAAACATGGAATGAAGTCCAGCCCAGATAAAATATAAGTTATCAAAAAATTAGTATATCCAGTAAATAAACTTGAACTGCAAAGATTTTTAGACATGATAGGGTTTTTAAGAAATTTTATTTCTAACGTGTTCAAACTAACACAACCACTTAGGCAGTTATTAAAAAAAGAAAGTAGTTTGGTGGAAAGTGAGTTAGGTCAGAAAAGTGTGCCAAAGCTATAGATAATTTAAAAAATATAATTATAAGTAATAAATAAAGATCGGATTAATATGCATTTAAAATTTTAAAATATGCATGCAAACATGCACTATAAATAGTCAAATCATGCAAAATAAAATTTCAATTTTTATTACATTTTATTTTTTATTTTAATTTTGAAGTGATAATTATTTATTAGTTATATTAAAATTGTTTATAAACAATGAGTTAGATGTATAATATACCAAATATGTAATATAATAATGTAATTTGTTAAATTGTAATTTAATTTTTAATCATTGATACATTGTAAAAAATATTTTATTAAAATTAAATAGTTGATACATGGATGATATACTGATATAAATAGGAAGCAAGTACGAAAAATTTAATGTAGTATGTTAGGTAGGTAATTGAAAAAACAATAACTTGTCCCATTTTTAGCGTCATTTGAGATATATAATATTTGATATTAATATTATATTAATGTACCTATAATCTGTTTTTATTTTTTTGCTCAAAACCTTTCAGGTGTATATTTGTATGGTTTTTTGTTAAAATATGCAGAACATGCACCAACATCAAAATATGCAAATATAATATGCACTATAAAATGTTGTTATTTAATTAATCAAGTAATGATTTGTGGACACTCATTGACTGCATGTATATAATTTTGAAAAATAGCAGCAAGCATTTTATGCAAAATCTGGTCTTTAGTAATAAAGTATTGGCACCGTATGATGTAAGGGTACCAATACAAATTTATTGTGATGCATCAAAATATGCATTAAGAAGTTGTTTGATACAAAATTGTAGGTCTGTTTATTTTGCATCTAGATCATTAAATAAAACAGACATTGAGTATGCCCAAATTTAAAAAAAACTATTAGCAATTACTTTTTCATGCAAAAAATTTCACTATTATAATTATGGTCATTGGAATGTAACAATATAATATTATACTTATCATATGCCATTAACATCAATTATTAATAAATTATTAGATGAAATACAACATAACAGAATAAAAAGATTAAGATTAAAATTAATTATTTATGATTTTACTCTAAAATACATACAAGGAAATAAAAATATAATAGGTGACTTTTCGTCAAGGTTTTAAACATTAATACACGTGATGAAGAAGATGAGCATATGATAGATGTAGTACCTACTATAGTATATAGGTATAAACGATATAAAGTTTAGCGAAGAGAAGTAAAAACTTTACCAAAAAGAAACTATTAATGACAAAGATTTAAAATTAATACATGAATATTATTTTAATGGTTGGATACATAGGTACATGAGATTAAACATTTTATAAATTTAAAAAATGACAGAAATATCAGAAGGTTTGATTTTATAAAAAAAAATTAATAGTGCCAAAGACATTAAGGAAAGATGTTTTTAAATTATTACACTTAACACAATTAGGTTTTAATAAAATATATAAAAGAGCTAGGGTATTGTTTTATTGGCCAGCAATAACATTTGAATTATAGGGTAATGTAAAATATGTATTATGTACTCAAAAACGCAAACAAAGAAATCATTAATTAATCACTATATACCAGATATACCATTTAATAAAGTAAGCATTGATATAGCTGAGTATGCAAGAAAAAATGTTCTTATACTAGTAGATTATTTTTCAAAGTGGTTGGAAGTAGAAATATTAAAAAATAAAACTTCAGCAGAATATATCTGTAAACTTAAAAAAATATTTAGTACTTATGGTGTACCAGAAATAGTAGTTGCTGATAATATGCCATTTGATTCGTATTAGTGTAGACATTTTTCTAAAGAGTGGAATTTTATGTTTACAACATCATCGCCAAAATATCTAAAAAGTAATGGTCATAGTGAAAAGACAGTAGGAATTATTAAAGATATGTTAAGGAATGTCAAAATGACAGTAATGTTAACTTTGAATTATATAAATTGAATTATAATAGAGTTAAGTTATTTACCAGCACAAATATAAATAAACAGAAAATTGAGAACTAAAATATCATATAAGATAGGAGATTTAAAACCAAAAGTAATTTGTGATGATACACATAAATTAATAATAATAAATAAAAGTTAACTAACAGATTATTACAACAAAACAAGTTTAAATAAGAATATAGAATTTAGGACAGGAGAAAAGGTATGGAACAAGATGTTAAAAGTAAGTTGTAGAGTGAAGGAAGTTTAGTTAAATTATTACTATTAAGGTCATATTTAGTAAAAATGGACAAAAATAACAGAGTTGTAAAGAGAAATGAATAATGATACATTTATAAAAAAAAGTAAAACAATTTCAAACGTTAGAAAAAGAAGATGAAGTTAAGGAAACACCCAAAGAAAAGATAGAGGAACAAGTAATGAGAAATCACTAGGGAAAATAAAAGTTCCAATCAGATATGGGTTAAATTAAAAATATTAAAAATAATAATAAAAAAAAAGGGCATGTGCCATGTGTGATTATTAATATTGCATAAGTATTATTATTATTATTATTTTGTTATTTTTAAAAAAAAAAGAAAAATTGTTAATATTAGAATTATTAATATTTTAATATTATATAAGTATTATTATCATTATTTTGTTTTTGTTTATATATATATTATATATAAAGAGTATGTGTGATAATCACGTGGTGATAATGAAAGATTATATTATTTGTGATAACAATCAATGTATATTTATCACGGACTAAGATATTATAATCATGGACTGGTATCGAGTGCAATATCTGTGAGCCGAAAATGTTACGCGAGCGAGGAGTGCAGGAGGTTAAAAAAATCCGAATGATTTTAGCGCTCTCTATAATTTAATTTATATACTTTTATATACTAAAATAATAAAAAAAAAAATGTAGATGGCGTTGGAATCATTCGGATTTTATTTTTCATGACATTTGATGCTCGGTCCCTCCTACTCCCCCAGCCAATTCGATGCCAGTCCATTATATCTTAGTCCGTGATATTTATCATGAAGACTATAATTGTTCTTTGATAATAGCCACGGACTAAGATTAACAGGACTGGAAACGAACAATACTGCACAATATAATGAAAAGATCCACATCTGTTACGGAAAGTCAACGAGCGATTGTGGCGCCATCTCTTAGTCAATGTGTACAAACCTTACATCACAGAATAAAACAATGCTTACATGTTACTTGTTATAATAAGATATTTATTTTATACTTTTATAGTTTAAATAAATTTGTTTTTCATCAGCTTCATGAACTTTACTGTATTCAGTATTTCAGTGATTTGTTTAATTTTAAAACACCAGACAGCGCCACAATCGCTCATTGACTTTGCGTAACAGATCTTGTTCAAATGATAAAGGTTCGTTTCCAGTCGACCTGTTAATCTTAGTCCGTGATAATAGCACTAAGATAGATAAGAATATTCTTATCTATCTCAGTGGATAATAATAATAATATAGTAATAATAATTCTAATTTTTATGGTATTAATTAATGTATCTAATTTTGAGGTTATGTAATGTAATTTAAAAAACGTGTACTATGCACCGCACAAGTAAAAATGATTTTTAATTAAAATATAATAAAGAACATTATATTATTTTATTAAAAGTAGTTTTAATAATAAACAAGCATACTATCTTTATTTTTACGTATTAATGTATTATAATATATTTTGCAACATTAACAGTTTGTATTTCAAATTATTTTTACTTGAAAGAATTGAAAACGCATTTTATATGTCATCAATATTAGTATTATCATTATCGGGTGAATTATAAAATCATAATTTTTTGAGTGCAAAGGTATCAATAGAATATTGTAGTAACAATTACATGAGGAATAATATGTAGTAATTATTTTAAATAAAATCAATAAATTCTGTTTTGTAATTGGTACCTATTGGTACAAAACTATTAGGTATAAGTACGATGAAAAAGTAGGACTTACATAGAGACATAATTTTTGTTTAAAAATATTTTATTCATTTTTTTTATTATTATTGTTTCGCCAACACCGTACTTACCTTAGTTGGCTTGTGAACGGCGATGACTCGTGCTCTGGATAGGGAAGGGATGGGAGATACAAATAATATATAATATAATAAATAAAAAAAATGAACGCAACTTAGATCATAACAAATAAAAATATCATATTCAAATAAATACAAACAAAAGATAATTCGTACGAATAATAATATAAGAATTAGATTAACTGTTTTTTAATAACAAATAATACTTAACAAATGATAAATAAATAATTATAGTAGAATGGTACCTTAAGGAAAGAGGAATAGAAAAACTGGAGCTCTTCAATATTGACCGGAACTGGCAAAAATATAAGATGTATCACTTAACGTCGAATAAACCGGAGCTGGTCGTATCCGAAGCTGGATTGAAACGATCGTACCGGAACTGGCGAATGGTTAAGCAACGACAACGGGTTGCCGAAAAACACAATTAAAAGGCTTCTTCGGGTGAAAAAATATACCAATTTGCAAGAAAAGCCAATATAAATGAAAACACGTGCTTCTTAACATAAAAAAAAAAAAATACTAGAAGACACACGAGACACGGACTTGTCTACGTGAGCACCGAACAGCAACAACAAAACGGCCGGAAAACAGGTTTATGATTTCGTCGCACAGTATTGCCGGACGCCGGACGCTCCAGCTGACCGGACAGCGCTGATTCTCGACCAAGGGGGACGTTAATTACATGTATGCCAACTTGCATAAACAATTATTAAACTTATCAGTTGCCTACTACATTGTCACATATTAAGTTTGATGTATTTTGACTTTTTTTAGGTCTAGCTCTAGCATTAAAATAATTTCTTATAAAAAACTCAAAATTGAGTCTAATAATATTGTATTATTTTCTATAATGAATATGAAATAGTGATAGTTTTTTATAATGGTAATACTTATGTTTATTGCATACTGATTATTATAATAAATTTTATTTTTTGCCGTTTAGTTTTGTCGTCCTATACATAATAATTGATAAAAGGTATGCCTATTTACTGAGTAATTTAATTATTTTGTGTTTATTCACTAATTGATGAATTAATCAAAATTTTATTTTAGAATGTTATCGAGTTTTGATTTTATATTAATGATATTATGATATAAACAAAATATCACTTTATGCTACTATTATTTAGAATTGAAAAAATATTTATCTTAAAACATCACTTGAAAAATAATTATTTAATATAAAATCAATACTTTTATATACCTAATATTATTATTCAAATTAAATTATAAATTGTTTTTTTTTTTTTTGGGGGGGGGGGGATTTACACCTTTAAATCTGAGATTTCTGGCCTTTCTATTGTCAAAATAATAAATTTAATAATTTTGAAAATGTTAATTTATTTTTATTTTTTTTTACACTATAATATACGAGTAATTTTTGTGTCAAAACCATTTTGTATTAATTATCTTAACGTAGTACCTATTTAGTTCTTCGAATATCGGTTTTCAATTCGTTTATAAAGTAGTTTTTCTTCAAAAGATTCGTTAAATTAAACATAATTATAATATTTAATAATAATTTTATTACAGAAATAATTAAGAAATATTTACTTATGAATATTAAAATTTTTTCATAAATTGTATAGTAAAATATTATGTAATATTGTAATAAGTAACATGAAATTGAAGGCATTGTATAATATTTATATAGAAATATTTGAATTGTATCAGATGGTAAACTTGATGGTAGTTTCGACATTATGCCGTATCTAGCATAGTAATCATTAATTTCAATAAGATTATTATTTATTACCATTTACATTAATTAAAAACTTCAAAGGGAGTAGACAATTTAATAAATATGTAGGTACCTAAAGTCCTAAAATTATTTAATATAGTTACTTTGAAATTTCTTCTCAACTTTGGCTGCCGACAATTTCATAAGAACAAAAAAAATAACAACGAATATTGGCCAAAGTGTTTAATACGATTCGTATATTTAATATTATTGGTGATATACAATATACTTATACACTCAGCAGCATCATACTCAGTAATCCTACCCATAAGGGTGCTCCGGAAAACGAATCTGTCAATTACTCTATATTTTGTTCAGGGACAAAGTATAATATTAAAAAAAAAATGTCCCGATGGAGTTGATGTATGGCAGAAACGGAAAAGAAAGTTGATTTTTTCACTCGTTAGAATGACGGTTGGAGGAGAGAATAAAAGAAAAAATAACAATAATTAGATAATTGACTGGTATTCTAAAATGCAGATAATATAATATGTACATAGCCATATTGGCCATAATTGGTGCATCGGTCATCGCGGGAGTCATGATCGAGGCGAGGAGAGGGATATTAGTACGTTATGTGCTTTTGAGTTATTGTCGTCGAACCATATCGAATGTTACAGAAATATTAAAATTCGATTGAATATTATACCTTCTATACATGTATCTAATTAGAAATTGACTGCGGTGAATGGATTTCTCGCGTTTAAGGAATCACGACATTGCATATTATATTATTTCTGCAAAACGAGATAAGATGATAGGTACTCAACAAAGGGGAAAAATTGAATCCCAGAAAAGTGAAAACTGTTCAGGGTTTAATCCTCGTGGCTTTTCAAGTGACTATCGTCATCACCGTGATCGGGATTACCACGACTTCGTAATATTGAGAAAATTCTTTTCACGACTGTTTCGTTTCGGTGCGCTATTTCTGCTACGATTGCTGACGATCGCATGCATCTATGCGGTCGACATCATGAATTCATGAACGGCAAAGAGACACCACCATACTCATATAGTTCATATACAAAATATATTTAATTTATACTTTGTGATTACCAAAAACTGGGGATTTATAATAATATAGTAAAAAGTATACTCACATTATGTGGTATCAACTAAGGCGTCTAGGTACATGCCTTTTTTATTACGTCGCGTTGAGCGAGGTTATAATAAACTCAGCTAATAATTTTTAAGTTTTTAAGTATTTACGTTTTAGGAATATTTATAGGCACCTATAACTATTAGATATCGAAAATATTTTTTAAATTATAAAATAATAATTCAATTATGTTGTCGTTTAATGATAAATTCATTATTTTTTTTAGAACACCGATATTATATCCCATATAACGTTGAAAGATAGTATGAGTTGTAAGTTTATAAATTATATTACCTACCAGCAACTACGTCCAGTATGTTATTAAACTTAAAATAAAAATGATAAATTGAAAACTTGTGGTTCCCTTAAATAATATACCTAATGTGATTTAGACGTTTGAAATTTTCGTTTTTTTTTTTAATTTAAAATTAGAAAACACAATGTACCTATAAGTAATTAAAAATCTACACAATAAATTATTTGTTTCACTTTTTTTATATTTATTACAATTTTAACACTGAAGGTTACAATACATAATAATAATATACCTAATGTATATTCGCTCAGATTTAATAGCGATTTCGCACGCAAAGCATATAATAGAATCATGTGCGTGCTTAATAACTAATATTAATTTACATATTATTTATTATGATCCAGATTATTATTTTATGATAATTTGGTTGAACGTTCTTATAATTAAACACTGTATCTTAATTAAACGTTTTAAAGTTTAAATGCAATTTTTTGAGATGACGTACATCAAATGATACTTATGACACTAGGTAGGTACTAATATGATAGAAAAAATAGCAGGCAATTATTAAATTATTGATCAACAATAGGTAATAGTTACCAATGATGAACCAACAAACGAATTACTGATTCTGAATAATATTTTATTATATTATAACTACCTATTTAATTTACATATAGCATTGTTATAATACAATTTATTAGTCCATAAAACACATACATTATACTTTAGTTATTAATATTGTATTGTACATGTATAAATAACTTTATTTTTGGAGAATATTCGGTTGATTTATTTTTTACCCAAACTTTATGGATCAAATATTGAATTTGACAAAGTTTCAATTGAGTGATTAGAGAACCAGTAATTTATTAAAATTATTTAATAATTAACATGATACAATTTAGGTAATCAAATTAAGACACAATATTGGAACAACACAATGCATTTTGTTATTGAATTGTATAGTTATTCCAATATAATAACATAAATATTATATTATATTATGACCGGTTTTTTGATGTTTAAAATATTGTATAAGTAAAAAAATATTCATTTAGTTTTAAGATCAGAATAGTAATGCACACATAGATATCACTACTTATTATTTTTATGAATAATTTGAGCTGTAAATTATGATCAGATGATAACCGCGCCGTAGTGTGTCTTTATGGACGGCGGAATATCTTTAAGCAGTTTATTTAGATTGTAATTTGTTTTTTTTTTTTTTTTTTTAAGCGATGTATGAAAATTAAGAATTATGAAAAACATCATTAAAAAAACAAAGTTATACACACAAGAATACCTACCAGTGATCATGAGCAGGTTTCAACAAAAGTCACTGAAATATTGGTTAATTTAGTAATATTGAACTACATTTATTAGTTTTTTTTGAGCATTCACTTATAGGATTGAGACAAACATATTTTTTAGTTTATTTGTTTATATAAGTTATCAGTAAATTAATTTACTTTGACATTTAAACGGTTAATCAATGTCAAATCTGAGCTTGGATTTTCTTTCATCGTATACCTCTATTATTTATTGTTATAACCCTTTAAATTCAAAAAAATATATTTGATCTAATCAATATTATTTTCGTACGCATAATTTAAAATGTCAAATATTGTAAACATGTCAATCTACCTATGCGTAGTTATTTTGTATTAAGTATCAAACCTTAAAATATATAGTTGATTGATGTTGGTCAACATTTACCGAGAAAAAATATATTTTTCAAAATTTTTTCATTAAAAAACAATAGAAATAATAAACAAAAAGTGAGAATAGGAATTTGTGTTCAGGTATGAAATTGAAGTTGGTACTTCAATGAATAGTGAATACTTTAGAACTATTATCTGATAATTGGTACTCAACAATAAGACAAGTATGAAACATAAGTAATGATCTAGTTAAAATATCATTAATATATTAAATAGGCATATAATATGCTTTATCACTATAATTAGGATAATATTTAAAATTAATTTTTTTTTTTTTTTGATTTGAATATCAAATAAAAATCTGTTGCACACATCTAACAGTAAAATAATATGGAAGTTTGTTTATAACTAATTATAAAAAAAAAAAATTTTCATTTATAGGTTCAGTAAAAACTTATCCAATTTTGTATAATACCAATTATAAAAATAAATTTGGATAGATGCATCCAAGGATTATACGTTATACACAACCACAGCGAAAGCGTCGTTTTTATTTACATGACCTGAAGTCCGTAACGGGTATAAGTAGGGTTGGATTTAAGTTTAGGCCAATAATTATCCGTTAAGGCTTTTATGATTTAAATTGTATTTTAGACAGGTCCAGATTAAGACCTTCGATAACCGTAGATTGTAAACAATTTGGTACTTCTATTTTACTAGCCTTTTGTGAAAACAATTGATTTGTGTTTATAAGTTTAAAATAAATTTACTATAAAGCGCATCATTATTCAACTATTCAACTCGAATAAATGCTAAAATAATATTCTTAAATCTCAATTAATTGGACGTATTATTATATATATCATGAATAAAAAAATAAAAAATAAGAGGTTAGGCAAGTGGGTATTGCTCTGTTGTAGGTAGATTAGTTATTGAGTGGGTAACTATTATGGGTGTGTTAAGCTTAGATTAAATATGATATATTATTGTCCACAAAAAACTATTTTAGGAAAGACGATCCGTCATTCAACACCACTAAGTATATTTCATAATAATAACATTTTTTTTTTTTTGTAAGTGAGTTGCTATATTATAGTAGGAAAATGATTTTTTGAAAATTTTGCATTTATCATATTATTATAATAATATTAATTTATTCCATATTATAACAATTTATAAAACTCGAGATTTAATTTTATCTTTCTGTAAATAAAAATAGATTCATAATTTAAATAAATATTATCTTTAAATAAATCAAAAATATCATTGTATATACTAAAATCCGTAATAATATAATATAAATACAAGTTTTAAGTTTCCGCAAATAATTATGTTTTTAAATTATTAAAATAAAATTATTTACATAGTAAAGTTATTTATCGCTTAAATAAGTATTTTGTACAAATTGGAACTTGAAATATCTATAAAGAGTTATTTCCTTAATATATTATTAGGTTATACGGTTTCATTGTGAAAAATGTATGTAAATTTTAAAAAAAAGAGTTATTAAGGATTTTTAATTACAAAACAGTTATAGTAATCTATTAGGTTTTTAATAATTTCATAAAAATTTTAACTTTAATTGCATATATATATTAAAAAAAAAATTGTGTCCATGCATTATTAATGTTTTTTTAGAGATATGAGAATAACTTTTGTGGATCTTATAAAAAATTTTCAATCATTTTTATCTTGTAAATAATTTTTTATCGACATTTAATAAAAAAAAAATCTCATATCTATAAATAACTGGAAACAAATTTTGATAATTTTATCGCATTATATTTATATGATAATAAAAGCTTTGGTGAAATTTTAAGTACCTATGATTATTAACTTTTGAGTAATATTAAAAAAACAAAACAAAATCGATATTGTCAAAAATTGGATTTACGTAAAAAAGTTTTGTTAGTTTTTCCTAATTATAAAATTAAGAACTGAGAATTTTTAAGTTGGACCCCTTTAAAGTACAAATTAAATTGAATACTAATTAATTAAAACAATAAAAAGATAAATAGATAAATAGATATCCAAAACCACCACTCGTTTAAAAAATGGAAGCATTTTATCTTATCGTGTACAGTGTACACCCAAAAAAATAAAAACACATCATGATTGAATCGATTGATTAATAGCTTCGTTCAGAATCTAAAACAAAATTAAATAAAGATACATGGAGTAATTAAGTTTTATTTTAAATAAGTAGGTGCATTGTACGTATAAAAATAATAAATTAAAAATAGTTTGTACTACCATGTTGTGGGATAACTGAAGTAAAAACTTCAATTAATCGACAGCATGATAACTATACATTGTTTTACGTTCAGGACACCATATAATACTACAAGTACTTGTAGTCAAAAAATAATATTAAAAGATAATTTATATTTTATATCAAATAAATATTATTTAAAAAAAAAATAATATATTATTGCCGGTGTTTCTAAATCTATGGTAAATTTCGGTATTGTAGGCTGTAGCCTATAAAAATGAATGAGTTGAGGCCTTAATTTTTTTAAAGCTGTGTGTAGGATTTCTCCTTTCCTAGAAAAAAATAACATTTAATTGTAATATAACGAGGTCGATAATTCAGTAAAGTATCTTGGTATTTATCAATCGATACTCTTTCTGTGTAGAATTTATAGACTACTAGCAATTATAATGCCCCATTCTTATTGCACACCGGGGTATATTATGACGATAATAACACTTAAATACACGATAATTGCGTTTTCCAGACATCTGAGGGTGATAATAAATTGAAAACGAGAATAGGGTCTGTTAAATCAACTATAGTTCAGTAATTCTATGTGGTAGGTGTAACTATTATATTATTACTTACAGTATTCTAACTTCCAACGTTATTGTGGCTAAAACAATAAAAACGATCGTACAATAATGTGCTTATATAGATCCACAGATAGAGTTTTTGATGGATTTTTAGAATTTTAGTTTTAGACTTATAAGGTTGAATATTTATTGTTTATATGAATATATAACACAATTATTTTTTACAGTAGTTATATATTTTGATAATTGATTGTATGTGTAGTAAAATTACAGTATTTTTCTTGTACAATATAGATAGTAAGCAGATATAATATAAGTAATGGTTAAAGTGATTTGTGTGATCATATTTCAAGCTTTAAGGAAAATTAAATAAATTATTCTTAATTTATTTTAGAGGACAATTTTTTAGTTGATATAACATATCTATCGATATAATTCTATTAAATATTTATTATTATTGGTATAATAATTTTAAAAAATATTTAGCTAAAGAATATGAAATATAAAAATTATGTCACCACCAACAATTTCCCCTCAAATTATTATTATAACAACACTAAATATAATACCTTTAATTATTTTAACTGCCAAATTTATAAAAATAATATTTTCTGTGGACAGAAAAAGTAAGTATAGTATGGATTTATAATGCTTCGTTGAATTTCTCGAGAATGCCATTGGATATAATAATAAATGTCGTGTAGGGACTCAGGGCTGTACCTAATACCTATATATGATTTTATGTACGTTATCGAAAATGGTTAATTGAATGTGCTGTAAGTTCTAATCAACGAAAGGTATTTTTCAAAAGATTATGTCCCGTAATTCTTCAGACTGGACTTAGTGGATTTTCATGTTATTTTACTTTTACATGGTAGTTTTGACAATGTGTTTAGGGCTTTCAGCAAAATTGTATCCGTTTAATTCACATTATGTAAATTTAAGCGGGTTTCAAAAGGCTTGCACATTGATCACTTAAAAAAATATATATTTTTTTTTTATCAACTATTTTCATAATAATATTTTTCGCCAAAATTGCCGTAGAAAGTTCATACTCGTATTTATAAAAAAAAAATATCTTAGAATTTGGTGTCCCGCTTAGTTTTGGATTGGTGTTTTTTTAAGAAATTTAAACTAAAATTCTATCATTAAGTGAAATATTAAATAATAAAATATGTGTGAGGCGACATTCTAAAATTACATTTGTTAAAAATTCTAATAATGAAGGCAAAGTAGTCGTATAAGCAATATCGGTGGACACCTGCAGTTATTGCCATAATGAGTGTAAATTTCTGAAATTGACTAATCAGCTTAGTCCATATAATTTATCAGTATTTCATAGGTTGGTTATCGATTTATAGTCTATGAAAAAATGTTGTATTACCTTTTGATTATATTATCGTTTTTAATTGGTGGAGAGTGGAAATTATTTACTTATTTTATATGCCAATCAGATTACCTTAAACAAATAAATAAAATAATATTTAGACTTATGTTTATATTAATATTTTGAATTCTGTTGGTTTTAATTTTTAGTAATAATATATAATAATACTCACAAACAATATTCATAGTCATATTGTCTACTTGCCAATTTTGCGGATAAAAGTAATATTATCTAAATACTATCTCTAAATACTTATCTAAATATAATACTATCTCGTAATTGCATATAAAGCGGATCTTCTTGTCAATATAAATACTGTCTAACTAATTTAGCCATTATCAATAATAATCATCATTATTAAAAAGGTGTAAAAGTGGATATCTCCCTATTGTATATTAGGTGTCGAGTGAGTCATTGTAATGGATGTGTTAAATTTAAATTTAATGATATAGCAATGTATTTATCATTGTATACAAAAAACGATTTTGAGCGGAGTCGGTCTGTCAGTCTACATCATTATGTATAGTATTTGAATGTATATACATCGCTTCGCTTATAATCTAAAACTACTGATTTCTGATATTAAATGAACATATAAACGACATTTTCCGTTGAAATAATCATAGGTGAAAATGTAAAACGTAATTAAAATAATTATTTAAAAAATAATCAGTGTCAAATATAATATATTATATTATTATTTAGAAAATAAAAATATTAATTATTTTCATCCAACCAGGAGAATTGCAGGACGTCAATGGAAGATAACTCAAATACCATTTTATTTTTGTTCTGTTCAACTGCTCTACCCTATTCCAGAATTTTTTTTTTTAATTGGAAAATAAGGAAGGGTTAGTTTCCTGGTCTGAAAAACTTTTAAGTGTTATGATAGTTATAACCAAGAAAATTAGATTTATTTCAAATATCGGTTGTCAAGTATGAAATATTGACGGGTGTATAGTTTAGAAAATAAAATTATTATTGTGTTAAGTGAACACTATAAATAAGATGTTCTTGTCAGCCTTAAAAAATTAGTCTTTTTATAATTTTTTTGTAGTGTAACCCTTAATATACCTAATATATCATAAAAAATATTTTATCTACTTCTTTTTTATTTATACATAAATGTATAATGTATTTATGAATACATGAATAGACTTGTTGTATTCAAAATGTTGTGTGTATACACTAATAGTCTTTGCTTAAGAGTATTTATTAATTATTGGTCAACGCATATTATAATAATAATTTTTACGGTGTATGATAAACAAAAGACAAACATAATAGACATATTTAGATAAATTCAAATTGTGTTAAATATATTAAAACATATATTTCAATAAAACAAGTTATAATAATGTATATATTTTAATAAATTAAGGTATGTAAACACGTTTATGTATAGTTAATGTGCTGCACAAACAATTAAGCTGGATATTCTTATTTTAACTTTAACCATTTTATTAAAACATATAAATATTTTTTCGATACTCAATATTAATAAAACAAAATTATAAAAGTGTTCTGATTCAGATAATGAAATGATAAAAATAAAAATAATAATAATAAGTTTAATGATTTTAATTTTACCAATAATATTAAGGAGAAAAAAAAGGTAAAATAAAATGTTATGATTGGTTTTATGTTTCTTAAATTATTTAATATATTTATAAAATATAATACTTTACGAAATGATGCTAGTATAGTACTACCTATCTAATCTTCATTTAAAAAATAATCATATGCAGTGTATTATAAATAATGTTGAGCTCATTACGGCATAAAAAAATGTCTTCAACAGTTTTAACAGTTTAGAGCCTTCTCAATAAAAGGCTGACAAGTACATTTTTACACGAATACTCAAAAGTTGCTGTGTAACGAAAAAAAATATGAATTAACTGTGAAATAGAATTCAATTGTTTTCTTTTAAAATTGCACGATAGTTAACAAAAATACTTGTTTCTATGATTTGATACATTTTTATAAATATTTCATAATATTAACTTTATTGAAAATTATTTTATTATGGATATACTTTTGATAAAAAAGGACATTTCAAATACGCTAAAAAATATATTTTTAAGCTACTCTTCTATATATACTTTAAAGATTAGTAGTTTTAAGTTGATCTAGTATATTGTCTTTATTGACTTTTTACTGTATTCCTTTTTCAGAAGATATCCATCTCTGTTTATGTTTTTTTTTACTCTTCGATTACAGCTCATTACTGAACTACGAATCTTTATTTTTATTTTGTTTTTTTAGTTCTCTGCCTCTTTTCTTATTTTTGTTTAACACGGATGTCATTATATCAATAGTACTTTAATTTAGTGTAATGAAAATATATAACATTTCTAAATGAACCCTTTGTTAATAGTTAGCAAGTTAAGTTTTTAAATTTAAGATTTTAACAATAATATTTTAACCTAGACATATACTGTAGCATAAGTCCGATAAGGTAGTTTATAAATTTATACTAAATTACTAAAGTATATAGTCTTATATGATAAAAATACATTTAAATAATTAATTATTATCTCATTTGATTCTTAAGATTGAATTAAAATAGTGTGAAAAAGTGAATTGTTGTGATTTTATGAAAATATTAAAAGATAAACCTCTAGATTCATGGCTTTGTAGTTTGAAAAAATGATATTACCAATTGTGTTTATGGGATGGTGCTTGGCCAAAAGTAATAATTAGTTAAAATTACTAATTTATAAGAAACAAAAACCACGTCTTATTTCATGTATTAGTTTTAATGATTTTTTTAACTTAAACGGAATAGTCAAGATAGAAAAAATTAAAATATTATATATTTAGATAAGACTATATAGTATATAACATTAAAAAAATGACTGTCTACATTGAAGCTTGATAATCGAAAATGGTCAATTGCCTAAATTACTTATATTTACACATCGTTCACATAAAAATATATTCAACATAATATTTGTTATTTTAGCTTAACAAAATGTCATTAAGCGTATAATACATAATATAACATTATTTGCTCGAAGAATATATTATTATAATACTCGTATTAAGGAAACGGAACTTTTTTTTTGGTTTTAGAGAATAATGTCGTTTCAATAACTTCATCACAAAAAACTGCGCATCATGACGCAACAGCTTGTATATATTATGGTTTTAATTTATAAATAATAAGGTTTCCGGATAATTAGTTAATATCAAATAGTGATGGTCCAAAAAAATACTTACCCGTTTGCTAACGACTTAACCAACAGAAAATGTAATTGTTAGGTCAAGTAATTCACTTAGAGGCAATTTCGATGAAAAGTTTACATTTAGAGTTGATAATTATATAAAAGGCAAAAAATAGTTGTCATGAATACAAAAAGAGTGACTTTTAATTATTTTTTTAAAAACTTGGGTTTGTACACATTTTTATAGCATTGCAATTAGTTTTTATATAATATAAACTATACTCAGTAAAAATATAAATAAATAATTTAATAATATTAAATGAATGAACTAAATGGTTTCTAATTTTGATGGAAAACTCGTGATAATTTTGGTCGTTTTATAAAACTTTTAAGTCATAGGAAATTATTTGAAAAACAAAACAAATCTAGACATTTTTTTTTTTTGTAAACTTCATATTAATGTAATTGTAAATATTTAAAATTAATTGAAATTTAACGTAATGCCAGATTGAAATTTGTTATATTTCTACACTAAAATCGTGTTCAGAATTCAAATCACATTTTAGAATAATAAAGTGTAAAAATATAAATAAATAAATTTTAGTGTGCCAAATGTTAATTAAACTTTAAATGGTTTATGTACATTAAATTTAACTTCTGTGACTATATAAGCAATATTTTGTTTACTCGCGAAACACGCAAGTTACTATTTTTATTTAATTATTTAATGATTTTTAAGTTGCAATAAATAATATTTAATAACAAATACGTGATTCACGAATTAATTAAAAAAAAAAAAATTAAGTATATTTTAAAATTTTTGAAAAGAGTTTAAAATCTTATAGTAATTTTTAACTAATTTTGACTTATTTTCTACAGTATAGTCCGTGTTATAGTAGTTCAGGTACTTTCTATAAAATGTCTTATTTCACGAAAATTATATAAGGCAATAATAACAAGAATAATATTAGAAATATTAGAAATGTATTCCATTACCTACATTTATATTTTATTCCATACGAATATGTTCAGAGCAACCTAATAAATAGTTATATATGTGAAAAAAGTGCAAAACTAAGTTTAATTCTGGACCTCTAATACATAAGTAACCTTAACTTTAATAATTAGTTATATTATACACTCCGAAGATCACCTTTTGCTTAACATAACCACATTAAATGAGAAATAAAACATAGTTAAATATTAAATACTTTTTATAACGAGTAAGTAGTATTTTGATGCTCTGTGTTCATAATAAATATGTTTTACTATGAATGCGTCAAATAAAATAACCAGTAAGTTTATAAAATTAAATCACCTCAAAATATCTTAAATCCTTATTTTATAAAAATCTTGGGAAATGGTTATAACAAAATTAAATTAGTATTATTTAATTCCATGAATATACTTTACGACTTTTATAGATGATAAATAATTGTTAGCGCTTATATTATATTTGTTGTTCCTTCCTCTGTATTTATAATAATAATAATATGTAATATGGCTATCAGTAATTTTGTTTAAACTAAGTTTTAATTGATAATAACTATATGAATATAATATTATGTTATTTTAGATTCTGAACGAAGTGATGAATGTATTGATTTTACAATGATGTATGTTTTTTTTTTTTTTTTGTTTTTTTTTTTTTTTGTTTTTTTTTGTGTCTGTGTACAGCATAACTAGTCGAAATAATGCTCCAATTTCAAACAATGGGGGTGGTTTCCGATGTAAAAGTGAATATCCTTGGTGCATTATAGAGGTAAAAAGTTAACATTTTCCAACAGTTTTCAAAAAAATCGAGAAAAACAAAAAAAAAATGACGGAAAAACGGCAATTTTTACGCAAAACCAGTTTTCGACCAAATCGATTTTTTTTTATGGTTGTAATTCAAAAACTAATCACTGAAAATACTTGAAATTTTCACCAAATGTTAATGTCAGCGATATCCGTATATAGTTAAATTTTCAAAAAATTTTGACTTTTTTTTGAGTTATTTATAGATCACTGAAATTTTCGTTTTTTTTGAGAAATTTTTTTTTAAGTGTCGATAAAAAATTTTTGGATGACCAAAAAGTTTTGAAAATTTAATACAAGGTTCCTTATGAGTTGTTTTTAATGTAGCTAAAAAAAATTAAAAATCGTTAGTCACAATTTTTTTTATAAGCGTTTTTAGTTCAAATTTTTACGAAATCTGTCGAAAACGCGAAAATTTGCAAGTAATTTTGAAGTTGAAAAATCATAAAATTTTTTTCTTTTATAACTAAGATTTGAAAATTTGGTACAAGGTTCTCCATACATTTTTCTTCAAATATCTGTAAAAAAAACTCTACCGGATTCAGACAAAAAATTTTTATGAGTGTTTGAAATTTAAATTTTTACAAAAACCGCGTTAAATAACAGTTTAGCCTCAAACGATTTTTGATATTTGTTATTATTCAAAAAGTATAAGTCGTAGATACTTGAAAATTTTACCAGTTATTAAGATTCGCGTTTTCTTTACGTGATTTAAATTTCAAAATATTTTGACTTTTTTTTGAGCTATTTATAGACAACTGAAATTTTCAATTTTTCTGAAAAAATATTTTTGAAGTGTCGATAAAAAATTTTTTGGCCCTATCAAAATACTTGAAAATTTAATACAAAGTTCCTCATAAGTTATTCTTATAGTGATTAAAAACTTATAAGAATACATAGGCACAATTTTTTTTTATTAGCATTTGAAGTTCAAATATTTACAAAAATTCGTCAAAAGCATGAATATTTGCAAATTATTTGAAGTTGAAAAATCATAAAATTTTTTGTGTTTATAACTAAGGATTAAAAATACAACACTAAGTTTTCCATAAGTTTTCATTCAAGTAGCTATAGAGAAAACTCGAAGCATCATTATAGGAAAAATTTTAAGTGCGTTTGAATTTTAAATTTTAACGAAATCGCGTAACGATAACGATTTATCCTCAAACGATTTTAAATATTTGTTAATATTCAAAAAGTATAAGTCGTAGATACTTGAAAATTTTACCAGTTATTAAGATTCTCGTTTTTTTTACGTGATTTAATTTTCAAGATATTTTGACTTTTTTTTGAGCTATTTATAGACAACAGAAATTTTCAATTTTTCTGAAAATTGTTTTTTTATGTGTCGATAAAATCTTTTTGGCCCTATCAAAATACTTGTAAATATGTGAATTATGATACTACATGCAATGTTTTTGGAAAAATTGATTGACCATGCCAAATGCAAATGCATCCTAATTGAAAAATAAAATATTTGTTTCAAAATAGAATATATGACAATATTTAATTATAATATATTCTAGACTGACAAATCATCTCCGTTCAGAATCGTTTTTCGTATACAATGATACCTATCATTGCATTCAAATTTAATCTACCCCAGTCCGAGGTCCACCCCACCCCCTAATGTACAGCAGAGCGGTACCCACTTGCCGACTTTTTTTATGTTAATAGTAAAACTATGGCGTGCTAACTTAATATTATGATAAAAAAAATACTAACACCCTATAAATAGTTTTATATGTAATACATATTTCAATCTGTTTTTGTTATTAAATCGTATTGCTTAGAATACAATATACGTACACTGAATAGGAAGTTTTTAAGACCCATTTATCCACGATAATTTAAATCAATTACCTTTCAATTACACTATACTTTGGACCTACAGCTATCTTTTCCATTTAGTTTAAACTATTTCGCGTTTAATCAATTAACTACGTAACACGGGATAAAATTCCGCACATTAGTAAAATTAGTCAATTGACAGCAACAAAATCAGCACCAAAACTTGATCCTTTCACTAAGTAAAACAAGGTCTATACGATGGTGGATAAAAGTAGTCCCTGGGGTTGAGGATCGCCGCTATAATAAAGGTAATAGTTTTTTTTTCTTTACTCGTATACGCAAAAGGGACTAGGTGAAAAAAACATTTTATTTGTAAGCCAGAAGGAAACAAATTAAAGCACACAAATTCAGAGAATCAAAGGATCAGAAAAAAACAACAAAAGATTTACGATATATATGTATAGGTCCATATACATATATTTAATAATCTTTGAAAACGTAATTTTCAAATTATAATTTCTTTTACATAAACCAAGAAAAATGGCTGCTTTTTTAAGATATTTTTTTTTTTTACAATTCAAAAAGAATTGGTACTCGACATACGAATCCAATCACTTTGTTTTCATAAAATATGTAATATTATATAGGATCTTACCCATATATGCATAAATGTAGTTATCTATAATGTACCTGATGGCTGGTGTATAATATGTTTTCTATACAAATAATAACAGATTTCACAATACGAGTATTATATTTTGTGTATGAATGATTTTGGATGACTGTTTTTGCAGGTCAATATTTAGGTGGACAGACTGGCACAAAACGAGAACCAGTAAAACGTCGTGAACGAAGGACCGACTTAAATGAAAAATATAATATAGCATGCGTACGGTTAGAGAATACAAGTTGCAATTTAAAGGGAATAAAAACATACATATATGACAAAAAGGGAAAATTTGATAACAATGTCTGTACGAATGCCATGATAATAATAATAATATTATTATATATATTTATAAATTCATATGTACGCGTAGAAATATGATTGAAGTATAATAATATGATACTGTCGTATAGCTTTCGTCAATCAAGGTAGGTATAATATGAAAATAGTATAATATCAGAGATGAGAATAATTTTAAGTAAAAAGAAAAAAGTTATTATTGAAATATAAAAGTTAAATTAAGGATCCCTTAAAAATTATTAATATATGAACGATGAAAAATATACCTTATAATAGTAGATACTTATTATTTTACGATATTGGTTTTTATTTTAAGTTATATCTACCACATAATATTTACATAAATTAAACAAATTAAATTAATTAAAAATTATTCATATTGACTATGGAGTTAAAATTTATCATATTCATGAAAAAATTTAAACTATTTCTAATTTCCTACTTTTTTAAAGTTTTAATTCATTGAAATATTAAATATATAATTCCATAAGCCATTATTATGTATGTGATATGCCACATAAACATAAAATAGGTACTTGAATTTACTACGATGGAGAAAAAGTGGCTTAACGATGAAAAAAAATGACCTGATTACATTTTTACTCCACTATATTAAAAAACAAAAAAAGTACCATTATCTTTACAATTTAAACAATCTCAAAAAAAAAAACTGTCAATCTATATATTATGATCTTTCACAAGCACAGTTACCATATAGAAGTGGAAAATAACAAAATATGATAAAATATACGTTTATTTAATTTTATTTATTTATTTGTAATTATTATTATTATTGTTTGCTTAAAATTGTAAATATCATTTGTATACAAAATACTATTTTTTCGTTAATTTTGGGGTTTTGTGATTTTAATAAATAATAAAAATATACTGTTTAAATAATTTAAAATCCTGCTATACCTACTGGCTGTATTTATTGTGAGCGATTTTTTTGTAAGTTTTGTTTATTTTTCTAAATGTATTCAGTTTTACTTTGCTTAACGTGCTACATGCCGCATTATTTTAGAAACTTTTAAATAGAAAACTGATATATTATGTATGTATATTATTTTTGTTGAAATTAAAATAATTATTAATTTCTGTGTTATTTAGTATATTCTTATATGTAATTAAGTTCTATGAAGTTATCTGTTAACGGTAGTAAAATCGATAAAAAACAATACTCTTCAAATCGGTGATCAGATATTTATTTTTTTATGTTAAAAACAAATGTGTAATAACTGTATTCCACCATACGTGGTACAACGTTTTTAGTGCGTTATAATTAATACACTATACTGTATTTTGTTTATATGTAAATAATGTTATGCATTAAATTTTACAAGCACAACGATATTATATTATAAAAAATATATTTTAAATAAGATTTCACATAGTTACAACAAAACCTTGAAAACTAATTAATATTAAACTAAATGCAGTATAAAATTGAAACAGTATATACATTCGAGGAAAAAATTCAAAATAATTTTAAGTACAAATAATTTTATAAGTGATATATTTTTCTTAATCCAGAAATTGTTTTATTAATTACTTAAATATCAGCGACTATTCTCAGTTTCTTCCGTATTAGATGAATTATTATTCTTCCATAAGTTATTGTTATTCTACCTAAAGTACAACAAAAGTTATTTTTTCTACCATGGAAAACTTTTGTTAATATTTGTACGTTTGTAAACATTTTGATGTAAACTTTTTGTCAAGCACCTATCTATATTATTTGTTTTGTGATTATCACGTGTCATATAAATCGTGGACAGCTAATATACTGTCGTAATGATGACCCCTTTAAATTTTGTCCCAATGAAATCTACCATACACGAATTTTAATTGTATGCAATGACGTTATGTACATAGGTGTTCAAAATGATGGCCCTCAAGACTAGAATCCCTATACAAATTATAATAAATAAAATAAATGAAATTTGAATATTTGAAGTGTAAACATAAATGGTGTAGGGATGATGTGAATACTTTTTGAATCATTCTGTACAAATAATTATACAATATGTGAACAACGAATGACGTATTGTTTACACTCACGTTGATCGTTGACTACCATAAATGTAATTTTTGAAATAAAAAATAAAAAAAGCTAAAAACACAACAAAGTAACGGCCAGCGAGAGACTAAAAAGAAAAATAGTGTTGACCTGATCAATACAGCAGTGGATGGAAACGAAACAAAAGGGTGACATTAATTGTCTTTATATATTATACGGTTTGGTAAATATGAAATAGGTAGGTAGTAATAATATAATACAAGTAGGTATATGTGCGTGCCAAAAATAAGTCGTGAAACCTGCACCTCTCGTGGGCGACCATTCTTTTATTCAATTACGGTGAATTTCACAATACGATTATAAAAATTATTATATTAAAGCGACGGGAAAATGTTAAATAACTGCCGTTACGATTTTTACGCTGTTATTGTTTTCTTAGTCGTTAGTTGTTTACGCTCGAAAATATAATATAAAGTTAGATAAGATATCGTGAAGTAACTCGAATTATTTAAAAATATACAATCTTAATTTATCATCCAAATCCTAATATAAATATCAATAATAAATTAATTGTTTGTCGACATATTATTGACAGTGTATACTATATAATATTATGATGGACAAGGTATTTATTTTTTTTTCTCGTAATAAATATTTTTGATTAACTACCTACCAATCGTTAGTGTTTTAACACGTGATCGATTTAAATAGCATAACATGCTACTTTAACGGAATGCGTGCTACGAAATAGACAGTAGACACCCTTAATGGTAATGACTTACAATTTAATGTATACTGTATAGTTTATTTATTTTGTGCATTTAAACAAATACTGAAATAACTAATTCACGATCATTATGTACAAAACAAAAACAAAAGGCACTTATTTTATTACGATCAGTATATTATTTTGTACGCATGCGTTAATATCAAATGTAAATTCCACAGACAAATAAACAAACATTTCGTCAGTATATGAACAAAAAGATTGCCACAATATAGTAAAAATAATATTGGTTCAATTGCTTTCAATAAAATAGGTTTAGTTATTGTTTTTTCTAAAGTTTTAAAAAAAATATATACCCAGAGCGCCATTCGAAATCACCGAAACTAACTGAACGGTCGAATTATACTTTTAAAATTTTTACATTCAATTTAAATTTATTATTCCATGCTCATTGAGCAACCGCGTATTAATGTAATAACGAATAATAAAATAATATAGTATAATAATATGACAATTGTAATAAAAATTACAGGTTTATCAAGTTGCGTTGCAGCCCATTGGCCATGCAAATGACGTCTAGAAAATTATTGTTATCATCATCTTTACAAATAATATGCAATACAAATATTTATAGAATAATATTGTGTATTTTAATATAGTATAATGTTTAATTAAACTGTGATCATAGGAACGCATTCGCATAATTTGTTCTTGCGTAATTATCTAAGGAATAATAATATAATGGAGGTGGTTGTATTATGCATAAATAATAATATATTATATTGTAAGGATATAATGAGAAATTATCATCAGCGCAAACGGTGTTTGCACACAGTTTATAAGTTAAATTCAATAATCATTGGCCATCGACAACAAAGGCGGTATAATTTGTGAATTTTTAACAGTTACTTGAAGTATAAGTATGAAATTAGTTTTAATTGCATTCCGTCTTTACAAAATTAACTTTAAGATAGTATAAACGTTATCAAAATCGATTACTTAATATATTATAATTTATTTTCCGTTGTCAATAAAAGAGCTATCACAAAACCTGAAAATCAATAATAGAATCTTAAATATATACCTATATTTTTTTAATACACAATATTTTTATTGCATAAGTAATCTTACTTATAGCCTATACTTATTATTATCTATTCGACGAGTATCTAATAACTTCTATAGATTTTAGAGTTTACGACGTGTGCCCTCATATAAACTATGTTTGCTGAAATGAAGAGCGCTTAACTTTATTCTTCTCAGCGTACAAAGTGTGTCAACGTACGTATAGTACGACACACTCCGTCTGTTACGGACAAAGCGTGACTGCTGCCGATACGTTTGTATCAAACATTATTATGATATTACAGTGACATAGATCGGCAAAAAAAAAAAAAAGTTTTAAAAAATATAATAGGTATATTGATTTATCAGTGTTTTTTTTCTCTCTCTCTCTCTCAGATTACAATGACGTAGAATACAATACTCGCGTGTAATATAATATTATTATCATGTGTGTATGACTGTATGATGTATTATATTCTCTTCTGAGCGCAGATAGCGAGTACGGTTTTTCCTCGCGTCTTATCATTAACGGCTGCACCGACGACGTCGCCGAAGTTCAACGCCGCCGTATCAATAATAATAATAATAATAATAATAATAATAATAATAATTTAGTCGACGCCGACGGGAACAAGTTTTTAAGCGTCGTCGTCGTAAAATATCCGCCAAGCTCTGCCGCGTCACCGGTTAAACGATATTTATCGTCGAAACAAATCGTCGACGCCATCGCCGCCGGCCGTATTCCGACGTCGTCTCTGCGGCACGTCGACCCTCGATTTTTATTTATAGTTACGTCATAGGGCGAGTGAGAAGGGCCCGGCTGAGGCAAAGGAAAAAAAGGCTCACAACAAACGGTCGTGTCTGGCGGAGTCGGTGGTGGACGTGGTCGTGATAAGTATACAGGGTGTTTTACCAAATAGGCTCAACCATTTTTCCTCTTCAACGATGATGCGGTCATTTAAAACCTGATTTTTGGAATTTTTTAATACTGTCAAAGATCATATTTTCGAATTCTTGAGATAGTTTTCTATCTATTACTAAAGAATTACAGCGTTGGAATACACATTTTTATAATTCAATTGACAATCCTCATTTTATATTTTATAAATTTATTAGGCGAACGGATAGTTCTATTATTTAACGGCTCAAACGAACAGTTTAATAATTAATATTATAGTGATGGGTCGAACTATTGGAAAATCGAACTTGAAAATATTTGTCGAACCAGACTTACTGGCCATGATAGTTTGAAAGCCAAATATTTGTACAATTCTTCAAAGTTATTTTTGAAAAATAAAAATTTATAATGATTACTTAGAAATAATTAGACTATTGGCGATAGAAAGTGCTAATCTGTAGCGGAACATGTTCTCTAAAGTCGGACAAATAGTTACGAAGAGGAGACTTAGTCCTAGTACAGTAGCAAAATTAGTATTTCTACATGATAATTTATAATTTTTAATTAATGATAATATTTTATACAACTATATTTTAAGAATAAATAATTAATAATAAATATGCATTATGAGTATTTCTATTTTAAATTTTCTTATTTTTCATATTAATAATTAATTATTAAATTATTATTATTTATTGTGTAGGTAATTACTACCTACTTATATATAAAAAAATAATAATAATAATAAGAAGAAATTATCTAAAATTTAAATGTATTATAAATAATACAATTACCTAGACTTAAAAGTTAAAATGTAGAATAGGTAATACAAAAACTTAAAATACCATAGTAATTAATAATTATGGTTGATTTAATTTGTAGGAAGATACAATGTACATGATAAAAAGTATTGAGTTCGAGTTCGACTTAAAATCATAATAGGTTCGGTTCGGTTCAGTTCGAGTTCGAAAAAATAATTTAAAGTTCGGTTTAAGTTCGATTCGATTTAAAAAATCAGGGTTCGTCCCATTACTATAATATTATATCAAAATATTTTATAAAAGTAATCCAAGTATAATAAATACTAGATCCAATATTACATATTATATTTTACATTTTTGTAAAATCATTTTAAAGGACTATTATTATTGGTATAAACATGTAAATAACTGGAATACTAGTCATTTGGATTTTGAATAGGGTTTGAATATACATTTAAAAAAAAAAAATTATCCACCGAATAATTTACAGTAAGAAAGAGAGTTTGAATTTGAAAAGCAGATGTTTTTTTATCGTTGCAAGACACTTTTCAAGTAGTAAGTAGAATAGAAAATTACAAGAATTGGGAAATATCGTCCTTAAGTACATTTGAATAATTTGCTGTGAAAAAATTCGAATAAATTCATCATTGAAACAAAAAAAAAAAAAAAGAAAGATGAGGGTTAGCGTGCTTGTTAAACCACCCTGTATCATACCGCACATACGCACACAGCTTCTCACCATACAACCGTGTAATCTTGGAAAAACATTCCGACGGGCGTGTGAACGACGTACAATATATATATATGTGTATGTATCAAACAATGTGCAATGGACTCTGTCTGACAGATAATAATTATCTTATATTTTATTACATAAAAGCACCCTGACCGCGTTTAAGACGTTAAAAAAACACGGACGCGTTGAAAAATACACAACAGAACATTATCGCTGATTCCATGTCCGGTGAATCCAACTGTTATTGTTGTTATCGTACGACGTTCACGTGAACTACTACAACTGTACAATATCATATCGCCGAGTGCGCTGGCGGCATAAATGTATTATACAAACATAGTTATTTGAAAATCATTTTTGTTTGTTATAACGCATAATAATATAATAATACACATATATACATATACCGCATAACTCATTATAACAGTAAGTATACAAAATAAATCTATACATTGTATAGAATTATGTGCACTACGCGTTATTTGACTGTAAAACGATTATTGCGAAATTAATAATTTTAAATTGGTCTTTAATAATTCTGGGTAAAATGGAATTAACAATATTCAGGAAAAACGGGTCTCGACCTTCATATAGGTAAATTCATTAAAAAACTGAATATTAATTAGGAGTTAACATTAGTATAGATTTGTATAGTTTTTCTGTGTTAGCATATTTTTATTTATTTATTTATTTATTTTTTAAAATATGCGCTATTAATTAATTATGTTTTATAGGATTCATTTTTGACAGACAAAAAAAATTGTAAGTGATATACCTTGCTTATCCTACCATTTAATCACCGATGTTGAAATATTTTTAATATAATTTAATATTTATATAATATTATATTAATAAACTGCAGTGATAATACTTATTACTAGGTTGAAATAATACGTGAAATTCTTTTTTTTTTTATCTTACTTATTTTATTTTATTTTATAAAATAAATATATAATATAATATTTGATATGTTTGGGAGTCAAATGTTGGGTCATTATACTACTTTTGCTAAAATCCATTACATTTCATGTCAAGAACCATAACATTGTATTGGCATAACGGATTAACTACACCTATTCCATTACTCGGCATAAATTTATCGTTCTTAAGTATTTTATTTTAATTTCATTCATAAAAGCGTTTTTAACAATGACAAATTGCACTTATCGAAAACTAACGTCCAGGTGATGATGGCAGCATATTATAATATTGAGTAGTTACTAAACACGTCCTTGTTCTCGTCCCATATAGTATTCTGATTTTTTATTCATAGATTATGATGTATTTATTCCCATCGATTTCCTTACAGAATAGAAAATTTACAACTTTACAAGCGTAACATTATAAGACTACTCTATCTAAAATAGAATCAAATAAATATAATTAAGTTAAATTTTTTAGTTTAAAGAGCTTAATAAAATATCATATATTTTGCGAGTATCTTGTCGCTTAATTTGATTTTTTTTCCTATTGCGTGATCTATTGTACACCATTTATGTGTTACAAATGTTATAAAATGTAAGTAATTTTATAATTATCTAAGAATTAAAATTGTTATTTATGATAATGATTTTAAATTATATTTTAATACCCTATACTTTATAAAATAATTTTGTACAGTATAATATATTTAGTATATTATATCTATGGAATAATATTATTATAAATTTATTTTTAACTAATACAATATCATGTATAGTACACAATACATTTTAATAAACGTTTATTAAGTTGTTTAAATAACAACGTTGATACTTTATTATTTTATGGCATTTTATCATTACTTATTTTTTTACTGATAAAAGAAGAATGTTGTTTAACATTTATTGCTTACAACATTTACTTAATGTAATTATAACAGCTTTTAAAAGTTTATTGATTAAAAGTTGTTATGTCTAACTTAATTACTGATATATGTTATAAGCTATGTTGTTTCTTAAACATTTTTAAACTCAAACAGAGCAGTTTACACCTAAAATGGATTGCACTTAATGGTATTTCCATATTTTTACCTTTGATCAACAATAAAAAAAAAAAATAAAAAAAAAAAATAAACATGTGTTTTAGTATAGAATTTCAGTAAAACATTTTTTTTTGACGCAAGTTCAAAGCATACGATACTGAAAAAATATCTTTTTTATGTTATTACGTTTAGAAGAAAAAACTACTTTGTGTAGGTCGTGAAATAATTGCTTTTAAAAAAAAAGAAAAAAATATTGTTGGCAAAAACACAAACGCGTATGCAATAGTTGAATGGAATAATACCATAAGTAGATGCTACTTGTACTAATACTGAAAAATTAAAAAAAAAATATTGTTACAATATCATATTTATCATTATGGTGATGTTTTTTAGTATGTTAAGAAAGTCAAGAGATCTTTTTTTTTATTTATGTCCTATGGTTGATCGATTACATTTTAATCTTTTATAATCTTGTTTACTTTGATATTTTCTTAAAAGTTCATATTTTTCATAGTTTTTTTTTCATTTAAATTTAGATTTTTTATTGTCGAATACTGATTAATGTACAAAATACAAATGAGTTGACGTAAATAAAAAAAATATTTTATTATACATCGTATTTTATTTTATTGCCTTATGATAAAGCTTATAATGGGAATGGCCTAAATATCTAAGTTAAAAACATTGGTATAACGACATTGTTCAATCGCCGAGAACCTACTCAAATGCAAATAGTACAAAATTTCCATTTTTTTTCGATTGAATTTAATATTCACATAATAATATTTTTAAATTTGAATAAATAAATAAATTTATAATATTCCTACTGCGCAACATTAATAATTAAAACATAATTTCAAGCAATTATTAAAGTTTATAATTTAAAATTAGTTTTGTTGAAACTATTTCAATAGGAGCTATATTATGTACCACTCAGCTATATTAATATATTATGATAGTTGAAGAACACGTATATAGAAATGGAAATGAAAACTCAGCCACAATAAGCTCTATCGATAAATCTGATAACTATTTTATAAATTTTGAATTCATTATTTACTTTGTATTTTATGAATAGAAAATCCTATTATTATGATGGAAAACTGGTAACATACGTTCGGCCATTCGTTATTTCATGTTATTATTTTAAACTTAAGTGACAGAGTAAATTAAATTTAATACATAGCCATTGTTGTTTGAGGTCAGTATTAAAGCGGACTTTGTGACGTTTAACCGCACATAATTTGTTCGTTTCGTTTCGTAACTTTATAATATTATAGATGCCCACTAAATAACAATGCCTGAATATCGTTTTGATCGTTTTTAGGTTTTATTTTTCAAACTCTTCATTTTTAATTTGAACTGATTTAATATCAAAACGGACTTGCGACGGTATTACATGATAATGAATTTTTCGCGTTTGCGTGGGTATCTATATTACCTACGAGTATAATATTATTTTATTTTTTTCAGACTACAGGCGGTATGTTTGCTGCAATCAAGCACGTGATTCCAACTTTCAAAACACATTTACGTATTTACGTGCACACGTACGTGTATCGCACACATACATACGTACACGATAGTCTATTTTGATGTTTAATTACGTGGATGACTTTTATATGAAAATTGTGAAAATTAATTACTCTTGTATATTGGTTTAAATATGATACTAAAAACAAAAAAAAAAAAAATGTCATTCTGTCGAAAGCAAAGTTTTTTTTTCAACACAAACTCACACACATATCGCATTACTAATGTCAAGGACTATATTAATATACCTGGTGTATGGCTGTATTCTATATCACGTAACCTTTAGTCATCGAACGACCTTTCATTTTCAGACAGTACAATAAGTATTTAATAGTTATGTGTACGTTCTGCACGTGCATTTTACGATCTAGCCTTGGTATACTATGAGTGTAATTTTTTTTTTTTTTTTATTATTATAATCATTAAATTATTTTATCCCTTTGGTTTTTAATTGGTCTTTACGGCCAAAAATTAACCCTATCGGACGTGTATTAATACAGCAATGCCTTCGTTAAAACCTGAATCGTAGTGCCAAATCGGTCGAGAAAAAACATATTATTATGGAGGTCGTAATTCGCACGTGACTACTGTCTATTCCGATCGAACAGGGATCCGTGTACCTTCAAATTTGATTTTTGTACAATTTTTTTTTTTTTTTTTTGGCACCAAACGAGTTTTTTCAAAAAGTCATTGTTGGCTTCCCCTATGATGTTATGTTAGGCTTCTGTATAAATAAATATTGAATTATACGCAGATAAATAAAAATAGAATATATTGTACCATCTTGTATTTCACATATTATAAAGGTATATATATGTTTATATGATAATTACGATATGTGTAAAATATGAATACAATAACTCATATTTTTCTGTGATCAATGCTGTATTTACGTGAATTAGAAGGCGATCATTGAAAAAAAAAATTACATCTGAAAATTATATTTAAATTAAAAGCATTAAAGCACATTGTACTTTTCATATTATTATAAGAGCTTATTTACTATGAAATATGAATCATAAATCGTTTTATAATAATATATATTTTCTTTAGTCATTAACGAAAACCATTACTTAAACATTGAGATGATTGACGAATTGATTTTCAAAGGTAATATTTATAACTTATATCATTACTATTTACTCAAGTATTTTATTTAAAAAATAAAATAATATTCTTTTACTAAGTATACATACTCTGTCGAATATTATCATTGAGATAGCTATAAAATTGGCATTTCTTAGTTGATAAGTTAAAGTAGCATTTTCGACTACACACTTGGATTTTGGCATATTCATATAACTGGCCAATCATTCAAATTTTCATTTATAAGCACAGCGGGGTTTTTCGAGTTAATTATAGTACTATTGTTGATTACAATTTATATTCTGTCAAATACAAATATAATGCACTTTCAAGTCTATCTATCATCGCGCAAAAGAAACAAAATACTTTTTTTTATAATATTTTAAGTGTACTATCAACTTTCCCCGTTGTTATAATAGTCAGTTATTCTGTATAGAAAACATTTTGTATTTTGTTACAAGTTTTAGCAAACTTATACTTATAAATATTTTATAATTAATGCGGCTATATAATAACGATATAGTTAAAATATTAATGAATAAAAATAAACACTCTACGAATCTACACAATAAGGTATAATATAACGAAATTTGAATGCAGAATTAATTTTACTAAAATGAAAACAAATTTTAAAATTAGACATTATAGTACGTACCACATAAAAGTGTTAGAAACTTATTGTAATAAATATTTATTGTGTCTAATATTGCCCAAATTATATTATTAGGAAATATGAATTATTTGTGTGATTCGTTTTATTATTGAATGTCTTTTCAGACTATAACAAAAATCCCTAATGAATCAAATTTGCTTTTTATACCAAACGTTGAAATACAATAAATTATGCAAACATTTTCCATTACATCATTTTTTTTAATCAAATAAACTATTTTTAGCATTAATAAAATACAAACTATTTATAAATCTTGTTAATCGTTGATTACGTTTACAGATTTAATTTATTACTTTGTAGTTTATAGTCTGGTTTATACATTTTTATTGTTATACCTATATAAATATATAATTATGTAATATTGCATCGTTCAATCATAAGTATAGGTACTTCGCTTCAATTTAGAATATTAACTTAGATTAGTTTTAAACTAACTCATATTGTTGTAGTAATTTTAAATATAAGCATACCTATACAATTTTTTCTTGGTCATAATAAAATAAATGTATACACTATACAGCTGTTGTATACGTAATCTAACCATTTTATTATGCAGAACGTTATAGTTTGGAAACATCAATACTTGCTGCTTGGCACTAGTGTTAAATCGTTCATCTAGTTGTATGTTCTCAGATGAATAACCAATTAGTAACTAATAGATAATTTAAACAACAAGGTACATACTATATAATAATTATTAAGTCAATTAACAATAACCGATGACTGTGATAAATTCATAGATTCCGAGTGTATAATTCGGTATTACAGATAATTCAAAATTGAAGCTCTTTCCTATTAACTCATTCTTCAACTAATTATATTAAATTTAAAGTTTTTGAGTTTTAGAGTAATATTAAATAAATCAAATCAAAATATCATCCCTAGAAATATAATTAGGTTGATAATGCAATTCTTACAGCTTAATATAATATTGTTTTTATATTTATTTGTGCTTAGAATAGTAATGTAGACTCAAAAATTGTGATAATTATTTAATTTTAAAGTAATTAAATGTGTACTAAAACATATATTAATTTAGATATATTTATTTTTTATTTTTAGAGGTATTAAATCTGGGCCTTAATGATCCTGTATCGATAATATTATATACAAACTCATCCCAAAACGAGCTTGTTTAATTGAACTCATTATAAAAATATATTTTATAAATATGTACTGGTTGGTATACAAATATCACACGAACGTCATAATATATGTTTTTGAGTCCTTAAATAAAGATTTAACGAGTAAAATTTAAAATAAAAAAACAGTGTATATTAAAGGCAATTATTATAATTGGGAAAGTCTATGTCTAACCATATACTTTGATAAAATATACAATAGTACGATAGTATATTATAATGGTAACAATATGCTATTATTATTCATGATGTGAATGAAAACAAACGTAGTGTGTAATCAAACCTGTAGGGCTCATTTATATGTTACGTAAAAGGTAATAAAAACCTAATGAGGTTTGAATAATGTTAGTAAAATACTTATAGTTATATATATATATAATAAACCTCAATCTTATTTGGGTGAAAAAAACTAAAAATCGATTTGGGCTTCTACCAAATAAAAAGGGTATTTAATTTAAAGGTTTTTTGTGTAATTATTATTTTTAAATGACTTAATTTAATGGTAATTAATATTATTATTTACGTTAAATATAATTTTCACAAAATTTAAAATAAACTATTGCTTTAGAAACTAGTCATTATATCATTATACTAGCGATTTCACACTTTCTATATTTTCTTTTATATTGAATAGGTTTTTTTTTCAGAATATTCAATTGTATACGTAAATAATTTATCGATATTTAATGTCAATAAATAATAAACATAATGTTTTATTTTCAATATTCAGCAAAAGCTCACGCTTTAAAACCTTAATATGTGTGTGTGTGTAGAAAATATTGTTTCCACTTTGCCGAGTGAGTTTTTCACAAAAAAACTTTAGTCTATACAGAGACGAGATTTGACTTTTTATACAATATAATATATTATACAATTCCAACGCGTTTGTACGACAAAAGCTTCAAACGAGAAACGTGACTTCGAGTATGATAAAATAAATGCATAGAATAATAACAACAACACGTGTGAAATATAATTACCTCATAACCGAATTTGCACGTTTTATTCGACAAAGCGTTTCTAACCAACTCAATCGCTGAACCACGCACACCACAATAAAAGAGGTGTAGGTACTAGATACGTTGGGTTATTGACCCATTTACAGAAAACTTATATGATAATTGATACTAAAAGATGTCAACAATTACCTCATAAGATATTATGAATATATTAAGTATAGGCATTAATTTATCATGCATTTTTTTTAAATATTATGATAAAATATTTACAACGCTATTGAATAATAATAAAACACTCTCATTATAATATTCATACCTACATATATATATAAACTATTATATTTATGCATGCGATCTGACTTGCACAAAATACGAAGTTTATTCTTATATTCAATTTAAATTTACTATACAGCTATATATTTTTTGGCCCAGGCGTTTTTAGTAAAATCGGGTGTATTATTATCACACGGCGTCTTAAATAGGCAATTTAGCTACACCTGTTTTGTGGTTTGATTTTTTTTTGTTTTTATCAGCAAGAGTTTATCTATTACTAATGTTTGATAGATCGATAAACATCATAAAATATTATAAAGTGAGAACAAAATTATTATGGGCTGAAAAAATAAGATTATTATGTTAATATTGAATATATTGAACTAAATTATATTTATATTTTAACTACATATTTTATAATTATTAAAAAAAAAAAAATGTATCCGATAAACGGCATAAGCAATTTTTAAATATTTGTTTATAATTTTATTTACAAACGTATAAATTAAATAAATATAATACTATATTATGCCATATTTTTATTTGATAGGATTTTTTTTTTTAATAAATGAGTATCATTTTATTTTATTTATAACATAATATTCGCAAAGAAATAGCAGTACAAACGATATTTTCACCGATTCTTAAAAATGTGATGTAAATCAATCAAAAATCAAGAAAAGTTAAATTATACAGCGAGTATGTCGAGTAGCACATAACAGGTACATATTTTGTGAGAAAATCGTAAACTGTGATGTATTGGAAAGAGTTGTTGTATAATAGTATAGACATTCAACCGATTGCCAATCGGTGAACGTTAGGCGTGTTTTTAAAACGCGTTTTATTACGGTAATCGAAATAAGTAGTTACGGCCTTTTATCTTACTCGGTTTCGCCTAATTTCGACTCATTAGATTATCATTACCAACTTCTCACATAATGATCATCGTTCGAGTCTTTGTTTTTCGCAACATATTTATATCAGTTGATCGTAGGTAAAAAACAATATTTTAAGTACGCGCGTGACTGTTTAAGTACTAATTGCTTTTCTTAGGAAAACTTTGGTAAATTACAAATTGATTTAGCGCACATCCCAAAAACACCAAACAACAACAACAACAACAACAATACGCAGATATCATTTTACTACAGTGCATGGGACGTATCTGAAAGCGTTTAATGTATATTGTTATTATTGCGTGTGTGTCATCATCTATTACGAAAGTTGTAACTAGAGCAGAAGCATACTTATCAGAAATACATTTGCATCATTAATGTCCGATGAGCCAATAGTGATTTGTACAAACAATTATAATATTATAGCTGATATTATGTTATAAAATGTGATTCGTGTACATTAAGAATCTTGGACGTTTTCGTCTTGTGACTTTTCACTCGATTCGTTTGACATTCGCTTTTACTCTGGACACAAAAATTCTCCAACACTTAAATTATGATGTATACGATTTGTTAACATACTTATAAATATTACTGTAATATATCATGAGCTAGACATTTTTGGTTTTATTTTATTTTTTTATTCATTTGTTAAGTTGGATATTAGTACTTCAAGCATTTGTCATTCCACGATTCCTGATGTCACTGTTTTGCTAGACGGAGGAAGCCAATTGTCAGGTTCTTTGTAAAATAGACACATTGGAAGGGGAGAGGAAATATACAAATACCATTACGTAACAGTATAATTTATGGTATTTACACAGAATAAGATCATTACGAGTAGTTTATATTGCGAGTTGGAAAAGTAGTGAGTGTTTTGCAGGGTTTTGTAAATCAAAAAAAAGTATCTACACAAATTCTCAATTAAACATTTATTAGTGATTTTTTTTCTATATATAAACATTTGTTTTCGTTATGAAAATATCAATTATTATAAAATCAATTTTCACATTGGAAAACTAATAGTATGGATTAAAGTTTTATTTTTAACATCATGCATATATAGGTATAGTAAATTCACATTTTTTTAAGAATTGGCGCGACGTAACACTAGTTCAACGTGTATACATATATATATATGTTTATATAATATTAAATTTTACCGTATATATATATATGTATATTAGTGCATTACACTATTGCTACTTTTTATTTTCATAAAATATAGAGACACGTATATAAAATAAAATTTATCATGAGTAAGAATATATTATATTAAAATCAATAAAATCTAATAAATATATTTTTAGATGTCTAAAAAAAAAATTATAATAATAATAGTTTTACAAGAACAATAAAGTTGAATAAACAAAAAGTGAACAAAAATTTTGTAACACTTTCTGAAAAATGTTTTGCACGTAATCAATACATGTTCAGTGGAAGGATAGGACGTCAATTTTTTATTATTATATTTTTAAACTTTCAGGGAGTGCGCATTAGGTATCAATAATTTTTGATCATTGATTACGTTTAACACGATTTTTAAAAAGTTATTGTAAATAACGATAATATTTAATCGACGCTAGTTGTAAATGTTTAGATACGGTAATTATAAAACTATTTTTGAGTTTATCGTCAACAATGGATAACGTTCCACGAAGATCTGATGTGATTATAGTGAGATCATTCCGAAATATATGTCAATGCATTAAGAGTGCACATACAACTACGTCAAATCAGTATTAACGACGACACCAATATTCGGTTATTCGGGAGATTTTTTTCTTGTGGTTAGAGTGGGATGAGAAATTTGTTTCGTTCCTCGTAAACACCAAAGTCCTTATGGATAATATAACTATAAATAAAAACTTTTCAAAGTAGGAAAATATAATTTTCGACTTTAAAGTAATTCGTTTTGCAAAATCTGAGGTAACCTCTTATAGTTGAAGATAAAAAACACTGTATGTTTATTAGTCGTTTCTATAGACGTGCTTTCAGTTAAACGGCATATATTATTTTCTAAAAAATAATCGAATCGAACACGATCAAAAGACACGATACGAAGCGTCTCGCCGTAGAGGTATATACGCCTTAGAAATGAAAAAATAAACTATCTCCAACAGAACAGATTATCCGGGTGCCCCATATAGATGTTATTATATTATATATTGTTCTATAAAATACTGTGTGTGTATAGATAAATTATGTATTTTATATGAACCAATGTTTATTAACCGTAAGGAATTTGGCGTTTTAAGGACTAACGATGTTTATATATTATATAGTGCGGGGAAGACGTCGAGATAAAATGAAAAGAGGAAAAAAAAAAAAATACATGATGCGCTCGGGATCTAAAACATCCCAGTCGTATAATATGTAAAGGTCTTTAGCCTCACGCTCGCGATCGAGTATCGCGTGTGCATATATATATATATATATATATATATATTGTAGTGTACAATAAAGGTACGTAAAAATCCCTCGCTCTCGCCCCCTCGTCGACACGCGTGTACTTTGTTGGCTGCTCGCGCGGTCAGACGAAAATCTAGTACGGGGCGACTGTCGAGACACAAGGACACCGTATAGTGATGGCGTGGATATATAATAATATATCCGCGAATGCACGGGGAAAACGTCAGCGGATGGCAAGGGGGCGGTGGAGGGGAAGACGTACCTAATAAATATTCAAAGTATATTATGTTGTTCTCGACGTCAGATTCTGGTCGTAAAAACCGTTTTATTGTAAAGGCGGTGGCGTGGCCACACGGTGTGTCACAGAGTGTTCACTTTATTATTAAAATGATAAAAACCGAGGGAAGAAAAAAAAAAAAGAAAAATAGAAACCGAATAAATCATGCGCCGGCGCGACGTGTCATACGCGCATATAGAAAATTGCGTAAGCCAATATATTATTTTCATGTCAAGCGGTTTTCCTTTTCAATTTTTTTTTTACACTTATATAACGTACATATTATAATAATACTAGTATTATTGTTGCTGGGTAAGTATGTAGTAATCGTTTTTCGTTTCAAAATGGCGCATTTTCTCACGTCACGCGTACAAAACAATAATATAGGCAATAATAGTTATATGTAATTGTAATAATAATAATAATAATCGTAATATATAAAGTAATGGTAATTAACATACGTATATTATAGTACAATAAAAATAATAATATATATCAATAATAATCAATGTTATATGTATTATACTCGATACGTTTTACATCATTCACATAATATACAATACGCAATCATATCATTATGCACGAATATACTAAGCGGCGTCGGCAATGTTATCATGTTTTTTTTTATACCACTACGTACATCCGGATTGGAGCTGTTTATTTATCCACTTAAACAATATATGCGCGTATGCATCATAGTATTTATAAATATATATATTAAAATCTTAACGATACCTACATATATCATCTATGTATAGGGATTATCGTCACTAGAGTTGTAGTTACACGTAAAATATACAATATAGTATTAAAGTATTAAATATTTACAGTTACATAGGTATAATATTAATAATATATTGTAATATCATACGGCGGCGAAGAAAAAACCTTAAAAACGCGTTAATGATTTTATAATATTTATTTTATCTTAGATATTCTCCAAATAGCCGGCGCGGCGCACTAGGTCGCGACGCACATTAACGGAAACGGGCAAAAGCTGAGACAGTTGTCTGCAAAACAAAATAAATATGTCTGCGCAATAATATTATTATTTTTATTTCGAAATGACGGGCGCGTATGTATAAACACTATTTTGCGCACTGCGGCGGTGGCGGAGGCGGATATATTATTTTACTGGCACTCTCCACCGAACACAAGAATATTACACACAGCCGTCGCCGAGAAAATAGACTGTGACAAAAGCCAAGTCTTGCACGTCTGTGTCTGTGCCCATGTGTGTATTATGTGTGTGTGTATGTGTATACTATTACGACGTAAGGTACCTAGAATAGTGTGTTAATGTTATTGGAGAGTCATCATCGCATAGTATGGCGTGTATTACTATGTGTTCACGCGGATTTAGTATACGATGTAAATATTTTTAAGTTAAAGAGTAAACGATAGTATTATTATTATTGATTCGTCAATGTCACAACAATAATAAGCAACACGTGTTTATATTGTTGTATCACGACGAAAACAAAATAACAAGCGGCGGGGGAATTTCGTGTCCCGGTAAGACTATAACGACGTGGATGACCACATACCGGAGCGGCGGTAGTACATAACTTATATTTATATATATATATATTATTTGTGTGTGTGTGTGTATGTGTGTGTGTGTAAAGACAGAGACGAATAGATCTTTGTCGAGATGGCTTTGGTCCTGTACACAGAATCTATGTTCAGATCTACGAAGGCTGTATGTGTATAGATCTAATATAATACGCGGCTGTTTGTAGGATCGGTGGGCGCTTATAATCTAGCCGCGAACGAGGCGACGGCGACGGCGGTCAGGAGCTGTTTGAGGAACCCATCGAAGAGGGCCGGAACTCCGCTGTTGATGATCTCCGGCGATGTCCGGACCACGATCGGTTCGGTGTATTCGCTGAAACCGGCCCGGTTCCTTGCCAGGATTTTCGTTATGTATTCGGTGTTCGGCTTGAGGTTGCCGAGTACAAAAGGACCTGAAACATGCACCGAGCGCAAAAGCGTTTCATATTATATGATACGGAATACGATTTATATTATTTTATAATGCAAAACTGCCGGGTCTGTCAGTCCTTGCATGTATAATAAAATATGGTTGGTTCTGTTAGCTATAGTTTGTAGGTATAAATAATATTAGCATTAGCGGCGGCGGCGTACGACGGTAATATAATAAATAATTATACAACAACTTTCTTTAGGCGCGGAATACTGTTATATAGGCTGTAATTGCGGAGCGGGACGCGCGAGGGGCGTCGGTTACACGTACCTTCGGTAGTATTGAAGTTCATCATGTCGAAACTTTCGAAAGTGTTTCCGCTGGGTTCCACGACTCTCGTCACGTACTCGACTCTGTAGCCAATCAACTCGTCCCCTTTGTCGTTGGGCACCACTTGCAGTTCGATGTAGTTGTCGCCGACACGCGACACTGACAGACCGCTGGGCATCTTCGGCTTGAACCCTTCGATCAGGTTGAACCGTCTGGTAATTTTGCCCAAAGCATTCGCGGCCGTGCACGAGTACGATCCCAACTTTTCCGGTCTGTTGAACGTCACCTGAAAGGGTGCGTATATAAACACGCAATACGTACAATTCTATGGTATATACCTTTGGTATAGGGTTCATTATATTAAAGGATAAAATATGAACCATTAAAAAAGTTTATAACATGAATACTTGTGCTCGCAGAGTATAATATTGACAACACGCAATAGTTTGCGCATTGAAATTATAATGATACATATAATAAAATATTGTGTAATACGACACAGCAGAAAATTTATATGTAAAACACACCTACACACGGTTTATATTTTGGCACCCTTTTTGACATGTCCTACCCTCATTTTCAGACTCTGTGAATATATATATGTTAGTTGCCAAGACATTTTGGGAGTATATAGCAGAGTTGGGCAAAGTTTTTCAGAAGTAATAATAATAAAAAAAAAACCTAAGCAAATATTTTGGTTTAAATATAAGATTACTCATTTTCAGAAGAATTGAAAGAAATTTGCAGAAAACTAAGATGAAATTTATGTTTTCATTTTAAAATATACTACTGATTGTTCAAATATTTATCCTATTGCTGGATTTGTACGAAACATAGTACTTCACACAGATTTCCTACTTTTCGATTAAATCGTAAATAAATAAACTATTTATCTAGAAATATTATCTATCAACACAACCTGAAGTTATAAATTAAACGCTGTCAAAGTTTTTACATGCATAAAAGTATTTAATAAGAAAAAAATGTAAATAAAATACCTCAAACAATAAAGTAATATTGTAGAGGGGAATTTGACAAGTATGCTCAAAATCCGATGTTTGGAATTTTTAAAAAAACACTTAAGATCATATTTTAAAATACTTGAAATTTATTGTATCACTTAATGAACATTATGTGAACATATAAACGTCTGTTATCCAAATAAGTTTTTCTGTTATAAATTATTTAGCAGAAAATCTTTTGGAAAATTTTATCTACACAAATCACAATTTTAACGTGTAGTTTTTAAAACGTTTAACTTTGTGTATTAAGGATAATATTTCTATGATAATAGATTTTGATGGCGGATAAATGGAAAAAATAGCGAGTAATAATTTAAAAATGTTAAAAATCAAATGTTGAATAAATTCACTATTATAAGGAAAAGGAGAGTACTTGCGGTGAATCACCAATAGTATACAATATGCTATTTATAACTGTGTTTATAATAGGTATAATTTTACGTGAAAATGATTGTGAAAACATCGTCTTTTCGTTTGGTCAGTTAAATTTAAGAGAACTGAGATAAAGATCGAATAGTTTAATCAAACCGAAAAACACATTATACGCAACAGGGCCCATACAAAAAATCGAAATCATTACATCTGGCGTGCATATAACGTTTATTGTTTTACTTCAATTGGTATTATTTTACTACTGAGAAATAGTACCGACACGTGTACACACTGCTCTTTTATCGTCGCATACACCTTACAGACTTAGCAATAAAGTATCATAGGCCTATAGCACGTGTGTTATATAATACTTACGATGTAGTGGTCGGCCGGGTTGATGAAATATTTTCCGTTGAAACTCCACGACATATTTGCCGCCGGTTCGGCTGAATTCTGGCACGTTAAATTAACCGAATCCGACTGGAATACGTACAGGTCAACGGGATCGCCTTCCATGTAGTTCAAAAACACTGGTTTGTCTGCGTAAAAAATAAATAAATAATAAAGTAGGTACAGTCATAACATTTAACGAATACAGACACAATAAGACAGCGATAATATTGGTGGTACTATTATTTTATTGTTATGATTTTTGTTTCGATTTGTTAACGATTACATTTGTTGGGAATCATCAAGTTGTCGATATCATGTGTACACAAAATTATATTTTTGATTGTCGTATTTGTGTGTATGTTTTATATATTTAATTATTGAGGATAATAAAGTTTTTGTCGATAGTCGTGATCGTTTTAAAGCGACGTATCTAATAACAGTAGGTAATAAACTTAAATAATGGTTTGTTATGGATACAATATTTTGTAGTTTATTTTCTATGATATATTATCACTTCTTAAGATGTAGATAAATATAAGAACAAATATCGTATACACATATTTCTTACAAATACATTTACCGAAATAACACACCATTTAACTTAAACCCAAACAATAAACTTTTAAGATGTTGAAAGTCGAAACCATATTTTTAGTGTCAGTTTTGGATAATATGAACCCGCCTGTTGGCGATAAAAACCGATCGTGTATCGATAGATCTCTTCCCCCTGCTACAATAACTCATAAATCTAAATGTGTACCTACGTATGTCTAATTTTCATAATCAAAATCCGTGCCTTTTATTATTTAAAACGCAATAAGACAATTCAAAACCTAAAAATGCCTAAAAACTAAATATGAAGGCCTTAAAATATTTTAAGATAAAAGTACTAATTCAATATATTTCAATTATATTGACGTTTTGAAAAGTTTCTGAAATTAATTACTTTGATTTTTTTTTCATTCTGTGGGGGATATAAAGTTCTATTAATACCATGGAGTACCCTGGGGTTATCTGTGTGTAGGTGGTATAATATATCATGTATATATGGTATTATTATGATGTAGTCTACTATAGTCCGACAACGGAGGCTGCATTTCCGTTTTATTTATATTTTCACGGTGCAACTAATTGACGGGCTTTTGTTTGAATTTTATAGAAAAAAAAACAGAATATAGTGAATAAATATAATGTTACTATAACTCTTATAGTAGACAGTGTATATTATAATAATGAAATATTGAAAAAATGTATCCGTTTAACTAGATTTTTCTTATTTTAAATTAAATTAGTTTAATAAAATATGTATAATTTACGTCGTTTATCGTGTAATCATTGAATACACAATAGGTATCTTTTATTATAAAAAATATGAATATCTAGATCTTTTACATTTTTAATGATTAAAATATTCAACTCTCTCTAATTTGTGTACATAAAGTTTGTCCAGGTTTATTTTAGAAATTATTACCTTTGTAAGGGTTTTAGGAGAAGAGCGAAATTAGAGATCGTCATATTTTTAATATACCCATCTAAGTAGTATCAACGTTAAACGTACCATAAGACTGAACGGATCATTGGATCTAATCAGATATGACCTTTAAAGTTTTTTAACTCACAAAACGTACAGTTTATTTTTAAATTATTTTCTTTAAAATTTTCTTCAAAGAAAAATGATAATGTACATTCTTATAAATATATTACGCTGTTTTTGTATTTAAATTAATGTTTCCTATCGTTTTTATACGATGATAAAGTTAGTAAATATATTTATATAATATCTACATGTTAGATTCCATCGTTTATTTTGGTATTTAGACATTTTACATGAACTATAGAAAAATTATAAGAATAATTTCAAACTTAAATAAATATTCGAAAAACCATACGTATCTTATTTTTTTATTGTGATTTCAACGATCATCTTCGTAATAAAAACAAACATTGCACTTTTACTATAATATTACTTTAATAGTAAATCGTTTGTTTTATTTTATTAAGAAATGTCACGAACAAGTTTATAAATGTAGGTCAAATTCATCGAAAATTGTTTTTTGAAATATAATATCACCAATTCAATATGATCGTATATAAAAATAAATAATTAAGTTTAAAACATTTTTGAGGAAAAGTAGTGACGCCCATATATTATATAATTATAGGTCTATATAAAATATAGAACTGGGTTTGTTGTACGATTAATGGATTAGATTTATTTTTTATGCATTTATTGTAGATTTTTAGTTAGGCTCTCTTAATATTATTCAATATTGAATTAAATGTATACTCACGTCTGACTTTCAATTCAATTACTGTAATTCCGGAAACGCTAGACTTGTTAGTGGTCTCGAAAGCTCTACACGTGTATTTACCCGAATCCAGGTGTGTCACGTTTCGCACCATCAGTCCACCGTCTAGCACCGAATATTTTCCGCCTGTGGTATAACAACAATAATATGATATTAATGGATTAGTTAAACCTATTATTGGTATCTCGACAAAAAATTTAAAAAAACAAATGCTGGCACAAAACTCTGCCGCACTACATGATTAATATTACAATTTTACTCACTTAACGTCTTTTCTTTTAATGTCTGACCGTTGTACGACCACATAAAAGTGGGATTTGAGTTTCCTTTCACCTTGCACTTGATAAAGAAGTCAGTGTTCTCGCTAGTTATTTGTTCAGCAGGCGAGTCGAATTCCAATATTTCTGTTAAAAAAATCGTACAATGTTAGTATTAATATTTTTTTTTTCAAGCATACGACAATGTATTATTGTGGCAAAAAATAATAAACATAGCAGTAATAAGATATAACGCCACCATTGACCTTACTGAGGGGTGGACTGGTGACCCTCCCTCCCCAAAAACGCGACAAGGATTCAACGCTGACATAATCTTACACTCATTCCCTAAAAGGTCATGTATTATATATTTTTTTTCGTCGTTAAATGTGTTTGTGTGTACTTATACCGATGTCAAATAAACACACATATTATACTTATATATTGTATCTCACTAATACACACATACACACACACACGAAATGATATCGATTTTGTACGGCGGAATGATATACGAGGTCGCGTCGCTATTTTCATTACACGCGACATTGCTAATCCTAATTAACTCTATATTTCACCATAGTGCGATATCACGTCGTCGTCGTAGTCGCGAGTATAGAAACCGATTTTTAACTCGAATCCTTAACGCAGTGGCGGGCCAAACTGATTTTGTAGGGCGTGTACGAATTCTACGAGTATTATTTGCTATTGTTTTTATTACTTACGTATGTGGTTATTATTTATTAGTCTATCACGAACGAAAAACCAAAAAATAACCGTTGGTATGTGTATGACGACAGTTTTTAATATTTTTATTTTGACAATTTATTGTTTTATTGTATAAGGTATTCGAATAGTTCGTGTAACCGAACAAACCTTCCGAGAAAAAAAAAGGAAAAATTAACGTGGTTTTAAATTCTATCCTATATGCCAGATAATATTATATGATATATTATGTGTTATGCATAATCGTTAAGTTATAGACAGAGGCTTTAATATGTATGTTTTTTCAAACCTACACGAATAAGCGGATCGTGATTGCATTTTATGAGCACTTCAAACCTGGTGCATCGTGTGCTTAGTCATATAATATTAAGGGGACGGTTATAAATTCACACATTTCTTTTTATATAAAAAAAAGTCGATCACGTGACAATTTGTGCAAAGCACACTTTTAACCATGCCAGGTTATTCACATACTATGTTTGAAAGGCAAAAATGTATGATGTACTTGGAGTATAAATTTTAACTAGTCTTATACCGTGCAACTATACAGTTTGTAGACTCTGAGTTGTGCGATGGAGCTATTGATTTTACAATGTTGTTTTTTCTTTTTTTATAAAACACAATTTGAGGTCATAAATAACGATCAATATACTTCATTTGGCACAACATATATGTAGATTAGAAATCGAACACAGATTTTAACGTCAATTTTTCAATTCCCTAGAAGATGTTGATAAAATTGTGAAAAACAGCGAAACACGTTGATCTTTTACTAAAACATAATAGGTAGAGTGACATTTCCAAATCCCACTTCGGTTTAGTTTTTAGATACAAATGTGATCATTCGTTATATTGAAATAAAAAAAAAAAAATCTTCCATAAACTTATGCAGGGAAAAACAAGACAAATACTACCACAACCAAATATTATATGGGAAATGCTGTAAACATTTTTCTATGTGTATTTGATCCTTTCATTCGTGATAATTTTTTTATTTATCACTATAATTTCATAGATTAAATATTGAGGCAGTATAAAATGTATATATATAGACTAGTTTCTAAAATTTCCAAGAAATGTTAGCAAAACGATTTTTCTTCAGCTCTATGTAATACGTTTTTCGTATTAGATGATTTATTATTGCTTTACAATTTAATATTATAACTATATTGCACAACAACTGTTTAAGGAGAGTGATTATAGACGTTTTTCCAACAAAACGTATCCTATAATATTATCGTATGATTATTTTTATTTAAACTTAAACGGTGACAAGCTAAACATATCGATAAAAATGAATTAAAATTACGAAGGACATTTTAGGCTAAAAGATAATTTGTTAATCGTCGTGTAATTAAATTCCACATATGCACATTATAGGTTATACGTAATTTTTGTTTGGAAAAATTAATACGTGAATATCAAAAAAAAATGAGGACAGGGATAGATTCTTCTATAAATTGTATTAATTTAAAATAGTAATTTACCAGAAACATACTGCATAATATAGTATCAGTAATATTGAAAACAAATTGAGTATAATAAAAAGACATAATACATAGTGGGCAAATCAAACACAGGACAGTAGTTATCATCAGGTGTTTATAATATTATGATACTACAATAATCTGTCAAATATTATGATATGATCTATAGTAATTGATATGATAATGTCGTGTTTGCCAATTATATTTCGTCGGCCCTCCTTGCACCCGCTCCAATTCACGATAAAATATTATTATATCGTACCGTGGGCACAAAATGACAGCTAGACGATTGAAGGTGGGGTAGGGAATAGCGTGTTTGAAAACTCGTCTGGAGTTATAAATTATATAAGCTGATTAAAAAAATAAAAATGAAAAACTAAGGAAACGGTTCACCTCCGTTATTACAAGGCGAGGCAGTGATTTTCGTTTGAGCTTGTATTCCTCATCGTACGGTTTTTATTTTTTTTCCCCCATCACGCGATTTTCATTCGAAACATGATATATTATATATATTCACATGAGTATAAATCACATTTTCTTTTCCGCCGACATAAACGGTTTAAAATAAATGACTCCTGACATAGTCGCGTTGGACGCGCGCGCGATCGTCCTCGTCCGTCCGACCAGTCTTAGGATTATTATTATTACTTTTATTATTATTATATATATAAATAGTACACATACAGATAGATAGGTTAGGTAGGGTATAGAAAATGACATTTCGCACCCGAATACGATTTCAGATAAGAAAAAATATACCAAACAGGCTTCGCGGTGCGGTGGTATTCTTTTTATACATATATATATACCTATATTTGTGGCGTTATCCATTTCTCGTGTAATATTCCTTTATATACTATCCTTTGCTGTTCGCCAACACGCATGTATTCTTTTTTTTTTTTTGTTACTGCCACGCTGTCTTTTCCAGTTTATTTATATTTGAGTTTTTTTTTCGTCCGCGACGTGAAAACAAACTTAAGTAAAGGAGCCGTATCACACGGTAGAAAACTTTTCAAACTTTTTATATACCTACTTAAAAGGAATATAGTGCGTATATATATATATATATTTATGTATACGAATTAAGTATATAGGTATATGTAAATTTGAATAATCTCGAAGAAAAAAACTTTAACGCATATTATATATATTGCATATACCACCGGTCGCCGACGCTTGTTTAATTTTACATAGAAACGGGTATTTTTCATCCGTGACCGAGCCCGATAACACGAAAAAAAATAATTCTTAAAAACTGTATTTATAATAATAATAATAATAATACACGTACACTATACTATAGTTATTTTTGAATTCAGCGTGACTACCGAAATAGCAATGTAAGATTATAGGATCACTGTTGTCAATCGTATAGGAACGAACAACGTCGGGGACGATTACGAATGTCTGCAATCTTAATATGATAGTATATAATATCGACGGTCACAAAAGTTCGACAATAAATTATGAGTATAAATTATTTTTCCGACCGAAATAGTGTCTGTTTTGGATTTTAAATTGAATTCGAAATTGAAATTAAACGTTCGCTCGTCTTGGGGCGAGTATAGTGTTTATATACTTATATTTGTTCTATATCGACCGACGTATTTTCCTGGTGATGTTGGTTTGATGAACGGGTGGGCGAGGAGGGTACCGTGCTACCATGACGTGAATTTTTTTTCACACGCCATAATATAATATATATATTTAACTCTGATATGTATTAACATTTTACATGACGTATATTATTGTGTTTCCGTGTAACGTGACGTTATAGAAAAAAGGGGAACGCGCGTGGATTTAATATACGTGTATTTGCGATATATTATAATAGGCGCTGTGTTTATAGAAATAAACGAGTCGAGACACTAAAATTTTCATCTCGTATTGCACACGTCCACAATCCTTGTTAAAATTGTTAAACTATAATGGCCCGATTATCTTGTATTCATATTAATTAACAGGACGTTATAATTATAGTTTTTTTTTTTATTTTATTTTATTATTTTTGTTCATATTATCCATATTATTTTACAAGCCATATAAACGTAATTCAAATTGAAATGCAGGTAAATGTTGTGACATGTTCGATTAAATAAATTCCATGGTTCCGTGGATAGTATAAACCGTTTAGTAAATAATTTACCAAAGGTTTTAATTAAAATTACAAAACTGCATATATTATATCACCTTTCAATTTGATTTTTTTTAAAAATTTAATTAAACTCATTAATATTGTACGGTATTTTTAAACATAAAAGTATTGATACGTTTTAACATTGTATCAATATATACAGACTATTTCAATAAATTCAAATTATAAATTTAAATATTTCTTTATTATTAATATATTTTCATCAAAATAAACCGATTATTATTATGTTATTACTCAAAGTAAATATTCAAATCCAATATCAATTTAATTTAACAGAAATCTAATACTAACATCATCAATATTTGAATATTATTTAATATATATATTTAACATTCCAAGCAATTTTTTTTTTTAACGAAACGAACCATTTATCTGCTTTGTTTTATTAAGTTTATTTATTTTGAATGAATATGTAATCACTATGTTACTATGGTTATAATAAGAAGATTTATTAAAACTTTCTGCGTATGAAATACATTTATTTCAGTGTATTTTGTAGATATCAATTTTTAATTTTTATTGTACCTTTTTTTAGGATAGAAGTTGATAATTGACTTTGAATAAATTAACTTTAATTTTTAATGTATTACAAAAATTTATATTAATTAACTTTATTATAGTTTTAATAAATATGAGTTGAGAAATGATTTTTATGAAATATTAGATGTTTAGTTTTTTAATTGTTGTGATAAATTCAGATTCAATGACTGTATAATACAGTATAAAAAAAAATACTTTCATCAATAATGAAATACCGTACTTTGGTATCGGTTCTTATTAATTTTTTTTTATTAAAATATTTTAACAGTATCGTGTATAGGCAAAATAGCTACATCACTGTAGTGAATATTATTTTGCATTATAATATACACATTTTATTATACTCAAGTTTTGGCACTTATAACGATAATATTTCTTTTTTATAGCGCAGTGATAGCCAACCCGTGTCACATTGGTCACATGTAGCCAGTGGCCAATTTCTAAGTTGGAATAAAATGTATAAATAAGTACAATTATTCTCAAGGAATTAAAATTGTTTTCTTATTAATACACATAAAATTTTTTTTTATCATTGGTAAATCACACTAATGTACAATTTTAATGTAAACACATACCAAAATAAAGTGTTTAATTATTTGTAATTACATAAAAATAAAACATGCAATCCAGTAATTTACAACTAGTGACAATCATACTAACTGTAGATGGTGTAAGTTTATTTTTATGTATCTATCCACTTTTTGACGTCACTTAAAAGCAACATTAATATTCATAAAATGTCTTTGAATATCGCCTTGTTTGCTATATATATCTAAAAAATCTAAAAGGAGAATGAAACTGATGAAAATTTTATAATAATTGTGTTCCGTAAATAACTTATATTAAATAAGTAATTAATAAAGAGTTTTAAAGATCATCGTTTTAGATACAAATCGTAATATTGGTTTTTATAAATTCAAATTTTTATCTTTTTTTTTTTAACCTAAGACCGAATCTAAGAATAAAGAAGCTTACACAATACACGGCATATGTAAAAAAGAATTTAAAGTAAGTATTTGAAAATATTTAAAATTCTTTTTGAGTGTATTTGTATTTATATTTAAATACTTATTGAATAATATATTTAATACTTTTCTTATACTTAAACACTTATTTGAAATTCTTTTAAAAAGTATTTTTTAACAAGTATATGGTAAGTGGTTTTGGCGGTAAATACCACTCATTGTATTTAAGTATGTGCAGTCGATTCAAACATAGTATAATAGCAAACAAATATTGGCAATTATTTACATGTTACACCTTTTAGACTATGCATTTGACTTGGTTTTTTTTTTTTTTTTGAGTATAGTACATATATATAGCAACATCAATATTGTATTTATCGATAACACTCAAAATTGAAGACATTTCCATAATTTAATGTATAGTATCACATAATTTTTACATTTAACCGATAATGTTAATATTAAAATAATACCGTTGACTAAAAATGATGAAAAAACAAAATACTATTAATTATAAACTGCAAGGGAAACACTGCAGGGAGACGATTTTGTCCACAAATGGTCTGAAAAATGACGCTGAACAGTAATGAAGACTTTAAAATACTCTGTCAACATATACATCATTCAACAAAGCACAGGCTTTTCTTAAAGGAAGACGGATAGCATATTATTTAAAAACAATAGTTTCATTTTGTACATCAACTACTAACTGTCAAGTTTTTGAATTATTATATGTATAATAAAGGCTTTCTTATTAGTACGTCGGCGGATTTCTTTTCGTTAGCTTTAGAAAAAATAAGAAAATTATCATTAAATCGGGACATTTCTATGAATAAGCAAGTAGTTTGAAAATCTACTTAGTTCACTGTATAATAAAATCAATCGCACTGTCTTCGAAGTATAACGCGGGAAGGAAACGAGCGTCAGCTGCACGGCGATGGTGGAGTGCATCGGAATTGGTACAGCCACGGTACGGTGATAATTGCTTCCCGCGGCCCGTTAGACTCTAGACGGACGGGAAATTAAGACGTGTCAATTTCTCTGGCTGATAACCCAACGCTAACGGTATACATAAAAACAAAACTTAAGGAAAAAAGTTTTTTAAGTCTTCTGCGCAGACGATATTGCCGGTCAGCGACAGTTGGGATTAACCCGAGAGGTCAAAGCGATGTTACGCTCGAATTATACGTCTATAGGTCATTATTATTGCAATTAAACATTATACACAATGCATTTTATGACACTTTTTACGAGTACCTGAGTAATTATTTTCAGGAGATCCTTCTATATTGTTTGATTATTTTGTCACGTGTTCTATATTAAAAGTAATAACAAATATTTTTAGTATCCTTTAATTTCAATGGACATTATTTTTTTTTTTTATATATAAATTGGGAGTCAACGTAAAATATATTTATAGACAAATTAAAAATTTTCAATGAACTTAAGGTACGTTTTCTCTGCAGCGTTCAATCGTGGCGTTCGACACAGTACACTCTTCCGAGACTAGTGCTGTCACCAAACACCACGTCACATTCAAAATACATAGGTTCAATAGTATACAGCGTTCGACGCCGTAGCTGAACGCTGCAGAGAAAATGTACATTTTTAAATTTTAGTTTGGTTAAAAAAAAAAAAAAACGGTATATTTGTAGTTTACATTTCAATAGAATCAATATATTTTAATCGATAATTTGTGGTTACCTAACCATAATATTTTAATTTAAGTAAATAAACAATTTATAGAATAAGAGTGCAAACACTATTTACGTTTAATTTAAATCCATAATCAGATTAGTAACCGTATACCTACTAATTATTAGTTTGAAGTACTTACTCAAATTATATTTTTATTTATTTGATTTGATTTATAACATTTATTGATAAATACTACACACAATATTTTTTTTAAAATTAAATGACTTTGACGTTGTTGGGAAAAAAAGATTTTTATTCCTTTCTACAAAAATATTGGGAATTAGAACTTACTTTGGATACATTATATATTTCTTAAAATAAATATGAAGCAATTATTTAATACTCGTATATTATATTACACAATTTTAAATGAAAATTGTTTATTTTAAACAATAAACGACAATTATTTGCAACAATAATGATATAATAAAACATAATCTATAACTTCAAACATTATAAATGTCTGGTCAAAACAATCTAAATGTTTACGAGTATATGAGTATTACATTTACCAAACTGCAAAAGTACATTATTAAAGCTATATATATATATTACGTAATCGATGAAAAACGATGTATTTATTTTTGTGTCAAATGCATGTTTTACTCAATACATTTTTTCATAGTACGATTACTATAAATCGTACATAAATATAATATTAAAAAGCACCCACAAACGTTCTGGACAATTATTTATTTATGATACTGGATGTTTATAAAAATTGATTAATTTTATACTAGGTATCCGTATTACAATTTATTTATTTAAAAATGAGTAATTCAAATAATGTCGAGTCATCGTATCTAAATTTTATTAAATGCTCACCAATAATTTATATCTGAATTATAAAAATAAAAATAATACATTTAAACAAGGAAAATATCCAATAATATTAAAATTTTGATTCTTATATATTTATGCAAAGTGTAAACTTTTTAAAATAATGCTCCAAGAGCATTTTAATAAATATCAAATATTATGATAAAATTAAATTCTTTCTTTATATTATTTGGTTTGTTTAGATCAAATATGAGAAAAAAAATATTAAATATAATTCACAATACAAATAATGACTATGTAAAAAAGAAGTATGCAAGTGAATTTCGCTTGGTTATACAGTTGTATGTGTTAAATAAGTCATTGAAAAAGTTGTGTTTTGAATTTTAATTGGATGATAAATTAATTTTATATGAAACCAAAAACGCGATTATGAGTGAAAACTGTAATTTATTTTACTAGTAGTATGATTATAAAAGTTTAATTTTTAATATTTAATTATTATAATAGTATATAATATATATATGACGATAATGTTATTTATACACGCATATGAAACATAAGAATATGCGTAACAGTTTAAAGTCCTTTCGAATAATATTTCCAAATTATAAAAAAGATTATATATCATATTTTATCCAAATTTAAATAAAACATTTAACTAGTGAAATTTGTTAATAACTATGAAATCTTACGAGGAAGGCTTAGCTATAAAATTTGAACATTTTATAAAATGTATATATATATATATTTTTAATATCATTAAAAACAATTTATGAGAAACTTTTTATTGAATTTTAAAGCCTTTTCACCTAAAAAATAAAATTGTATCAATAACTTTGAAAAAAAAAAGAATTAACAATTTTTAGTAAATACTAGTTATTCAATTTTGAATTACAATAAAATAAGAAAATTAATTTTATCAAAAGCTGTTTCCACTTAAAAATTGCAGTTCTTTAATAATTTTGTTTTTCCAATTATTAAAAAAAAGTACTGGAAATACTTTACTATTGATCTCTTAGTACTTACTACTAGCCTGTTAAAAAAAGATGTTAAAATTAAAATTGAAAATTGATGCATTTTTTCTGTTATAAAGAGTGTCACTAAAAAAAAATAAAAAAAATAAAGCACTTCAATTTAAAATCAATATAGTACATTCATTGCGTCTCGTCCCTTAGAATCTAAAAAAAAAAAAAAAAAAAACACGCTATAAAATTATACGTTTCACGAGTTTCTGGTGTGTTTACATTCTGTCGACAATGCAAATTACTTATTAAATAAATACTACAATAATTATGGTGTTATTATATTATGTACATACTCAAACTCACACACATATATTATATATATACACATTTATATGCACAAGTAATCAAAACAATATATATGATTATGTTTGTCAGTTTGGATTATGAAATGATTTATTATGTGGTTGAACTGTTATTTATACTATTTACACAATTTAACTCGGTATAAATGAAGAAAAATTATTCTTCGGCGCAAACACTTTACCGCTGTAAAAATATATAGTTTCTGTTATGGTGAACCGGTATTAAACAATACAATTTTAACATAATGTACACGGGTATAATTTTATTGTCGGTACTTTGCATAATAAGACAAATTATTATTAGGTGTTCGGATAATGAATTCGGAATAAATGCAACGTTCGTTAAATTGTATGACTACGTAATGCATTTAGAAAGGATAGAAGTCATACTATATCGCCCGAGCACTCTTCGAATGACACTGGGTCACAATATATATATTTTATACACACTATAGCGTGTACTAATACACGAACATACAGGCGAGTATTGTTGCATATACGACCGAACGTCGGAAGAATGCCTTTACTCGGTGAGCGCGATAATAATTCAATAATAAAACGTTGTGTTTCATGTCGTTCACTTTGCGAGCATTGCACAAAACGCGCGGTGTTTCCATCGAAGCGAATTGCTGTACCACACATACGCGCTCTCCTATATATATATATATATAAATAATACACCATACGCTGACCATTAAAGTTTCCTCTGCCCCTCAGTCACACAATGTTTTCTCTTTAGTAGTACACGTACACACACGCACGCACACACATATACGGTCATTTATATATATATAAAGAAGTTTGTAGTTTACGACGCACGACCGCCGCACATATTCCAAAAACTTAAGGACCACATTACCGAAGACATCAGATGGGGTGGCCCCTGCCGCCGACGACGCGGACAATGTCGATTTATGACATCGAGTAATATATAAAGTTTCAACACACGAAAAGGTCACGAAGACGATGTCAACGACGACGCACACGCACGAGACGACGACGACGACGACGATGACGACGTACCGGAGAAAAGCCATTTGGAAAATTATATATTTTTTTTATAATAAGTTATACCTTGCACGACCGACTCGCATTTGACACACGACGACGACGATATTTATCGCTTATTTGGTACCTATATATATATATATATTATAATATCTCGGTCCATTAATTCTTTGAGGAGTTTTAATTTATTATACGCACGTATTTTGTATACGTATCGATTTACCTGGCGTGTGTACATAACGTAAGTATAGTATCCAACGTTTATAAATTCATTAAAGTACACGCGCGATCGTAAGGATTTGTGTGCGTGTGTGTTCTGCAAGAGGGTACATCGTAACTATATACGTGCGTTAAAAGGCCATTGGGGAGATTCTCTCCCCGAGAGTGTGAACCAATTATAAATAGCTTAGACAATATATTATATTATATTGGAAAAATTGAAAATAGAAACATTGTGCATATATTCTATATTATTATAATCCTTTAAAGGCTTACCGATTTCCATACCTTAAATAGCTGCTATATGGTGATGGTGTTTATGGTGTCGGTGTTGGTGGTGGCAACGAATATATGCACCTTGTGCACAGCAGACAATCCGTACTGCTACCCTCCCATTATATTCCGACAATATTGACGGGTAAAAAAATACCGATTAATTGGCTGGGAACTTCCTATCCCGACGACCTCTACACGGCGGATCCGTCAATCGATATTATTTACCCTTGTGTAGGTTTTTACGTGCAATACGCAACATTTGACCATTTGTTTTTTCTTCATACCGCGTACCGTTTGAAAAACGGTTCTTTTTTTTTTCCAAAAAAATTGTTTAATGTTGATATTTTTTTTTTTTTTATTACGTACAATATTAAATATACAATGATAATTCGTTGCCACACGCCACCTACGAATTACATCCGATTCATCGGTATTCATACTCCGTTCTGTGTTTGATTTTAATTACATTTGTCGACTATACACACAAATCGACATCATAAATATTCGTTGAAAATAAAAATAAAAAATTATACGATTCCAATATATCATAAGCGAATTGCAAACGAGAGCAATTAGCCATAGATTGTACGAGAGAAAAAAAAACAATAGGTATATTTGTACATTCATTCGTAATGTATTATGACGCTGCAGACATGGCGTATTGGTGCCAACAGCGGTCGTGGATAATTTAACTGATTCATGAACAAATTACAATATCGGATCGTTAAAAAAGAAAAAAATCGTCGTTATTTTAAGGTCGGTTTTCCTTTGTATTATTATATTATCAACGGAAATTGACATCCCCGCGATACACAAAATAACACTACCTATATCGTCGTTGTAGACGCACATCAAGCACACGAGTTTGTGTATATAATATATATAATATACAGTATAATATAATGCATATTATTTCATTGTCAGGTAGTGTGTGTGTAAATAACGATGGAATACACATCAAAGAAACGTAAATGTTCTGCATATATCGAAAACGAGGTTTTTCAGTCAATCACTCAAATCACACGAATTTTATTGCACTGTATAGGTACATTATATTGCGCTTGAATGGAACTCGCGATTAACGTAAGCCGTAACTGACTAATATCGCTCATACTGTAGGCGACTTAATCACTGGAGATACCTCTTAAGAATACGCTGTATGGTAAATGCCGATCTACATACACTGTTGTATGAGCGGCGCGGTATATACCTTTCATAGTATTGTACGCCGAACAAAATAATTATATTTTAATGGCAGGTATCTGTATACGGTGGCCTTAAAGGTTTTCCTTCTTTCGCGCAGTTAAATATTAAAACGAATAGCGAATGATAATTTGCTTGTTCTGAGACAAACATTTAAATGGGAGACGGGTAATTGCTATATTATTATATTTCGTTCACAAAAGGTCGTTGTTAATATTGTAAAAATAATTTTATTACAGTCAAGTGGATGTAAGACCTGCTCTCGGTCGCTGCTGCTGGTTATATTTCTGTTTCACGTCATGCTTTTGAAACTGCGAGCCCAGCCAATGACGGATAGCATTAGATAATTATTTTGTTATGACCTCCAGACGATATATTCGTTAAGTTATTACAATATGCAGCAATATGTGGTTTTCAGTGTTAGAACGCTAATATGCGTAAATGAAATACCGTATACACATTTAAAACAAGCATATTGCAGACATTGTTTATAAAATTAAGTATCTACGTAAAATATTATAGGTACTCATACAAAAACATACTATACGTTATAGATAAATGTTTACTAATATATAGGTCACTATCAATATTACCCATAATTTTCAAAGTCTTATATGCAAATATATATATTTACATCAATCATAATATATTTAATTCAATAATTGTTATCTATATCTTTAACTAGTTATATGTGTACTCATGCTTCCTTTATTCACGACGAATAATATAGTAAGTATTTGTTTCGTACAATCATAAAATTATTGTTTCTACTGAACATTTATATTATTAATATATAGAAGTATATTGGACAATCTCGTTTTAAATTCAGAGAGAAACAAGGCAATAGACGTATATTGGTTTTAAAACCAAGTGGGTATTTTTTGTTTATTTTGTAGATACGTGACGACTTTCCAAATTTAATGTAGGTTATATCTTTTTTTAGGTTGTAAAGCCCATCTAGTTGGTGCTTTACAAAGATTTTTGAACACGATGATTTATTGTTGTTTTCAAACGTATAAATGTATAATAATAACACATACTCTATTATGGTGCGTTGAGATGAGAAATATAAATCCCTATACGGATATTTACTAACATTTAAATAGAGGAAAAATTGAACTTTTAAATTATTTAAATGATAGTTATATATATTTTAACTATTTATAACTTCATATGTCTAGAGATTTTTTATAATATATATTATACGTATATAAATATACGGAGAGACATAAAACGATTCTTATTAAACAAACGAAAAATTAGAAAAAATATAAAACAGACTACCTGTCCAACAGGTTGCCTAAAGTGTACAGTATACTTTTCAGACATTATTTTATTGGGTGTAATATAATTCGCGGAGTTTAAAAAGAAATAAAGTATATACAATAGCATATAATCATTCTAAGTTGGTATCCAGTATCCACTATAGTATGAGTAAAACACATTTAAAAAGTAAAATAAATACATTTGAAAAGGGAGTAGCATTTCAGTTTGAAGTAATGAAATCGCAATAATATTAAATAAATAAATACATTAAATTTATCCGATTGATTTTATAATAATAAAAATTCAATATTTACTTTTAATTTATCTATTTTTTTTCTCAATAAAATAAATAGATTAAAATAATATTTTTTCTATTCATTTATTTGGATAATCGACCAATGGAAAAATAACTATAATATATAATATATATATTATATATATATTAGATGCAACCGAAATCAAACGTGTTTATTTTGTTTTCTCCAAAAAATAAAAAAAAAACATCAACGGATGATGACATATTTAGTGTGTGGTGCGTAGTTACAAGTTATTGTAGAAAACGATCATATTATTATTTATTCAGATATAAGTTTATTACTATGTAAGTCATAAGCGTTCTTCGTGTGATTCATATTTAATCAGATATTAGGAATTACGATAGTGAATATTATGCGATTTATAAGATAAAAACAATTTATTTGTACAATTTTTAACTCAAATGTCTCACATATATTATATAGGCCCGATTAAAAAATATAGCTAGAAAAGAATGATGAAAACTCATTGAAAAACTAATGATAAGAAAGAGTTTATTTTATCTGGTGATTTTCTACGTTCGCCGTGAACGTCATTGCCATTGTAATAAACGTAAAAATGGAATTTTATCAATAATCATTGAATGAAATTTGGTGGAAAACGATAAGGGTTTAGCCAAAAAATGCATTCCATATTCAGCGAGTAAAAATAAATACGCAAGAAAAACTTGCTTTTATGACGATCGTGAAATAATACGCAACGAATGTGTATCGGTGATTAAATCAAACAAATATTCTTTTTATTATATTTGGTTAAACATTATGAGGTATTTAAACTTTTCAAAATTGTTTTCTATTTTATGAAACGACATTCATACGATAAAAAAGTTCAATTATGTAAGTTTTCTTTTTCAAACATTTAAAGCCAATAATTAATTTTTATTTATTTTTAATAGTTTCCAATATCTAAATTAATATAAGTCAATGAACAAAGATAAAACTATATATATATATATATATATATATATATATAAATAAATCAATAATTACTATTCTATTTTTAATTAAAATCACAATTGAAAGCACCACAAATAAGTAAAAAGTATCATTTATATTTTATTAAATAACATTTTTAAGTATTTAAAAACAAACAACAAACAAGTTTAGTAAAATAAACTCTTTCAAGGATAAAATCTGTCCTAAATTTCCAATCCATTAAAATATAATGTATATGATTTTTGAGCTCGATGGCTGTAGAGCCAACTATTTTTTTTCACAAAACATAAAATTAAAGTTACCTATAATACTAAAACTAAAGTACTTCAAATCTAAAATTGCCAAATGATTTTTATTAAAAACTTTACAAACCGTAGATATTTTCATTGTTATTCAACGACTAATAATAACATTGACAGTACACTATTATATTATATATTATTTATATTTTGGGAAAGTTCATAATGATAATAATAATAATAAAAAAAAAAAGTCAAGTACCTCACAATATATGGTATATATATACATATATATCGATTGGATATTATTATTATTATATAGAATATTATACGATATTATCCTGCGTATTGTTATTGGTAGAAATTGAGTAATACACTACTGAACAATTTGTTTGGTATAATATTATAATTTATAATAATACATAAAGTAGGTAAGTTATATGTGTATATCTCACCCGGTTCATCTTGACACTCGGTAACCATTAGGATTTTAAAACGCTTAACCATTTTATATAATTACGTGAGCGGATAAATCACTGGCGAATGGAAAAACACTTTTATCTACTTAACTATCCCCTTTAAAATCGGTTAGTTGCCTCGGTGGTGATAGCCAAGGCCGCAACGGTGACCACCACGTCGGTTGATACCACGTTATTAAGCCTTTTGTCCGAATACGGGCATTAAACGTATCGGCGTGGAAATTCCGTCGATGGCGCTAATGAAATTCTATATAAGCTCATAACTGAGTGTGCGCTTTAGGGACAATGGTGGAAGAGGTGGTGTTTTGCTTGATTTTGTTTAATTTAATATGATACATTATATTATATTATAAATATGTTTTACTAATTTGACGCAAGTCCGACAGCGTATATTTGATGAGATTCCACAATTTCAACTCAAATTTGTATTACTTTACGAAAAATACATTTTTTTCCAACCCGATAATAATCATCAAAAACATTATGAACAGACAAATTAACATAAGATATACCTAAAATATATTATAGTGTTAAACATATTATATGTATAATAGTTGTAATAGAAAATTGTGATATTATTATACATTTTATTGATGACCTGTCCAGTGTTGATTTTGAAATATAATCGTCAAAAGGTGATTATATAAACATATTTAAGTCTGGTTTACCCACAATTTCTATTCGTCACAACCACATTACGACATATAATAGTACCTATGCATATATATGATACAACCTACTTTAATTTTACATTATATGCTACCATATTCCTGCGGAAATTGTATACTATTATGAATATAGATAAATATAATATGTACTATTTATTCTAACTTATTATTCTGACATTGCATTATATAATATTTATAGTGCTTCTTATATTTTTATAATTATTAGAAAAATACATTAGCCAACAGAGAGGGTACAGAGTTATTATTATGGTACCCGATGCGTAACGCACCAGTTTATTAGAGTTATTGCGATGGGAAGTAGAAAAAGCTGCAAATCGTACGGATAATGCAATTATACACTAAAAGCGAACAGTCGAGGTATAATATTTTAAATGACGATGACTAAGTATATATTATTGAAGTAAAAAAAAAAATAAAAATACAAAAAAAATATATATATATTATATACATACGTATATTATACCTATAGTTAATAAAATGTAAATTTAAGGCTTTTTTTTGTTGGATGAGGGTGGCAGAATTTTTTTTACCTAGGTATATATTATAAAATACCATCGTATGCAATAGAATATTTTAAAATACCTTCTTTTCTCATCTTGTGTCCGTTCTTGTAACATTAGGATACCATTTTGTATTAAATATGCATTTTTAAAAACTTAACTTATACATAACACAAACATTTTAAATTTTCACTAGCAATAATAATAAATAAAATGAAATTAACAGTATAATTTAATTTATAACAAGATCTTTTACTTATACTTGTATAAAAGTTAGAGATATATAGTATATATCTCTATGTTATTTGAATCTGTGATTATTTTAAAATCCAATATGTTATTATAATACATCAATGATAACGGAATATTATGCTTAAATTTTATATATATATATTTACTTTCATAGCGAGAATTATTGTCGAAATTTTTAATAGCTTTATTTGTTTATCGTTTGCATACCCTTTTTTCATCACATATAGTGAAATCGCTCGATCTAGCTTATGAACTTATTGAATTACTCTACTATTATATAAAATACACTTTCTTCAAGGGTTAAACTTAATCTTTTATAATTTTTCTTCATTAAGGTTTTATAACTCCATTTCTCACTGTCCAACCGTGAAATGCTTCTTTCTCCGAGTGCTGGTTTGAAACATTATTTTTCATTAGACAGCAACTACGTATACTTAACTATTAACTGTTAAAACTTAAAAAAAAAAACACAAAACGTTTTCGTAAAAATATAGTTAAAATAAAAGAGAAATTCTTACATGAACTAATATCGATAAATCAATAAACTGATGGGAATTATTAAAATATAGATAGAAGACAGATTACGGGTCTTTAAAGTAAAAAATGAATGTATAAATTCTAGGTTTCAAAAATGCAGAACACATATGTTCACCAAAAAAGCCAAATTATTATGATAAATAATGTATTTAATTGTAAAATCAATATATTTATTCAATTTAATAAAACTATAATTGAATAGAAATTCGATTTTCTTCCGAGAAATCATTTTTTAATGATGAGTTTTTAGTAAAATCATTTATTTATAATTTTAAGAACCAAAACAATCATCTAATAAAAAAGAAAGTCTGTATGTATTTAATTGACATATCATTCAACTTTAAATCTAAACATGAAATGTAAAAATAAAAACAATAGTATTTGAAATTAATTAGCATTAAAAATTAAGCTCAAATAGGTTTTTGGTTTTTAAATTTTCATTGGTTCTTAAAACAAAAATTGAAATTATTAAAATTAAATAACATTTTATTTGAAACTTCTAATTATTTTAATAGTCGAATAAATTCACTTATGATTCGTTTAGGCTTTTTAAAATACAAAAAGTTTTTGTTCAGTATAATATGTATAACAAAACCTTTGAAAATGTTTTTAAAATGAAAAATATGTTTAACGATCTAATTTTTTTTTTATTTTAAATTGGAAAAGTAATAGCGTACTTAAAAAGAAAAGGCTTTTAACACTTTTGTTCGTATTAAATATGTTGTAAACTTTGTTTCATTCGTAATAAAACTTTTTTATACATGTATATTGTATATTTATATATTGTTTTTCGCCACATTTTGTTCCGTGAGCTCTGTTTTTTTTACATTCCGTTAGGTTACTACTTGTAACTCTATTATTAATATTATTATAATTTATAGTATATACATTGAATAGGTTTTAAGTTTTAATAAGAATTTTTTTATTATTATTATTACTTTGTTCATGAATGTTAACAGTATAAAAGTTACACAACGTATTTGTAAAAAAACAAAAGAAACTACACAGAAAATATTATAATATAATAATGTCCGTCCCGGTGCTCTTTCGATTTGATTGTAAGTATCTTATACTTTGGGTGTTCAAAGTTGTTATTTTTTTCTCAAATACGGAAATAAGGAACTATCTTAGTGGTATTAGGTGCAATCATTGTTGTATTTTAGAGTTATATTTATTATGGGTATGTTTAAGTAGCCAATAAAGTTATACCGTTATGCTATACAAATTTTACCATTGCAATCATTTTTAATAATATTATTTTAACTATTATTAATAAAATTGTATTGTACACCGAGAATAAAAATAAAAAAATATAATATTACGAACAATGTGTAGCTATTTTGCCTAATCAGAGCGCCGTGTGGTTATAAACTAAGTCAGACGCAACAGAATATTTTAGTGTCCTGTTACAAAATAAATATATATAAAAAAACTTCAATTAAAATAAATGTTTAAGACCTTCAACGTTTTAGGAATAGGTAGGTATAAAGGTAAACACATATCGTGTCATGTTAGATCAGACTGTCAAAAACGTTAGGATTTATGTATCACAGGGGTTTAAAATAACCGCAGGCTGTTTTCGGAGAAACGATCACTACCCACGCTTCAAAAAATAATTACGTATAACGGTTTTCAAGAGTTTGTCACAAAAAATTTCAATAGTATCATCCAATCATTATTGGTTGATGTAAATGATAACTTCTGGTTTCTTGGATGTAAGTGACAATGTTGAATGTTATAAATAAATAAATTTAGTATCTTTATAATGCGTGAAATGGAGCATACAAGTAAAGTTATGAGTTTTAAAATAATAATATATTATCTAGAATAGAATAATTTTGCATAGATAGCGATTGAAAGGACAAAAATTATACATAGTAAAGAACTATTGGAAACAAATTATTTACCTAACATAATTGAAAGTAAAATGAGAATGACATAATAAGAATCTATTCGGTACCGTGTAAATTATAGGTTACAGTAAATTTTTGAAAATTATTAAAATTTAAAAAAAGAAAAAAATCAACAACAAACCGAACATAAAAATATATTAATCTTTATAAAAACAAAGCAATCTTTAGTTAATCTACAATATTATTCTTATAACATTAACCATAAAGCTTGTAATCCAAGATTCGTAATTTTCACTTCAGCTAAAATCATGCGGAGGTCGTGAGGCTCTACATCGGGTATCATGATAAATTTAAAACAACAATAACGACAATAATTACGTACTTAATATCAAACAATTTAACACGAAATCCAAATTAATTTTCGATGGGTTATGAGTTTGCGGAATGAAATAGAAAAGACCTTCGACAATCAACTAATTAAACGGAAGTTTTGTTACGACATTATACGCAATACATAACATGTGCGTCCCAACACGTCATGTAATACTCAGAATTTCACTTTGCTGTCACGGTTTGTGCGTATAACGTAAAAACAATGCGTGCGCGTTTAATATGTTTATAATATTATCATTACCACTATTATACACCTGCGCTTGGCCTAACCGCTATTGCGTATCGAACGGTCGTAGGTACGAAGACGAAGAGCGGTGCAGTATAAGTGTATAACGTGTTTTTTATATCACCAATTCTACGCATGTATTAAATCATATTTTACGTGTACGATACGGTATTAAAACGAATGGTCGACGAACGGACGAGAGTCTAAGTAATCAAGTATTAACAAAAAAAAAAAAAGTAAGTAAACCGATGAACTATGCATTTTGGCCTGACAAAACGTTATCGTTACACGACCGGACGACGCGTGTGGCTCGGCGTGTCGTGCATTGCGGTTTAAACTACAAAAAAATCACACGGGGCGACTTAAGTCCCGAGGGATAAATTCTCTTAGGTGGACGACGTGTGCAATTATCAACTACCACAAAATCTATTCGTATGTTATTATAATACTCGGCGTGTTAAACAACGCCTATACGCGTGTGTGCGGTGTATTCGTGACACGCGTACGAGCTATAAACAGTATGAGTGTGTGAGTGTATAATATGAAAATAAATAAATTTCGGATAGACGTTTGCACGAAGACGACATAGAGACGATTATAACATAGCCGAGGGGATGCGTATGTACCTGCGTATAGTGGAGCGTCTTGTTTATCACACCAATTTAGTCGGTTTCGGGTCACACGGCAGAAACACTATATAATATTGGTGCTCCCCGATGACGACGACGACAACGTGACGGGCGTCGGCGTGAGAAGGACAGACGAGGGACGGTGGGCGGGTGAGAGTAACTGGTGTATGCTCTATAATCCCGACCGCTCTACCGCCCACCACTCCACGGTTAATGCGATTTGCGCAAAATTTGTTTTCATCAACTCCGACCGATGTTTTACGACCACCTGCGCTGACACACGCTTCAAACCCTTACAACGTGCGTAAGTACACACACACACACACACTTATGTACGAGTACTTTACCCGGGACTCGGGAACCCGCAGAGTTTATTAGAGGTGCGATGTCCCTGTCGCCGTTTTCGTCATCGTACTACATAAATCACAAGGGCCGACCGACGATGCCGCAAGATCTATGTGAAATATAATAACGTAACACGAATATTACTATTTAATGTTTCCGTATAAAAAGTATTACACGGTTTGATACGTTTTATTCCCCACACTCGGTGTACACGATCTTATTACAAACGTTTTCAAGCGCACACGTACCTATATATTCTATATTATTGATGTGCAGTCATGCGCCTGTTCGACGACAGCATCTCCGCTGTAATGTTGCCGAGCACGCATCACGGCCAATTTCGAAAGTCTTAACACAATATTGTGATTTTTTTAATCAACACCGAGGAGTGATGGATGAGCACAAAGTTTCAAAACAATAATTTACTATAGAACAGTTGCTGCTCGATTTTATCAAATTGAATTTAAATATAGATTTTTTTAAATTATTTTTATACATATTATATATTATATACTACTCTGGACTAAGTTAAGAATGTTTTTGAAATTTGATTATTATTCTTATTATGTATGTCTCAATGAAATATTTTTATTTTTAGAATCATTCAGAGAATTTTATTAATAAAAGAAAAAACATGAATTTCAATAACCTATATATATTTGTGGCATTCTTAAATTATTTGGCTCTTAAAAATAACCCGGCATTTATACGATATAAGTACTCGATTTCAGCTGTTTTCAATCAATTTTATATACATTCATAAACGTAAAAATGTAAATGACATAATAAAATTGACATTTTATGTGAAAGAACGGTGGAAAATGCTTAAAAATAAATTGCGTGTATAATTATTAGTTTTACATAATCGTATAGTAATTGTGCTAATTTATCGTATTTGACTTAAGTTTTTATAAGAGTCTCCTAAAAGTTTTCATTCTGTGATATTTTTTCCAGACATATTTTTATTTAAATATATTAGATACAGTTTTTTTTTTAAACATAATTTAAGAATTTTTGTTTTGAAAACTTTTGAAAATGAATTCCATGCATTTTAATTTAAAAAAGTGTTTGACCAATTGAATTACATGTACTTTGTATGTACTTAAAAAACTTAGAATTAAGACTTTTTTTACATTATGGCATTATAGCCGAGTAAAAATGAAATATTTTTTTTTATTCTATTTTTGTTTTTTACTTTAAATATTTTACACTTTGATATATATATTATATATATATAATCCCTGATTTCTATTTAATTTTAATTTTAAGATTTATTTTTACAACTATTTGTGTGGTTCAGTCTTTTAATTTAAATTTTCCAAATTCTCTAAAATATTTAATTTTTACCAATATTAATTGTTTTCCATTTAAAAAATTCAATATTCAAGTCGATTTTGATATATTATACTAATAATTAAAACATTATAATATTACCTTACATCTTCTTTATATTATCAGCTATTTAAAAAATTCTGTTACACTTAATAACAAATTTTTACCATATTAAGCATAGTTTTTTAACATATTTTAAATGAATATAATAGCACAAAATATTTTCCTAACCGATTTCGCGATGTCACATTATAAGAACATTCCTACTAACTTACTTTTGTTGTTAATTTTGTAATTAAAATTTTTGTAAGGTTTTATCTTAGCATCTAATTATTAACATAATGACTATAATATTGAATTATAAAAATTTAAAAACATTATTGTGTATTATATATGATTCAATTTTTTTGGCATGCAGTGATAAAAGTAAGTTAATTTTTAAAACTTTAAATTGTTATTAGAATTTTAGTTTTTTTTTATAGATGTCTATAATATAAATGTACAACGAATTGATTTAATTATATTATTTTATATTCTGGTATGCATATTTTATTCATAAAACTCTTGGAAAACTTGACGTATAGATTACATATTAAATGAACAATTTAGTTTTATAATTTATGTTTTAATGCTTCATTTTTTATTCATATTCACTTAATATATTTTTTAAGCTATATAATATTTTGAAGTTAATACAAAAAAATATAATGAATTCTTTTGAAATTTATTCAATTAGGTACCTATAACTCCAAGTTCAGACAATTTTACGAAGAACATTTCTATTAATGTTTTAAAAATCAGTCTTTGACAAAATAATATTATTTAATTACTTTTTCATTTATGTTTTCCACCCTTCATAAAATTTAATATGATCAAAATGGGTTTATTTTAGCTGTCCAAGAATCAGAACCTATAATAAAATTGCTGTTCATAAATATTTGCGTTAATTTAATGTTTTTGATTTTTGTCTTTGAATTTTTAACATAATATAATATAAGTAATAATACATCGCCGTGGTATTTTTAAAAGCATACCATTATATACATAATATCTGTTTACGATTTACAAAAAAAAAAAAAAAAAATCGTAAAAACTTTCGATCACAGTTGGTAATAGCCTGAGGAGTCAAGAATCAACAAAAAGTTTTTTTTTCTTGCATCGTAACCTCAGAGAAATAGATTTTCAATTCGGATAAATGTCAATATATGTATATGAATCCATACAAATATACGCGTTTAAGGTCATTAAAAAGTTTTCTCTTGCAAACATCTAAACTACAGCCATTATTGTTGGGTCGAGATGGATTATTATTGATAATATACATTTGCACATACGAATAAAAACTGTACAACTCTGTGTGTATAATGTACATATTATATTTACAATGTATACAATAGTATTATACATAGTATGTACCATATATATATATAAATGCATATACGGTAATGCGATCACCAGTGGAACTTATATAATTGAACTACAAAACGATGTTCGTTTTATTCACAGCGTTCGATACGTTTTGGAAACTTTAGCACATTAATTTTTTTTCTACTGGCTGATCAAATTGAAGTACCACATCCAATGCGTGCATACTGCAGGCATACATCGATCGTACGTGTACTACTCCACTGATTTTAAACCGCAAAAACAAAGACATTGCCGAATGCTAATAAGCGATTATCGAATTTCAGAGAGATTTCCACCGTCACACCCACACGTCACGTTTGCCAATCGCCGTTGTAATTATATACATTATACATAATACGGTAATGATTTATACTTAATTGCTGTGTGTGGAATTAATCTTGTTTTCCCGTTTGATTAGGTTAGGTTAGGTTAATGAATTAACCATAATATGGGAAAATAAGAAAACAAGAATGACTCACCCTTCATTACTTAATTAAACTTATAAAAGTCATCGGGGCTGGATTAAAGTAAAGTAAAGGGAACAAAATGTTTCTATGTGTAAATTTTCAAAAATCCCATTAAATATTACGGTATTTATGCACTGTAATGTATTTCATACTTTATACCCACATTATACCTACTATCATAAACCATTTTAACAAACCAATAATAATTATTTATACTAATTATACTACGTATTAATATGAGTATTTAGTGTATATGTATATACAGGTATATCATAAAATATTTATATTTAACAAATGTTTTTTTTATTTTAATTAGGATTTTTGCACTAAAATTTACAGAAATATATAATTAAAATTTCAAAAAAAAAAATTGTCTTTAAAAAATGTTAGCCAAAATTGTAGCTGGAAAACGTAATGATATAATATTATGATATGATAAAATTTACCAAATATGCCCTTTTTTGTAAATTATAACGTAAGAAGAAATCTCGAATCTTATACTAATCACTATAATAATATTTAGTGAGATGATAATATACAAAAACATAAATCAACAATAAACAAATTAAAATGTATTGGATCATTAGAGAATAACTTAATTTTATGTTTCATTTAATTGGATGTAAAATGTTTGGTCTTATATTCTGTCAATGTTTGATATCCATTTTTTAACTGTTCTCGACAAAAGCTAAACGGCTCTCATCTCGTTATACCTAAAAATACCGTATTCGATGCAGACGGCAAGCAATATTTAGGACGGAGGGCAGGTTAAATGCTGCGTACGCTATCGTAGTCATAATGGCATCTCGCAAAGTCTCAAATCATAGTTATACTCTGTGCCCGTGCGTAGTACTCCGGTAAACGAGAAAATATACGATCGGCATCACGGTATAACAGCGATTACGGGTAAAGGAAAATAAATAATCGTGATTTTAAACAATAATATATATATATATATTTATAAAATTATGCGCCGTCGCATCGAAATCTATGTACCCTCCGCAAACAATTGACACTAACCCGCGGGATTAAGGCGGGACGTTGTACGCAGTCCGTGCGTATTACTATATTTTGACTCGGGAAACGTATATATACGTATGCGCGATGCGGAGTTAGGTATTGCAGTGCACTACCGACGCTCACCCTTATTGTTATTGCGGTAGTCCGCTCGTATACCGTGTCGGTCGATCCCTCGCGATATTTTAAAATATATATATTACTTCCGTTGTCGGACGACGACACATTTAAGGTTATTATATTATCACAACGACTATACGTCTGTCGTGAGCACTCGAAAACGTCGACGTTTATGATACAATGCCTCCCACGAACCAACACAATAATTCTTTTCCGATCAGATTCCGCTGATATCGGGTCATCAGTTCCTGCGTCAATATAATAGTATAATGTTTATTTTATAAACATACACATAATAGTGTGTGTTATTTTAATACGACGGATATGTGGGCGCGTGTGATGTTATATATTATTATAATTTATAATACGACCGAAAAAAAATAAAATTTCAAAGTTAAGATTGGCAATTCGTAATCGAAAACTCGAACGATAAGAAAGAAATCCATTAACTAAAGCGCAATATATTTTCGAATACGACAAACGCCGGCGAATAAAAAAAAAAAAAATAAAATAAAATAAATAAAAACCAGGAATCGTCGTTGTGGTTAATAAACATCACTCCCGTCGTTTAAAACTTCCACTCCAATGTGCGCGCCTTCACATACTCCGCTGAATACCTCACTATTTATATAAATAGCTACCATTTCACATTAACACACAAACGCGCGGGCTCTCGCATGCACACGCACACCGCGCCGATTCGTACTCACTTGTATATTATTTTATTTTAATAATATGTTACATTATAGGTACTATATATAACATATTATTATACTTAAATATAATATTGCAGTGTGCAAATATGCGAGTAGGTGCGTTATTACTGTTCAGAGTTTCGCGCTTTAACTAATTTAAACATCTCAAATGCGCAGCAGTTGTAAACAGGAAACCGTACGAGAAATAATTAACGCAGTGCATAGAATTCTATATACGGAATTTTATTTCGTAAGATGAATGTCAAACGACGTGTAATTAATAACATATTTTTAGATCAAACGAGTGGTGAAAATAAAAGAACAAGACGTTATTTATTGATGGGTGCTTGTATCTGATTTTAAATTATGACGTGACGATATCACAAACTATTAAAATAAATACGTGTTTTATACAAACATAATACCTTTAGGTATAGCTTAATATTACGATTTTGTAAATTCAAACGAAGACTAGAAAAGTCTGAAAACGAAGAAAATCCTTCCGAGAACATTTTTAGAGCGTGATATTAAAGACCTTACTCAGATATTGTTTTTAGTAAAAAAAAAACAAACTATTAAAGTTCTTCGAAAATGAAAAAGTTTTCTCAGTAAATTCAAAATCATTTCAGAATTTTGTATATATTTTCTACATTTTATTGAATGTGATTAACTACAATGGCTGCCACATATTGTACGATAAGATTTTAGCAGGGATGACGTCATAATCTGATTAATATTTGTAATCTATCACAACGTTGTTAATTCGTGAAACGTCTGACGTGTTATGTAATTTTATTTTAGTTTGCTAATTTACGAAATATGTGACTTAAGAAATTGTTTAGTTTTTTGTTTTGAATTTTCAATATTTTACATTATTTTTATATAGGTACCTAATCAATTATACTAACTATAGTATAATTAATATTTTTTTTTTATATAAATTTCGATACTTCTTGATAAAAAAAAAAACAAATTCTAGCATGTCGAACTTAAATTAAAAATTTACTTTTATAAACACTATTCTCATAAAATAAATGAACATTATTTAAACATAATATTACGTATAAGATTAGAAATCATTAGCATGGAATACCGATTAAAAAATAAAAATTGTACAGCAAATTTTTTTCTGACATTTTTCACAGACATTTACTGTCATCTTACAAGCATTTTCTGATTGAAAATCCATTAAATTTTACAATACCTGTTAGTTTTCCAAGATATATCAAAATATATTTCTTACATGATAAAGAATGAGAAATTGTTGATGATGTAAATTAGTGAAAGTCCTTAAGAACGTTTTAGAATGGACAAGAATGCCAAAAAATTAATTAAAATAAATTACTATTTCTATTAATTAATTATTATGTTAATCATAACATTTGATATTCCTATGTATCGATCTAATAAAACTAATATGTAGGTAAATATTTGAATTATTAGCAAAACAAATAAAAAAATTAATTAAAGTTTTTATTCGATCGACCAAAAAATATTAATGATAAAAACTTAGGTACACCGACATCTTTTAATATTTTAATTGTATAATATTGCTTTAAAATTTAAAAAAAGACAATCACTTAATTTAAATAATTTGAATTATATCTCATAAAACGTGTTTCTAATCTTTAAATTTGACAAGAGGTCAAATTATTTAGGTAAAAAAATGAAGTAAAATAGATTTTTCAAGACATAAAATTAGGAATGTTATTCGTTAGAGAAATAACGATAAAATAAATATATGACCTAATTTTTATTTCATATTAAGCAGTATAAAAATGCTTATTTTTATGGACTTGATTAATTTAAGCTAGTTAATTTACAGATAAATGCTCACAACATAATGGAATTTATATTATATTAAACGTTACAACGTTTATCATAAGTCCAAATCAGTCAGTTAGGAATGCTAAAGATTCGCAACGTTAAATAGCAGCGAATTATCTTCACAACAATCTTAACCTTATGCCCGTGTATGTTAGTTGTATGTGAATAATGAATTTTTTTTTAATTTGAATCACAATTTTATTTCATCGATCAAGTTTGTTAACTCAATTTACGGTGAACGATAAAAGCAAAATTAAAACATAAACAAGCATTACCCATATACCAATGTGCAATGTTCATAATAAAAAGTGTTGCTTTACTGAGGTTTAAAAAACGTATACGTTTGTTATTTTTTTAAGTATGTCAATGGTTTCAACGTTTTATTTTTGAGCCCAATTGTTTATTTATTAATTCAATATAAACGTGTTTGTGTTCCACATAAGCTTACGTAATCGCACTATAGAAAATGTGTTTCCTATTCTCGATTATCAATTATAATTTACAAAATATATAAATAAATTATATCTAATAGCGAAATGGTATGGTATAAATACATATGTAATGCAAGAGGCTGAATTTAAAACGCGTCTATAGCACATTATATTATACCGATGCACAATAATTTTGGTCGGTTTGATACTAAGAAAAACAAATCTTTTTAGACAGAATGAGAGCACATAATAATATATGTTTTTAAGTTAGATAAGCTATACGATATTCTAGTGGCGTAATTCAAAACTAGAACTCGGATAATCCTTGGTATTTAGTAATTTATTGTATAGAATCTAAAAGTTTGGCAGTGAAAATACTTTTGTAGTTTGCACAATGTATTCATATTTTATTTTTACTGTATACGGTGTTAGAATATATTTTCTATCGATTGCAAGTTGTATACTTACTGGAAGTATAAAAGTATTGATGTGTATGATAACTTGAGCAATAATTAATTAATTAATATATATCAGGAAAACTTCTTTGTATGTCGGAGTAATATTTGTTTTGAAACGATTTCGACAGTGAATGAATATTTGAAATTAACTCTTATCGAATATACATACTTTTTCATATTATATTGTAACTGTAAATTTATAATTTACGAGCTTACGATATTGAAATTAGCAGCATGTAACTAATAATTCTCCAATATAATATACGAGTAGATATACTATGTTAAGGATATAATTAAAATAAATTAACAAGATATGGAAGAAAATTATAGATTCGGAAAACAAAAACTTATTGTTGTTAATTATGTAAAAACAACTTTTAAACTTTTACTTCTTAAAAATTGTATATTATTATCTCGGGCTATGAAAGCAAGGAAAATGAATGTAATATGGTATACATGGATTAATAATAAATAATAATTATAACCACCATCCATAGAAAATAAGACCTCATTAACCTAGGCGCAAAACGAGTATTTTTCCAAGCATCAAAATTTAAACTGCCTATTCAAAGAATATTAGATTTTATAATAAATATTCATAAATAATTGTTTTTTCTTAACAGTTAAATGAAAATTTCTAATTCGAAAAACCGGCATTAAATAATATTAATAGTAACTTTTTTTTTTTTATCAATTCTGAAATAAGTTACATTGCTATTTTTGTTTTTAATATACTATAGCCAGGAGATAGAAAACATTTTTCACTACGAGGAGGCATTGGCCATTAATCCATCCAACTCTTCTACAGAGTCAGATCGTAAGACCAAAACAATTAATAATTTAAATTCCTCAAAACGCGCAAAAATCCAGCGACGGATATCAAATGACTGATGCTTTTTTTTTCTTTTAAAATACGTACGTACTTCTAAACTCGCATACAAAACTCTTTGTTTGAACCGTATAAAAGTATCAAATTAATTATTCAGTCCTATAACGTTAGTATACGCATATAGGGCAAAAACACACCGTTTATTCGACCTGTCGTATAGAGGAAGATTTCTATAAACGATTCAATTGTTCTTGAAACTCATCACATAATTATATCGTTACGATGATTTTACCGTCGAATATGTTAACCGACGACCGTATACGATAAATAAGTCATAATCGTCTTACGCACATAATATATATTATGTTATAATAATAACATAAATAATACTATTATTATGCTGTAACGTTCGTTTGGCGCGCAGACAGAGAGATTCGATATTTCACACAGAATATAATGCATTTAATACGTGTGCGTGTTGTCATTATAATAATGGTTTAAGTAGAACATTTTTGCAAACACAATATACTTGCTGCACAGTTTATTTGATCGTAAGTCATTCTGAAAATGAATTTCATGTATAAATGCGTAAGTGGATTATATTTGTGATAAAAAAGTCATTAACTTCCATGATATTATGGTACATTTATTCATGTGCATACAAGGTACAAACAAGGTACAACCATACGTTACATCCAAACGGTTATTTCATATCAAATAACACACAAAAAGATTTAAACCTTTTCAATTTATACGAGTATAGATATAAGCGTGTATACTATTTATATACAAATACCTGTAATCCACTTATACTTTTTTTTTACGAGTGAAAAAAGTAACAAAAATAAATTTATTGCTGAAATGCAGCGGCTTAGCTGCAATCTGATTTCAAAAATGTATATTGATTTATAATAACTGTATCGGATTGAATAGTTATTTTACTGTATCGTATGAAATGCCAAAACCGTAATAGCTATCGTGCTGATGTTAAGATGTTTATACGAGTCAGTAGATCACGTGTTTTGCTTATAACATTTTTATTATTATTTCTATAATTTTGTGAAACTCGTCCAAGTTATTTAATTTAATTCAAACAAATCAAACTCAAAAAATTATCAGAACCATAACACAATAATATAAATATATACTTATTTATTTTGTATTTTAATTTTAGTTTTAGCTCCAGGAATAATATTGAAATTAATTTTTGTTGAAATAATGGTTAACATAACAAACTCGTAAGATGTATCGTAAAAACTTTTAATATTGTATATATTTATTAAACTTGTAATTAATTCTACGGTTGTGAAATCACCATAAAATATACAGTACGAACTATAAAGACACCCCTCTAACGTATAGGTAGATCTATTCACTACCGCTTTAGACAAAATATCTATTAGGAACAAACTTAGCCATTAAACACATATTTACAAACTTCAGTAATGCACAGGAACGTCTGTAAAAACAACTGTTATATTTATTCAGCTAGAATACCGTGAAAAAGAGAACGCAAATTCAATATCAAAGTTATGAGAATAAAAGGTATAGTTACATTAAAAAAAAAACATAGGTACACACATAGTAAAATAAAATATAAAATACAATCCTATTAGGTAACTATTAAAATTTTTGCTAAAACTTTCGTATACAAAATTAATTAATAAACTTTATAACATTAAATGTCACATATAATACATGATACATAATCCATGAATCATAATATTATATTACTGTAAGTTATTACCACCTTAATTTTTGGTATAAATATAATTTAAAAAATTTAAAAATATAATGTACAGTGTGTGTCTTATTAATATAGAAAAAATTTATTTTAAAATAACACTATAATAATTAGTAAGCAATTAAAAGGTGGTTAAATTAGTGTAGAAAATCGGATGATTGACATTAAGGTCACTATGTCGACCATGTTGCCATATTACATATTATGCAATGTGATGTATTTCCATTAAAAATATGAATTCAAAACATTATTTTGATAAATTATATTTTTATATTTGAATAATACATTAAGTACTTGTGACATGTTTATACCTACAGCATCTAAATTCATGTCTCATTAATTGACTGTGACATTTTGACACGGATCTTTATGTCACAGAATATTCCATTTCATTGTGTTCTATTCATGTTATAATATAACCGAATTGTTTTTCAAGTGTTTTATAATAATAATTTGACGTTTGAGATAAAGAATGCATTATGTATTTTATATGATATTCAAGACATGTAATTTATTTTGTATAGTGAACTATTCAAAAATAAAGCTTATTGTCTATATTATTTTTTTAATTACAATAATCTATATTATGTTGTTTAAGTGACAATCTCTACTAAACGAAATTAGTCGATAAATTTAATGAACAATTTTACAAAAACAATACTTAGAAGAACACACCTGAAAACAGTTACTTAAAAGCGAGCAACTGTTTTTAATAAAATATTCACCATTATGTTAATTTTGCTGAAACAAAATCTTATTTTTGTTGTACTGATTCATTATAAATTTTAAATTTTAAATCTTAAAACCCTACGCAATAAAATTATTTATTATATTTTTTTTTTTTGTAATTTAAGTTAAATTAATAAGCTATTGTTAAAATAGTAATTCCATTATTTATATGAGTAGTTATCATAGGTACATTTATCGCTACAATATAAATATATTCAAAAAATAATATGATAAGATTGTAATAAAAAAGTTAAATGCGTTTTACTTAATAATGATCAGTAACTAATAACATACTGGAACACTGTATTAAAAACACAAAAGTACATAAATTATTCATACATAAAAATGTTGTGTATGACTACATACATAATTTACCTTACTATTAAAGCACCTGTAATATTTATACTAAGTCATAAAGGCTGTATACAATAAATAAAAAAAAGTGTAGAGATACAGGTCTTGACTTCTTTGACCGTCTGAGTCAAGAATAAAGATTAAGAAAAAAAGCTTTGTAAGCCCTAAAAAACTTATTTAATATAAAACGACACTCAACGCATCTGATAGTGTTTAGCTAACAACAATAATACTAAAAACATCGAAGCAACTAGACCAAGCCTATAAATACCCCACAACAAAAACGTTTCTCAACAAAAAGACCATCATCAACATCCGTGTCAAATCACTCTTTTTAGTAAAAGTGCTATTTTTTTTCGTGTACTTCACCACTCACGCAAGCTTTTTCTGAAAAACCTAATAAAATTAATTTTATGTTTTATAAATAAAAATTATCTATATCACTTTGAAGTAACTGCATGATACATACGACTAAGATAAACATCAACAGTCTTAAAATAAGTATCTCAATCATTTTTTTCCAGATTAGAAACATGTTGTATGACGTCCGTTACTCCATAATACTAATAAAAATTATACTAACACATTATAAACGATATAGCTAAAATTAATATGGAATTTCAAGGCATAATATAATAATAATTATTCTTTACGCATTCTAATTATTAATAATAATATTTTATTTAACGAAATATTAATATGAAATAAGAAAACCAATACATTGTAAATAGTTTGATATTGTGTGAAATGAAATAAATTACAATGTATAGTAACAAAATGAATATTACAATTTATTTAATCATTATAAATGTACTTATTTGAATTGAAGAAGCAGGTTCTTTCCAATTTAAAACTAAATTTGTTTTTATAAACATTTTAAATAAATAAATAATATTAAATCAAGTTATCAGTCACAAGAAACAATAAGTATTAGTATTCTACTATTCCTGTAACATCTTAAAAGTGTTTTTTAGAACAAAGACTGAAGAAGTTTCGCGATTGCGTACCCCAGAGCGAAAAAGACCGGAAAAGTACTTTTCGTGAAGAGGAAAGAAAAAGACAATACAAAAAAACGTGAGATGCATCAAAAATCAAATAACATTTCATTCTATTAGACAGTCACATGCCATTAAGGTTAAATTTGTATGCAAGTACAAGAGGAATGTTATTTGAAGAAGAAGAAGAAGAAAAATAAATGGATTTTTATAATTTCTAAGCAAATAACGGTTTTTTTTCGAGTTGAGTTAGAAATTACATGTTTAAGTTTTGTCACAATGAAAAAAATAAATTATTACTCTAATTTTACAATGTATTATACTATATAATTGAGTATGATTGTCAGTAATTTTATTTTGAAATTTAGAAACGACTTATAAAAAAGTAGTTTATTATACAGCTGGTATGTAGATTTTATTACATTTCATTATTAATAACAGACGCATTAGTCTGAAATACTATCACGATGACTGCAGTGTTGTATAATACATTGAAACGTGTACATTCAAATATATAGTTAAGATAGTTTGTTGGAAATGCCATTAAAGTACTACAATTTTTCCAACATTGTGATGACGTTTAGATTACTAGCTATAACTACATTATAAGAGCTTTAATGAAATTCTTGTGCAAATTTGTTAGTAGTACCATATTTGTTTTTAATGATGCAGTTTACATCATATGGTAAACTAACCTCAAACGACGTTACATACACTGAAATTTATACACAACATAATAGTTATACACTATTTATATAATGACGTCTACAATTTTGATTATACGTAGATATTAAAATGATTTTGCATGACATATTAAATCTAATTTCATTAAAATATAAATTCCTCAAAAATAAATAAATAAATAAAATAAAATCACTATTCAATTATCACTGAATTGTGAACTATATATTTTATTTATTTCATTTTATATGTAGCGACTTAATTTATTACATTAAAGTATTTGACAATAAAACCACCATGGAAATCTATAAAAAGTTTTTAAGATTAATTGGAAAAATAATTTTAAAAATACGCTATAACATCAAGTATCCCATAAAAATTTAACAGTGTTATGAAAATGCATAAAAAAATAAAATTAAATGCAGTATAGTAAAATCGTGTTCATAAGTATAGTATATATGGCATTGACTGCTATACGTTACACGGCACTATACATTACAGTCACCTTACATTAATCATGTATTATAAATTATAATACTTCGGTTTTTCTAAATATTTCGCAACTACATAGCAAAAATCGATATAATAATAATCTATGATCTGATTGTTAAATACAATTAAAATTATATCGATATATGAATTAAACAATAACTAATATATATACTACTATGGGATGCTAACACGCATACCTTCACATAACATTAAGTATAGGTATTCGGACGATTATAATACACGGTACCTAACTCTGATAACGCTCGTAGCAACTCGAGTAAGATTATGCCTAAATTTGGCAGGCAGTAAATAATAATAATAATAATAATATTATTATTATCAATCACCGTTGTTATGTTCAGGTAAATCGGTCGACATGATCGGTCTCGTAAACGCAAATGTATTTAACGCGTATAACGTGTGCACGTCAATAAATTCATATTTCCCCGAATTTTCATCGGTCGTTCAGTTTGCAGGACCAAGTGTATTATTATTATTGTAAGCGCGGCCTACCAAACGAAAGCTTCATAATAGCCGGTTACAAAAGTGGTTACCGCTTATAATTATGATTTGCGTACGACGATAATGGTGTTATTATAATAATAATGTTGTTGTTGTTATCGACGCACGTCGTTGTTAATGAAATTTTCGTCTATTGTCGCGTATTTAAACACACACACACACACGCCTAATAGCAAAACCTCTTTACAGTTAGTGATAACGGTGGGTAAAAAATGTATGGTAACATTTTTATGAAGGTAAAATAGTATATAAATTTAACCATTCACGTATGCAGATCTGTTGAAAACTATATAATATCCGAAAAAAAAATATTGAAATAAGTGATATTTTTTTTCTGTTGCTACGATCTAACTATAAGTATAATGCAGTAAAAAGACTTATTTGCATTTTACAGACTGCGTACATCGCAATAGATGAGCAATAATATAGTTGATTGTATTTATATTATAATGTATACAACTGTGGTTATTATGCACATTAATTATATGTCTGCGTATATGTTTTATGTTTATTATTTTACCTATCAGTATACCATCAATGCTTTGATATTATTGTTTTAGAATTAAACAGAATAAATAGTATTCGCAGTAAAAAAAAAATGTAAAACGAAATTGGGACAATAAAATAGTTTAGTACGCATAAATGATTTTCACAATAGTATATATATTATCATATATTATACTTGCATATAACAATTAAATGGATTATCGTTTCGACTATATACTATAATATATATATATATAATTATTAATTATATTTATTCTATTATTAAATGTAACTACCATTTAAATTAAATTATTATGATATTACTAGAGTGGACAAGGTATATAGGTGATGATGGTCTAAACGTATTTTCATTAAATTACAGACATACTTTTGGAACCCTTGTAAATCCATGTCAATCCTTGTAGCTAATAGAATTAAATATCAAATATTTGCATATCAAATAGTTATAAATTTTATAACTATGTGATATACAGCTATAACCAGTTGTATATAGGCATATAGCTATATCAACTATTTCTTTGTTAATTGCATTTAGTCAGATTATTTATTGACTATCGCAAAACAATTTAATTGAAGTTAGTCGGTTGACCTCGATATTGTTCAGGATATATTTATCTCGACATAAAAGTTTTTTCATTTTGTCTTGATTAAGAAGAAGTAACCCAACAAACATAAATCATTTTTGCTTAGGTATATAATTATAAACATAATCATTTTGCGCTTCTAAATACTTTTACGCATCGAATATGATAAATGTTCTAATAACAAACGTCGGTATCCGAGTTTAAATTAAATTCCCATCCCATGTGTGATCGTGTGCTGGTAAAAAAATTCTGACGTTTCCACTGAACTTGTGGTCGCGCACATGTCACCAGTGCGGTTTAACCGCAGTATTGAAACCGCCCTGCAGCGTGTATCGGTTAGCCGACCCGACATGACTTTATTGTGCTCTGCGTATAAGGCCAATGATCGTGATATCTGCTGTGTACAATACGAACACGTTTTATGTGATAATCGCGACTAATGCGCATAATATTTGGGGCATTTGCGCCGGTTTTGAGCAATTTTATCACACACAATACATCTATACATATAATATATTATATTATAATATGGTCGGTGGAATGACGAATATTTGAGGGTAGTGCGTGAGACTTTAGCCCGGAGTGCATTCGAAACACGTGCGACCGCGACGGGAGAAAAAGTACCATCGTAGACCCTTAGTAGTTGTACCGAGTATATTATAATATGTACATATATATTACACCCAATGTGTGTTGTGATTGCTTTATACGACGGCGGCTTTTTGAAAAATCGCCATGGATTTGACCTTCCACGAAATGCACAAAAATATATGGACATATAATACATATCCTAAATTCACATCGGTCGTACATTAGTGATTTTCGTAGACGTACAGGATACAACGGAAAGAAAACATCGACCAAATGTATATAAAATAGTGCATATATATATAAATTCTTATACATAGGGCAAGTCTACGATGTTACGTTGACGTTCTTAAGAGCACTATTGATAAAACCAAAACTCGTTATGTCGTTTCTGTTTACATATTATACGGTTTCTGTATCAAAATATATTTTAATGACAGAAATATTTTCTTAAAACAAACAAAATAGAATTATCTTATACTCATATACAAAGTTACTAAAAGGCCAATTTTTAAAATATCAAAATCTAGCAGGCTAGACCATCGATAAAATAGGTCATTAAAATATTCATTTTAATTAGCATTTATTTTTACTGCACAGTTTTTAAAAAATTCGCCATTACTCAACGATTTTTTAGATTTTGAAATTTCGTTAGAAATAATATATAAATCTAATAAAGTTTATTGTTGTGAAGTTTTTGTTTTTGTCATCACATTTTGTTGTGATTGAAGTTTTCTATTAAGACCAATTACAACATTTTCACCAGTGTATTTTCCATATTTGGACAAATGATTTGACATGTAATGTCTTTTTAAATTATAATCTTTTTAGACTTAATTATATTCTTTTTAGACTATAATAACGCTTAAACAAACTAAAAATTGAGGATTTTTTTGTTTGTTAATAATAAATAAATAGTCATTCTCCCATGGGGTGTTAAAAGTTCTATTTTCATCATAAATATTATGCTTTTTTGTGGACATTATTAAACAAAATAAAACACGAAAATAATAAATACACGAATAATACGAAGAAACTGATATAATTAAATAGGTCAGTACAGACGGCTATGGTTAAAACCTAACGATGTTTAATACTAGATAACAATTATTATATCGATAAAATAGAGTATAGACGATCAATTTAAAAATTGTATGATGTTATTTGGAAATTTAGCACGAGCTAAAAAAGCTTCGCTTGCTGCCAGTCAGTTTCCAATTCCTGCTCTATATTTAATAAAATTAGTTTAGATATTATTTTTTTATTTATTTAAAGCAATTTTTAACTTATACAGTTGTGTACAATAAACAGGTGTGATAAATGAGAGGAAATATAAATAACAGTGAGTTTTAAGATTAGAGAGGTAATCCAGTGATAAAAACCAGCCAAAGATATTATTAAACAGAAAAAAAATATGCATAATATTTGGACATATTTATGTATTACTTTTGAATGTAAACATACATATTTAAAATGATTATTTGAAATTGGCCAATGAAATAATTCACTCTCTGAAACCAAGGTGGCGTTTTGTCAAACTCAATCAATGTTAGTTATACATAAATTATTCATATATGTATATATTTATTCAAACCCATTATTTCTAATATAGACGTTATAACTATGAACGTACCTAGTTAATATTATATTAAAAAATGTATATTATTTTAAAATACATCAAAATGTTGATAAAATACGTGAAATTAAATAATTAATATTATGGTTTATTGCAACATTTATGACAAGGTACATGAAGATAAACATCGTCTGTGTGTTATTACATGTTTTAAGACAATTTTTAAATTCAACTATAAACCACATTTTAAAAACTTTAATTATTATATGAAATCCTATGGTTTTTTAACTTTTTTTGCAACAGAATTTATCTTCACAAGTCATGAAAAAAAAACGAGTTATTAATGAGCGAAGTTTAAACCCTGTTTTCTTTTGAATAATAAAAGTCAATAAATTATTCATATACAAAGTTTTCAAAATAATAATCATGACATCTAAGTGTTCCGTTTATTCAGCAATAATTTATACAATTATTTTGCTATAATAAATATCGTATTACATATTATTATTCACTTCATATCGTAGTGTATAACGTTAGTTAAGCATTTATTTTTCTATCTATAGTAAAAAAAATGTATGCAAATTATTACGTACAGTGGACACAGCATAGTGTAGTATTATATATAAAAAAAAAGAATAAACTATTTTCATAATAAAAAAAAAAATAATATTATTGTGTTGGCTTTTTTTTTTTTTTTTTTTTTTTTTTTTTTTTTTTTTTTTATTTTTTTTTTATTTAAAGCAATTTTTAACTTATACAGTTGTGTACAATAAATATGTGTGATAAGTGACAGGAAATATAATTAATAGTGAATTTTAAGATTAGAGAGGTAATCCAGTGATAAAAACCAGCCAAAGATATTATTAAACAGAAAAAAAATATGCATAATATTTGGACATATTTATATATTACTTTTGAATGTAAACATAAATATTTAAAATGATTATTTGAAATTGGCCAATGAAATAATTCACTCTCTGAAACCAAGGTGGCGTTTAGTCAAACTCAATCGATGTTAGTTATACATAAATTATTCATATATATATATATATATATATATATTTATTCAAACCCATTATTTCTAATATAGACGTTATAACTATGAACGTACCTAGTTAATATTATATTAAAAAATGTATATTATTTTAAAATACATCAAAATGTTAATAAAATACGTGAAATTAAATAATTAATATTATGGTTTATTGCAACATTTATGACAAGGTACATGAAGATAAACATCGTCTGTGTGTTATTACATGTTTTAAGACAATTTTTAAATTCAACTTTAAACCACATTTTAAAAACTTTAATTATTATATGAAATCCTATGGTTTTTTAACTTTTTTTGCAACAAAATTTATCTTCACAAGTCATGAAAAAAAAACGAGTTATTAATGAACGAAGTTTAAACCCTGTTTTCTTTTGAATAATAAAAGTCAATAAATTATTCATATACAAAGTTTTCAAAATAATAATCATGCCATCTAAGTGTTCCGTTTATTCAGCAATAATTTATACAATTATTTTGCTATAATAAATATCGTATTACATATTATTATTCACTTCATATCGTAGTGCGTAACGTTAGTTAAGCATTTATTTTTCTATCTATAGTAAAAAAAAATGTATGCAAATTATTACGTACAGTGGACACAGCATAGTGTAGTATTATATATATAAAAAAAAAGAATAAACTATTTTCATAATAAAAAAATAATAATATTATTGTGTTGGCTTTTTTTTTTTTTTTTTTTTTTTTTTTTTTTTTTTTTTTTATTGATGTCGTTACAATGTTAGTTGGTATATATCGCCACACGGGAGAGGCAACTTTAGTTTTTGCAGCCATGTAGTCGACAAATTACAAGTCATTGTGGAAGTTTCTTTTTGAATTAAAAAGCAATTAAGTCTGTAAAACGGCATTCCCATTTGTTTGATGTTTAAACAGAGAACTAGTACAATAATATTAGTGATAATAATAATAAAAAAAAAAACATAATTTTATTCATATATCGTAATCGAATAAACATTTAAATACAAAATGTTTATAAAAAGCAACAGAAATTGAATAAATGCGTTTTATACCGACTACTGTTTGTGTTTTTACACAAATGAAAATTTGTGGGTTTATTTTACCAAATAATAATTAAAATAAATAAAAAAAAACTAACGATTTATTGATTATAACTGCATAATCTAAAATGAAGCTTTATAATCGAGAAAACTGTGTAAAAATGCGTGAAGTAATAAATTAAAAATAAAATGAACACCGACAAGACGACTACACGACGGTGACGTGCGTTTGAAGTTAAATCGTGTAGAAAAAAAAAGAAGAAAATATCGAAAAACGAAGAAAAAAGTTAAAAAAAAAAAAAAAGTATTTAAACCCAAAGTTTCTTTTTACTCATCAGACCTATCAATTTTCAGCCCCGAATTAAACACGCTAACACACAACGATTTGTCCAAAGAATCAAATATTCAAAAAATACTTTGGGACGATATTGCACCGTATAACATTCGTATACATTTTCGTACAGGCCTGTATGTACACCTACGTCGTGAAATATAGACGGATAGACCGAGAGAGGCAGAGAAAGAGAGTGATTCAGTTATCGCACAGGTATAATATACCTAAGTTTTCGTATGTCTGAGATCGCAGCAGCACATTGGGTGATTTGTTTTTCTGCTCTCTGTCGCACCATTACGACGCTGACACCAATCCGACAGTCGGACTCGCCACTAAAACCATTTCGGACTAAAACTCCTTAACATAGGTCCGATTTTTCGACCGATCGATCGTTTCCACGGATCGGTATGTCATTACATTATATTCACGTGTCCGTCGCGCGAAATACACGCGTATCGGGGACGGCCGTACAGCGTACACGGCGGCCGAATGATTAATGGACCGGAGAGCAAATAACGGGCGGCGATAACTGACTAACGACATTATATACTCACTGGTCACGGTCAGCGTGATGCTAATGGAATGACCACGTCCATCCATGCCGGTCGCAGTGCAAAAGTATCTGCCCACGTCTTCCATTTTGACCGTCTCGAACACCAACAGAAGTCCAGTCTGATTCATCTGCATTGCCAACTTCTGCGAATGGACCCTGTGAAGTCATTTCCGTCGTTATTACAATATAATATATTATTATTATTTTTTTTTTTATATAAAAATACAATTACACTAATTACTCGAAGACCTAAAATGTACTGTCAAACACAACGATTATTATTCTTTAGTTACGACGACCAACTCAGTGACTGTTTCGCGCTTACTAGTATTATTGGTTTCTAAATAATAAAGTGATCGCCTATTTCCACCCACTTAAGGGATAAACGGTTTTTTTTATGTATTCAAGACTGTATCTAAAATTGTATGTTTATTAAATTAGCATTAAATATATGAAAAAAACCGAGAATTACATTCGAAAAAAAATTATACAAATTGATTGATACGAGCGTGGAGAGACCGGGCGAGTCATTCGTATCAATAAGAGTAGTTTTTCAACTATCATATCCACAATAAAACATTGCGAAATAAAATATAAATAATTATTTCCTATGCTTAAATAACTTAAGTCTGCAAAACAATATTATCATTACCTATATTTTTAATTATAAAAAAAATATATATGTTTATTATTGTATCAGAAAATAAAGAACTTATCGTCGAAAACTTACGAATGTAGTTTAACTAAAAAATAAGATATATATAATTAAGGATGACGATTAAAAATATTTTGATTAGAAGTACATAATAGGTAGTTAAAAAATATATGTACATGTTCATATGTATATACGACAGTGTATATACATTATACATTTAAAAAAGAAGAAACGGGTATTTTGGATTTCGAGTGGAGCATAATATAAGAGAACATTTTTACAACTCTATAGTCATCAAATTAATGGGTTGAAAAAAGTCAAGAGGTGTTAAATAAAAAACATTTTTTTTTTATCTAAAAAAAATATATATAATGGTTTTACAATAATGTGTGTTTTCTTATACATATATATATATATTTTTTTTATCAAAAGACATTTTTTGTAATAAAAATATTGCTTTGATCATCAACTTCCAGAGCAGAGTCTGCTATTAAATTGGATATAGTTGATACTTTATGGGGTCAAAAGTAATAAAATTCTTAGTAATTTTCATAATAATCGGGAAAAACTAAAAATAAAAAATACGTAAAAATGGAATTTTAATAATGTATTATATTATTAATATACCTATGACCAATTCTATAATTTAATGAAAAAACGAATATCCTTAAAAGTTAAAATGTTTGACATTGTTATATAATTATGAAAAAATTATGAGTAAATCTACATAATTTTTTTTTATGTTAGAATTTCGACAAAAGTAGACAATTCTATACAATTGTTTTTATAATGTATTATTACTTAAAAATACCAATAATATATTCCTAAGGTATATATATATATATACAGATTTTGAAGTTTTAATTTTTATGAAATTATTATTTAAATATACTTATGAATAACTTATGAATTCGCTAAAAATCAAGTTGTAAAACAAGTTAAATATTTTAATTACATCAGCGTATTATATATATAATTGTATACTATGACTTCGAACATTCTATGTTCAAGAAAATAAATACATAAATAATAATTATGATATAATCACAAACATGTATTAAAATTCTCAACTATTTTGTTATTTCAATATGGTTTACTACATAAATATAATATGTAAAAGAATTACATCGGCATAACATATTTTCAATTAATGTTACTTCGTACATAATATGAGTGTAAAATATATTTCTGTTTATTTATACTCCACAATGAAAAAAATCAGGTAGTGAATTTTATTTAATATATTATATAGATTAGTAATTATATGAACATAGCTCATGTTATCGGATAATAATTAGTCTCGTTTTCATTAAAAATATACTTATATTATGTTAATTAATATTAATTGACATGAATAAATACAATTTCATGTTAAAAGGTAGATTTATAAATAATCATCTAGTTTGTACTGGAATATGTATAATGTATATTATATAATATATATGATTATGATTTTTTATCATTCTATAATTATTTAAATAAATACTATTTAATATAATATACAGAGTGTACCAGGACAATTTAACAAATAGAGTAACATTTGTAATGGAAGTTAGTAAATAGTTGTGTTATACCTTTATATATTTTTAAAATAATAAAAAACCTACATGCACATTGTAGGAAAAACATTTTATTATTAGTTAGATTAGATTAGATTATTATTCAAACAATTGTCATTTATATTCAATAGTTATTAGAATTAAGTAGACCAATTGACCACTAAAATTATGGGAAAACAGAAAAACACGGAGGAAAATGCAATCAATATATAATTATATACATGAATTCTACGTATATTATAATTTATATTTACGATTAAATTTAAAACGGTTTTTCACCGTCGGAAACGGATGTTTCCCTATAAATGCACCGTGAAAGTTTTTATTTTCTGCACTATACTGGGGAAAAAATATAAATCAAATGCAACCATATTGTGCAAATCCCGCAGTGGAATACTACGCAGTAGTAGTATTTAAATTATTGCCAAGTATTCTATTTTAATAAATCCCTAAAACGTGCTTAAGTTATATATTGTATTATCTTTATCTTATGATATAAACTAAATTATACTATATAATAATAATGACATGAAAATAAGTTTCGTTTGGAATTACAAGCGCGTTTCAATGTTAATATGTAATATGTGTTATTATTTACATGTACAGCAAATAAACAAGTAACTTAATCTGAAAAATAGATACATAACTTAATAAACTTTCGAAAAACCTGAATATACAAATCAACGCATGCCGACTTCTTTTATTCAATTACAACTTATCATACTATTATTATAACACAATACCGACTCATCGGAATATGTAACGATATAGCAATAACTGTAAATTCTATAGTCTGTACTCGTTTTTGGTAATATTATATGAAAATCAAATTACATTATTCAAGCCAACCTTTACCGTAGTACTAAGAAATATATTTATTCACCCACAGAGAAAATTAAAGTTTTTAGTTCAGGCGAAAATCAATGCAGTACACTTTGTACAATATTGTGGTACAATAATTTAATAATAATTAATAATTATAATAATTGACTCTCGACTCTCAATAATTTATTGACCTAATAATAAACATGTTTTCGTTGTAATCAATGCAATTTCTCTGGTTTTGTTTTTAATTAAATTAATACAAATATAGTTTTATTGTTATTAGATTGCATTTTCATTTTCGATAAATTATTATTATTCATTAACTATCAATCAATTTATTATTCTTGTTAGAGTTTGGTTGGTTTATTCATTATGATAACTATAAAAACATTTAATTATTTTTATGTTAAAAATGAAAATAATTAATATAAGTACCTAATTAAACAATTTGAACGTTTTTTAAATATTGTAATGTAAATTATTATATATTTTAAAAACATATCCTCGAATTTAGTATAAAATCTAAAGTTTCTCCAACTAAATAAATTAAAATAAATGCATTGTTATTCAAACTTAAAAACAGATTTATTTATAATTTAAAAAAATGTTAAAACGATTATTTTTTAGAAAATATTATACTATATTATGTCATTGTATAAGTTTGAACACCTAAATTTGGGATCATAGAAAATAATAAAAGAATATTGCGTAAAAAAAAAAATAATAAACTTAAAATAAAACAACATGTTTTCATAAAGATAATTCCAAAATTAGATAGACAAAAATTATCGAAGAATTCATATCTCTATAACAATACTTTAAACAATAATGAATACGAAATACAAGTAACTATATATAAAATAATAATTCTCAAAAAAATAACCAAAATCGATTTTGTTAAGATCGAGCATGCTGTAAATTTAAGCGTTTTCGTTTTACTGTAGATTTTCTTTACGTTAGACGAAAAACTACTGAGAAATTCAAAAACCATCTACGTTAATGTACCAAATAGATAAAAATGTCTAACCAGTGGATTGGGTCAAATGTAATGTTAGAAGCACTCAATTTATAAGAAAAAAAAATGTTCAGAGATCAAAACTAAGAAATAAATAAAAAAAATACGTCGTTGTAAATCTAATACATCACTCACATTCGTTCAAAACCTAAAACAGTAATATTTATAGTGAATATAATATAGGTTCACTGTATACTAACTTTATATAAAAACAAAAACATGTTATATTTTTTTTTTTTATTTAAAAAAAAAATCGTTCAATTATTATCATCATAATGTGTACGTAGTACTTAAATGCACATAACGGAAATATAATGTTGTAATATTATATGTGTTAATTAAATAGATTATTATCACTATGGTGTAGAGTAAAAATGGAAATGTGCGTGTCACATTGACGTTTCGTGCAGGTACGTATAGGTATTGTACCTATATAATATGTTCGCCAGTGGGAATCGCGATGGAAAGCTAAATAGGATAATTTAATCTATATAATATATTATATTATAAGTACCTACTCCGAATAATAGAATTAATTAACTTTGCTGTTTGAATATATGTATAAAATATAGTCATTAATTTGTATTTCATTCGTTAATAATTTTGTTAAAAATGCAGATGTGTCGTCAGTGTACAAGATAATATAATAATATAGTTGGTACGTGTTCGAATATAATATATATTCCCGGAGGAATTAATGCTCATCGAGCGAGGTACCAATATTATACATAATATACGCCAAATACGCGTTCGGCTCGCGGATGATAGAAGTCGGAAAATTTATGTTATGATCGGCGTACGGTATTTGACAGGAATTTTAATCGAGAACGGTATTTTTTTTTTTATATTTTATGCAAGTGTGGCCAATACACGTGATATTTTTTCATGTATTTGATTTGTTCCAATAACGCCAATTTAAAAACAATTTGTTTAAACATCAACTATACGACTACTGTTTATTTGTATCGAAGTGGTCAATCATACATCTTAAGTTGAAACCACTACTTCAGATACATTGGCTATTTTAAAAACTACTAAAAGTTATTTTACAAATTACATCAACTATATGTATATTATAATGTTCTTAGAAATGCACTTAAAACTAAACGTTCTAGATAACAATATCATCATAATGTATAAAACTTATATAACCATGTAATTTGTTAATATAGTATATACATTTGTAATATTGCGATTGGAGTTGTAATTAAACTTTACAAGTAGAAATACAACAAAATAGTTTTCTATTATTATTTGGTATTGTTCGCTTGTTATAATGTGTATATGGATTCCTATATTTGGCATTAGCATAATATTGTGTACAAATTCAATATAGTGAAACAATTTCAACGAAAAACATCTATGCTCATTTGAGAGTCAAATAGGTAAAATAATGTATGTATATATAATACAAATACAAATATTAATATACAATTTATCAAATTAAGTCAATAAACACATAAGTTCAATTTATCGTTCATATATATATACCTATATATTTTAAATACTTATTACTTCTGTGCGTTAATCAATGATTGAATACATAAGATATAAAATATAATTTAAAAAATTGTATTTTTTACTTTAACATTTTATAAAAATAAGTTATTTTTGTTTTCGTTTTTTGATATTGGTATAAATGTAATCGATGTTTGATTATTCTATAAATAAGAATTTTAATCTACTATACATTCTCCAGGTTTCGAGCACTCAAAGCACGTTCCTTGAATAATATTAGTGTATTTGAAACGAAAATGTAATAATATTACAAAATACGAATTGAAACACTTGTGATAGTGAGGTTATTAATAACTATCAAAATAAATTGACACAAAGAGCCGAGTCAGAAAACATAAATTAATACAATACCGAAATTAAAGACAGTAGATAAAAATACACTTAATTATTCTATTTTGGCTCAGCATTCGTTTTTTTCAAATATTATGTGAATTTTATTAAATTAATTATGCACCTAAAATAAGTAAATAGCGGATAAAGAAAAAAATCTCTGGAAAATGCAATTGCACTTAGCACACGATGATTTAAAACATTAATGATACGAACATTTTTGTATAAATCGTCATAAATATTGAGTTTGAATTCACAAAACACATTTTTAATGATATTCACGATGGTAGTTTGACGTTATTAAATTCTCCGAGTAATGTCTTTATCGTACCGTAAAATACCAACTACAAATAAAAATAAATATATCTTATTAGGTTTTGGAATTTTACAATATTATCTAAAATACTATCATTAAAAGGTTTTTAAACACAATATTACTGTTTTTAGTATATTTCAACAAACTGCTTTTATTACGAATGGTTATAATAAAACACAATAAGTAGGTACTATGATATTAAATATACGTTTTTTGTAGATGGTACAATAAAATTAAAATAAATAACGTTTTTTGATTATTTTAATCGTACTACGACGTAAGAAGAATTCATTTTTTACTCGAAACGTAATAAGAATAAAATAACGTTAGTATTGATGGCGCAGAAATATTTTAAATTTCGACTTAAATATAATCATATCTGCGGAAAATCACCTGAATTGCTGGCTCTGCGATATTATACCAGCGGGACCACGCCATTGAAATTCACTGAGGTTTGGGCCGTAGCACGTCACGCCGTACTTCGAGCGTTCTTCTCTTACCGGTTCTACATCGTTCGGCGTTATCTGAATGGTTTGTGAAGCACAACCCGTGATCGCTAAAAGCACTGTAAAACAAATAAAAAACGAAAATCATGTTATTAATCGGACCGGATCAATATGTCGAGCACGCCAAGACAGCCGTGAACAACTGACATTTTTAATTCGAATTCCAACAGTCGATCGGTTAACGCTGTTAACGGCAATAAATAGTATATGATATTATATATTATTATATTAGAGCCGCTTCGCTATCGCTATTGTTTTTGTTGCCATTGTTATTATTATTAAAAAAATATAAAATAAAATTCCTGACGGTTTTCCCCATTTTTATTTTGGATAAACTGAATATTTGTAAATATATAATACTTGGCGCTTCTTATTCAATTATTTTTTTTAAATAAATTAAATATGTAAAAAAATATTGGCTTATTTAAGTTTAAAACCAATGGTCCCTTCTAGAATGTCACCTTAGATTCATGGCTGAAGACACGAATTAAAAAGCATAATTTTGTTGTCGCCTGTTATATAATATAATAGAAATAATTCTAAAACCTCTATTCGGCTATATAAAACTATGTTACTACAGATACTCTATAATATAATATTAGTTTTTGGTATTCATTGTTAGTTGTTTTTCTAGTATAAAAAAAAAACACACAACATAATATTTTTACATAACTAGTGTTTAGATAAGAAATCTAGGAAAACCCTTATATTATACATCAATAAATACTATAATTTATAATAATATAATGTTTTTTCATTAATATTTTAATATGTAAGGCTACTCATGTATCTATTTTTTTATAGAATATTAAAACATAAAATTATAAAATTATTCAAAACCACCCACATGAATTGTAGCCCGCGGGGTCTATAGATAACTTCAGTAGGCATTTTATAATCATCCTAAAAATATGGCGTTTTGAGGAACCATTAGTCCATTAGTATTTTATAACAACTTATAATAATTGTGTCGATGATAACATAATAAAAAAGTATTATACCTAATAAATTATATTTATTATTATTTTATTGTATAGGTACGCTTATTAATATTATCAATCCAACACGTAACAATGCAAACCGTGCGTGATTTAATCGAAATATGCTTTTTGCGACCAATTTAACTAAAGCAATCGAAACGGCATTCGCGCGTAACGTGCTCGTCGACTCAAGTACAGACTATAGTGGCGGGCGCGAAAATAAAAAACAAAATCATACCGTCAGATTTATGAGACGAATTATTGTCATAGTGGTTGCGGACGGCAATGTATTTGTTATCGTTTCCTGCGATAAACAATGCAACACCTATAGCTGAAACGCCAAATACAGTACGTGACTGACGCGACATGGTTCAAACGTGATGCAATTTAATAATAATATTAAATTCGTAATTTGTCGTGAAAATGTCGAACCATTATCGGAGAAATTGCATATATTGACGTAATTTTCGTCTGGTATCATACAGCCACGGCCACTGCACAATAATCCGTGTTCTTATCACACCTTTGAAGTCGCATACAATGTCAGAATTAGCGATATAGGTACATATTAAATTATTATAATAATATTAATTATACACTGGACGGTACGCCGTAATTTTTCGTTTTACCGTGTTAGCTTTGTGAAAAACGCTGAGAAATTAATATGCATCGATGGCCCACGCTGTATAATGAAATAATATATATTTATGTATATTTAATATGATTAGTTGTGCATTTGAACTGTACCGGCGCAAGTGCGTATTGCGAAGTTCACCGCACCGTGACGATGTAATAATAGTCATAAGTATTACGTCATATTTTAGAACGTAGCAAATAATAATATACAATACGTATTAAACCTTGCCATAAATAATATTAACACATGAAAACATTTTAATCCTGACATTGTAATAGTTGCAGTTCACTCATAACAGTCGAAACCATCATCCGAATTCCAAATTCATTAATCCCATGCCAGCCCGCATTTGGAAACCACTCTGATCTGATAAAAAAAAATAATAAACCACCCTTGATACATTTTTATTACGTCGACAACGTATTTTATATTTATAATATGTAAGAATTCCGGTTTTCTGATGTAGTGCCAAAGGACGAATCCTTTTTTCATGACCATTATTGTTTTTGTAGAAATGTTTTATGTAATAAACACATTTACGAGGTTTATGTGTCTATACTACGCGATCGTTCAAAAATACGAGCTATCAGACGTCTATCTAAAATATATTAAACAAAATTTGAATTCTGTCTACTGTAGAGGATATTTTTCACAATAGTGATCTGATTTTCATAGATATCGTGTTTATAGTATCATCGATTATTTCGACTTGAAAAGAAAACCGTGAACGAGAGACTGTCGAATGAGCCGCAGTCGTCTGACTCCGTGCTGATATCAAAGTGTAATGCGACGATAACAATCATTGTATTCGAAACACAATCCTGATTAAACTCGGTTTACTCTTGGTATCGTTAATTCATAGTTTTGTTTTGTGTTTTTAAAATATCGTATTTTTCGTTTATCACCGTTAGCCGATCACTATACCAGGGTCGGGCGATTTGCGAGGAGAATATTCTAACGAAGTGGACGTGGAGTGATTGAAGAACATTCCTAGTCATGTTTGGGGTCGATTTATGAAAAATACCATGTAAGCGAAATCCCTGCGACGCGATAACGTCCGTGTGTTCCGCGTCCTTTACTCCGCTTTATTAAACCACAACCACCGCAATACGAGTATAATATAATAATAATTTACTCATGCATATATTGTATGTAATAATATAATATAATATATATATATATATGTAATACAGTTGCCGGTGATTGGGAGGCGGCGATCGTACAAATAGTCGCGAGAAACGGCCGCCGAAACCTTTATTTAAATTTATGTAAAACAGAACCGTTGAAATTACTTTCCGTTTACGAGAAAGTGAGCCGCCGGCGCCGCGGGGCCGTGAGCCGTCGGTACACTACCGTCGTCGTTTACAAGGAGCACATTATGTATACGAGTTATATTTTATAACAATTTTTTTTTTTTTTTTGAATCTTTTTACGCATTGTGTCGTTTACCACGCTGGTGTTGTTATCGTCAACGTCCTCCACACATCGCTGTTTATTGATAAAAGTACGAAAAGTGTTTTTTTTTAAACAAAAAACGTCGTGTAACATACAGGTTTTACTATAGTATCACAATAAACGATAATGCTTTCATAATATTTCGTTTATTACTCAGCGATCGATTACGGTAGAGCGCATGATTTGTGATATTAGACTGGGAACCCGTAATGGCTAGAGTCATATGACCGATAAATTGTAAATAAAATATGATCCACAATCCCCCAAAGTGCTGTGCAAGTTCCAATATTATTAACGATATTTATAAAATATGTTATACCAAATTTGTAATAGTTAAACTTACTATTGTTTCCCGTTTTATATCTTCGGCGCTAAGTTATCTGATCGTCACGAAAAGTGCTATAATAAAATACTGTGTAATCGAGACTGCATTCCGCGTATAATAATCGGATAACATAAAAATATCTTTATTATTGATTCGTTAGTCGTCACAATAACATCAATGGTTACATAATTCATTTATTTAATTTTATACTGCAGTTCACGTGGTCTAATTCCAGAAAATGAACACAGTGGTTTTGATAATATAACCTAAAATCGTACAATTCAACAATTGTATAGAGAGTAACGAAAAGAGAAGGCGTCTTAAAGATAAGGTAATGTAAATTTAAAAATCTGAAAAATCGTCTGACGTATATTATGTGTTTAGGTGTGGCTCATCATTGAGTAGGTTACTATAAAAGACAAAAAATAATAATAATAATAATATAATAAAATATTTGAATAATTCCAATATAAATCATCACATATCGATATGAAAACTGATTCTGAATGAATACTGTGCGTTAAATCATTATTAATAACTATAAATATTAAATTACATATTTATATTGATATTTGATATTATATATATTATTTTATTTTATTATAAATGACACATTAGGTTGAACTATTTTTTTCTGAATATGTTGGATTTATTATATTAATAATGATTATTAAATTAGTATATAATATAATATTATTGTTGTTAATTTCTGAATCAATACTGACTTACCATAGAACTACGGAACTAGATTAATGGCATAATAATAGACAATACTTTTAAGAATAATCTAAATTATTGAAAAATGTTATTTCGAAAACTTAAATATAATAATATACAAAAATGTTTCAATTTCACATACATATCTTATAATAAGTTACCAAAAATAACTAAAATAATTATACTTCAATTAAATATCCGATTTAATTAAAATTTAACTTTAAAATATCATATATATTTAGTAGAATTTTAAATTAAAAATTAAATTTTAAAATGAAACTTTAAATTTATATCGGATATAGTAAATGTAATTATAAATTTTTGATGAACATTTCAAGCCTGTAAGTTTTTTTGGATCAAATACAAAAAAAAAAGCAAAATCGGTTTTGTTGGAATCTAGTTTTTTGTAAATATTTTTCGTTAATCCTAACTATTGAATACATTTCATATTAGTACTATGGAAGTTTTATTTTTGACCATACGTCAATGTAAAATTAATAAATGCATCGCTTTGCTCAAAATAAAAAAAATCTAAAAACAAATATCACTAGACAATACGCTGCAGCCGAATAAATACTGTTGCAGTTACCATAATATCAGAAATTTATAAATATACATAAATATAATATATATACTATAAAATATAAATAAACAATAACCATCAAATAAAATGTTAAAAAAAAATCGTTGAATCCCGTAGGACGTCCAAAATAGAATATTATTATTATTGTGATCCGTCAGTATTTGTTGCATTTTTACTGCAGCGTTGTAAATTATTATTAAAATATGTGCGTTACTGCTCCGAACGACATGCATGCTGCTAAATTGCCTACTTTGAGTGCCGTCCATTGGCCTAACATATTAATATTATTGAACGTTCTTCAAAATAATAATAAAGACATGACGTATACAAATCGCTCGATTTTTCGATTGCCGGACATCAGTCACCCGCAATAAGTTTGTATATTTTATCCCCGGCCTTACTTTTTTGGCACCCCACACTCGGGGCCGACGTCAGCTGTACCGTGGTCGTAAAAAAATAAAATGTATATATAATACTATAAACCGTAGTCGAACAAGACTCGGCAACTGGTCGACGTCCTACTCTTCCCTTTCAATCGATATAGTAATTGGAAACTTCGTCTGTCGGGACGGTGACAAAAAATGTATTATACAATTTCTAGGTTTGCGTACGGACAAACGCCATGTGAATAATGTGTATACAATCTATTATAAATTATAATGATGTCGGTTTGATTTTGTTGCCATGAAATATTTCGTTTTTTCTATACTGTGCCTTCGGTTTTGACGAATATACAGTCTTAACTATTAGACCTCTGGAAATCCGAAACGCGATCGCCTTTAGAATTTCTTTGATTTCTACGGTGTGACTATTGTATAAGAGTCTGTTAAAAATGTATGTGTTGGCGGGTACGCATAACGCAACACATCGATCACGTTTCATCATATAATTGGCAAAAGTGTTTGTAGATGCTGTTACGTCGTAATCCGGTGCTGTCTTAATCAAAAATATAATAAATCGATTTCCCGTGCACGTTATTATGAATTCAAAAAACATTATTTCTAATGAAGTTATTAAAATCATTTCGAACTTTTTTGATTGTGTTATTATATTCATCTACAGTCGTACAATATATTTATTATACATATTTTTACCGTTCAAATATAAAAAACGGCAACCATTTCCGATTATTGTGAATTGTGGGAAAGTATAATTGAGAGATGATTGAGGGGGAGAAGGCCAAACAAAAGTTTTGAGAATCTTTCCTTCCTTATCCCAATCCCACCGCTACAATCATCGCAAACAAACTGGTAAATGATCATTGACGGATCCGCGCAACCTGATGATATTATATTCGAGAGGTTTTACTTTTTCGCTTGTGACGAAAGCAGCGTCAATGCCATTTTCTTAACAAAGAATGCGCAGTCTATGCATAAAGAAAAAATAACGCGTAGTAGCGCATTTTTTCCCCTTTTACACAGAGATTTTTATTATAGCGAAAAATTAATTTTGTTATCTTTTTCATTTTTATTTTTTTACATCAAAGGTGTTGCAGATAGCAGATTTCACAACACCACGACCGGTGCTCACAGATGTTTTTGTACAATAGGTCACTAGAGGGCCGTCGAAGTATTTTTTTTTCATTTTAATAATACATTTGAATGCGTACAGTCGAATGGTGAGTCACTTAAACCTTTAACGATAATATATATATATTTTATAGAAACGCAAGTTCATGATGTTATATATTATTTAGGATATTCTGAAGGGAATGAAAAAACTATTGGTGTTAGCATTATACTATATTAATATTATTAATTTTTTTTTAAATTTTATAGATCTTATCTCATCAACTGTTAAGTGCACTTAAAAATAGCTACAATATCTATCTACCGTTTTACCCTAATTAAATCATCATTATTCATTATATTATTTGTAATCAATATTTAGAAAATATTATTGCTCAGTTGAAATTACAATATTATTGCATAATGAAATAACTCATCTATTTGATTAAATCGTTAAATATCAATGAATATAATACTGATATGGTTACGTATAATTGAATAATTAATGTCAACTTTTATGATTAATCACTACATAATAATATTGAATATATAAAACTTCATTATTGTCTATTGAGTGGTCTAGAATACAATAATAATTTTATCAGTCTGAACATTATTTATATCATTAAATTACTATCTTTATATTATAGAAAAAATTAAAATATAATTATAAAGACGATGAAATTTTTTATATACAATTATAATTTATACTAGTAACATAATTTTTAATTTTGTTAATTTTCTTTATTGTTTTAAACGTTTATGTTGTATTCGTAACTGAATTCCTTTTTTAGCGTTAAATTCACAAATCAATAAAATAAATAAATAATATTTTATACAATTATTATTTAAGATATGGATTCACTACTGTTATTATAAGTTTTGTAAATATTTCAAAAAAAGATTTTTAAAATATTAAAATAACTAAAAAAAAAATGGTAATATTCATACATCGACTCTATTACAATTAATTTATTTTAAATAAAAAAAAAATCGATAAGGGTTGAAAATTTGTTTTCTGTAAATATTTTCTTTAAATTTGTATGTTTTTTTCTGAATAAAAGAATATAAAAGAAAGCTCAAAATTGAAAATCCAAATAAATTATGCGAGAATCCCTTATTTCAAACAGAATCTAATAAAAAGTTTATTCTTATACACTTTTTAGAACTACATACAATATTTTACCTACTTTTCTTGTGCGTATGTACATTGTACGTATAGTGTTTCTAGCTTCCTATAGAAGTTTAAAATATTTGACATTTAAAGATAATCGTACAGACACGACATGTAAATCGTTTCATTTTTTTATTACTGCGTATATGAAGTTTAAGTTACGTCAAAAATATGTAGTTTGAGAGTATTTTTGTAATACTTTTTATTTAGGTTGTACTTCATTTTCTAGATTTGTACATACTATCATATTGAAGAATTTTCAATAAATTTCAAAAAGTCGTAACCACAGTTTTTTTTTTTTTTTTTATCGTTATTTTTTGTAAGTACTATACTTAGCTAATAACTAAAATATAAGTAACTATAACTAAAGGCTTCTAATGTCAATTTTAATTAATAACAATATAAAAACAGTTATAAAACTGTAACTCGTGTGTCACCATGAGTGTACATATGCATTTTCCATACTACCATTACGAATAATATTGTTATATGTAAATCACGTATACGAGAAAACAATGTGATTACATTGAAAAAAAGCAAATTTATAAGTTTCAAAATTGCTTATTTTCATACCGACCAATAATGATCGTGTTTTGGCTCCTTATGAAGATCATAATATGTTATGGTAGATTACGTGCTATATCCAAAATAAATAAAAAACAAGTTTTTATTTTATTATTATTCACATTAATATCGATCTATCTTCAATGTATATTTTATTTTAAATATAAATTATTTCAAAATACAAATTATATAATGATCGTTTAGCGGTGACGAGCGGCGAGTTTTGAGCAAAGCAAATACAGTACAGAGCTCCTAATTTATTTTAAATATTATTGTTTGTGGAGTGTTGTTAATGCAATAAAAGTAACACCACCACTATTTTATTATTTAAAACCTTATGATTGTCAAAATAAATGTTCTCGATAGTGGATAACACTATGTTGAGTATTTATATAAAACATATTAGATATGTATTGTTAAAACTTAAATGCAAACGTTTTATGTATTAGGCGTGTTAGCTATATGCGTATGAGCACAATACGCTTGTTTCGTTTAAACCGTAAAACATAAATACCCGTCAGCGAACAGAAGTCGTGAAAGTGCATTATAATAAAAATATATTTTCTATAAATGTTTTATGAACCATAACATGCGTGATGTCGGCGCATGTATGCGTTTAATATACCTAGAATAATATTATAGTGTTATAACTACGAGTATAAACTATAAGCCACATAGTATTATACACGCTGTTCAATAAATTTGGAAACGATCATTAGACTAATTGAACTGATAAACGATAATATAATACAATTAACGAGTTATTTAATATTTTACACTATAAATGTATAGCAGAGTTATCTGTTATTGCACTGTGTAAGTATTAAAATATGCATATAATAGTAATTACTAAGAGCTTACAAATTTATTGAACACCTGGTATAAATGTGTTTTGAACATTCATAAAAAAACACCATTTGAATCCCGAAATGTTTATTTTTTTAAAAAAATGATGATTGGGATTATTCACTGTAGAACGAAAGGGTGTATCCATCTCAACAGAATCTTCTGTCTGAGCATATTATGTTGAGACGAGATGCGTTATAGTTCATACATTACTGTTACTGTTATTATTTATTTATTTATATATATTTTTTCTTTTTTTTTTGGTGTAGTACTCGAATGAACGAAATAAATGCCATAACATGTGAGTATGTATGACTATACTGCTACAGCGGAGATGTTTTTGACACGTCCTCAACATGAAGCTTAACACATACTATTATGCTATACTATATTATACTCGAAGATAAAAACTCCCAGAAAACAGCAACCTCATTACATTTAAACTGAACATCAAGTTTTATTATATGAATAAAATTAAACATTCATGCTACGAATTGGATTTATAAGATAACATTCTTGTTGAATGTTTAAATACATATTTGTATGTTTTATATATAAAAATAATTGTAAAATATTAAACACATGGATGATGCATTGCGAATTAAGCAATTCTGTACATTTTTTGTCACCAATTGTTATTTTTAAATAATCCAATTAAGCAAAATCTCTGTATAAGCAATTAACTAACTAAAAAAACGTTGAAGTTATTTTCCTTTTCGATTATTTTTAAACATTTATGCATGTATATTTTATACATATAAACACACATTAATATAAAGTTATATAAAATACTATAAATTTAATTTAGTTTATTCACTTTTTAAAGTCACTTAAAGTAAAAAATTTCATATTCATAAAATACTTTTTGAATCACTATATCGTATTATTAAAGATATGCTTAGGTTAAATAAACACTTAACTATTGATTATCGTTAAATATTTTATTCAAATGTCAAAGTCAATGTTAAATTTAACATAAAGCATATTTATTTTAGAATACTGTAAATAACTTTTTTATATATATATATATTTATTAATTAATAACTGCATTTAATACACAATGTTTGTATATTACGAGTATACGTAGTTCTAAAATGAATAATTATTATTGGATATTAGATTGATATAAATGCACAGGTAATAATAGATTATAAATTCGTTATAGAAAAAACTCGATAAATAAAAAAAAAAAACACAGACATAAATAAAGTTAAGATAGTGTACAAAAACGTCAGAAAACCATCCGTGCTAACTGTGACAAGTGAAATTTAGAATAATCAGTTTGGATTACAAATGCTACAAGTTTATTATTATATAAAATAAATGTAAAAACAAAATACCAATTTTCCAATTAGAACCAGAGTTAAAATTAGAAATTGATGTTCATTAGTGTATTAACTTTTTTTTGTCAAATTTCTAACTTATTAAGAAACGTTATAATTTATAAAAACTATTTTGAAATGTTGAAATTAATCAAACTATTATTTTGAAGGTATACATGTAAATATATATATATATATATATATTTAATCTCACAACTGTTTTGTAGTGTTTATTTAAGTAGGTATACCTTTTTTTATATTATTGAATAAACTAAGTCAATGTTATTTATAGATCAAGTAGAACTAAAAATATTACATTTAAATGTATATAGTACTATATTGTAATTCAAATGTAATATTTGAACATATACTTTACCTATAAGTTATATTTATTTTGATGTGTAAAAAAAGAATATTATACTAGTCATTTTTTATTTCGTTACATTGGTTAATGTTAAAGTAGTAAAAAATATACATTCAATTTTATTTAATCTAAATTGTACATTGCTATGGTAATCATAAATATAATTGACGGGCAATATGAATATAATAGAATAGTATAAAAACAATTCTTACAAACATAATAATAATAATCTATAACCAAACAATTTTTTTCCAACTCAATTGATTATATTAAGAGTAGGTATAGATAATTTACGTCTTAATATAACGTTTATTCATTTAATGTAACAAAAGAGTGCAAAAAATGGTTATAATAATAAAAAAAAAAAGTCGATACTAATCAACATTTACCGGTCGTAAAACGAATCTATTTGATGGTAACAAAATTAACACTGTAAGCTGTTAATTCGTATTTTATTTTTGTTTTAATCTCTAACGGCCCTATTATTTTTACGTTTTTTTTTTCATCTTATTGTTAAAATGGATTTAAAATCATTTTAATTTATTTTACATAATAGTTATAATAACAAATATAATATTCAGCAACAATAACATAATACAAATGGGATTAAGAACGTATCTATAATATTATAGACTATAAATAATACTATATATATATATAAATAGTACTTTATACATATAAAAGTATCCTTTTGGATTTTATACTAGTACGCATTAAACGTTTTATTTTTATTGTCTGTCTATGTTATATCATTATTACTATTTCCTAATGGCAAACACATGTATTATGCCGGGCTATTCGACTCGATTGCGTTTTGATTGTCGTATCCGCTAACGTTTACCGGAAAAACTCAAAACTCGGTTTTAGGGTCTATTATCCGAACAGTGGAGCACGTTAAGTCTCAGAAGGGGATCATTATGAGGCACGGTGAATTGTGTAGTGGCGGGTGGCCAGGAAATGGAGAACACACGACGACCGGGATAGCTGCAGTATTATAGCGACGTAATCCTCCAGTTCCAGACTAAATATGACCCGGACAGTGGAGAGTATTACAAAGTTTTATTTCCGCCAATGTTCATTTGATTGACCAACGCAGACGCCTTCCCTCCACCACGCCATGCCCGACAAGTGTATACGCTCGCGAGGTCAACAAATTCCGCGAGTCTGAGAGTCATTTCGGTATTTAGCCACCGCCACTGCGGTAGTTAGGTGCCGACACGGTTGTTATAATATGACCATATGCACTCGCGGCACGTTTGTCGTACAAAGAGGGTGTATCTAGAGGATTAGTCTGTTGAAATAACAATTTGAACGATTGCGAATGTCTAATTTATCAAATTCACCAGACACGCGCATTCTATGTACCTATACTATATTATTATGTGCGGAAAAAATACTTTTTATATAAAATAATGTGCGTGGGTGTGTTGATATAAAACTAGACGAATCGATATTTCTTCGCTACTGCCGACCTTACTACTGCACCGCGTAGACAACCCCTTCGGGTCCACAATAAACATTGTGAGTTCCGTCACGATGCAACAAAATCATCATTCCCCCTTCCCGTTCATTGCTGTTCATCGTCTAAACCCATCCGGTCTCTTTTAAAATGACAAAGTCGTCTTACTCCCTTGCCCCCTCTTGCCCTCTCTATCACCCAAACACACAAACACAATGTCATGTGCGTGCGTACTGTACGCAGCGTGTTCACAGCAGCAGCAATACTCAAAGTATATTATTATTACACTTTGACTGCGGGGTGGAATGCAATCAATCGTATTTTGCACTTATTTTATTCCCCTGGCGACGATGACAACAACATAGCGTAAATCTGCGAACCATAGAAACGTTTTAAAAACCAAAATATAACGTTATTGTGAATATGTATAGATACATGGTACAGCAGTTACGCGTGTTATTATACATATATACGCAGTAATCAGAAGTTTTCGTAGCGACTGAAAACCGACAAAAATGATCTTGAATGTAATAGAAAAAAAAAAACCGACTTTAATGGAAATAATACATTTATCAAACGTATAGTAGTCACATGTGTCTCTGAAAAGGACACTTGTAAATAAATAATTATTCTTTTTATCTTTTTTAAAGCATTATAGACTAGAAATGAAATTTACCGAGAAAGTTCTATGAAAGTATATTTTATAAGATTTATGTCGATACAATGAGCGTCATTTATTCGTGACGCACAACTGCACAAGTTCTTTGATTTCTATAAAATCATAAATAGTAATAAGAGCGTAGTATAGGGAATGTTGAATATATTAAGCTTACAGTAGGTAAACATTTACTATACAGTGTATTTCTAAATCACAAGAAAAATATTGGAAATTAAGTTAAATTTAAATTTAATGATAAACTATTACACATAAAAAACAATACTATTTAAGTCTATTATATTACTAAACATAACTAATAATATGTTTACATAGCTATTAAAGTAATTCATTTTCCTATAAGTAATACAATAGGTTGAATCAATTTTCGTCAAAAGAATTGCATTTGAAAATATTGTTTTATGTAAAAATTATAACAATATACATTAGAAGTTAGAAGTAAAAAAATTCTACGTAAAATATTTTTGTTTTACAACGAAATAACTAAATATTTTTCCTTCAATTAAATAAGTAATATTGACATAATTTTAACAATTAATATTTAAAAAAAAAATTGTAGGTATTTCTTTAATATTTTTAAAAATAACAATTTATGAAGAATCTTGTTTTAAGTTTTTTACTTAAACAAACAAAAAAACTACAATGTTATATGCTTATAAATAGCTTAAAAAAAAAAGAGTTAACATTATATAAAATTATAACATAAACATTCATTGAATATGTCCAACATTGTTGGTTATTAATTAATAATTAACTATAGCAAATAAGAAAATAAATTTTGTTGAAAACTGGTTTTATGTAACATTTCTCGTTGTTTTAATTTTTTTTTATTATTATTCATTATTATACTAGGAAAAATAGGTACTGGGAATTTTTTATTTTCGACTCCTCGGAAGACCAATTTAATTAATTTTACCACCAAAAATATATGTTGAAGTTGAAAATTTCAAACTTTTTTTCTGCTATAAAAAGTAATTTTATTAACAAAACTATATACATATTACATACATATATATTATTGTAAAATTAATAAACTTTTCGCTCCACTCAGATTCTGAAAATAATGAATATCATTATATTATACATTTTAGTTATATTTTACACTAATTGTTATATTATATGGGTATATTGGAAGATTATGTAAGCATTATCTGAATAACATTTCAAGGATAAATTGTCACTGGGGAGACAATGCGGTTAATCCAGGATGAAATAAAATACTTTATAAGGTCAATGACAATATGCACTGCAAATCGATTTTTACGTTTTTAAACCAGACGACGTCGAAAAACTACAGATATTTCTGTTGCTGAACGATGTTTTTCCAATCTAATCCAACAACCAAGAAATGTCTCGGCACTTTCACGTTGAGCTTAGATAAATGGAAGATCTGTAAACGATTGATGAGGATACAAAGAAAGCGAAGAAAATCCGAAAAGCCTCACATAAAATGATCATAAAGAGCAACCAGACATATAAATATAATATATCTTTCGATACATCCTATAATGACCCATACACAAAATAATATGACGGTCGTATTTTGAGGTTTGATAAAAAAATACATCTTTATTTTTCATAAAAATAAAAAAACACGTGAATTACTCAATAATCCAATACTTTAAATATTTTTTCTTATACACTTCATAGAAAATACGAATCGTGCCTCGGTTACAAAAATCATATTAATGACAATGGCTTAATCATAAAAATATTTGAAATCCTTAGAAAATATAAAATAGCATTATTATATTATAATATGGTAAAATATGTTCAAAAAGAATTGTGATCATTAAAAAAAAAAAAAGATTGAGATACTCTGAATTTTAAAATATTAATTACACTATAGACGGTTTTTTCATCTGGTGTGAATCGAACACAAGCGTAAATCATTAGGTTATATTTCAGTCCAATTTAATTTCAGTTTGGAATCATTTCATTGCGTGTCATATGATATTAAGCGTAAGGCATAATAAACTAATAAATAATGATAAATTAACTTTGAAAAGGCTTTTATAAAAGTTGAAAACTTTTACTGGTGTCGGATTACTGTTTATTTATATATAACGTGCGATACACGAATATTTAATTGAAACCCGCAAGCAACACAAATACCTGCCTCGTAACTTTTCCGGAACTATATACCTGATTGATTTGTGTTAAATTTTTTTCCATCAGAAAATTAACTTTAAAATGTTAATTTATTTTTATGAATTAATTTTAAATTTATTGATATCACAAAATTTATGAATTTTTAATATCACTGATATTTTTTTTTATTCTCCGTTACGTTAATAACGAAATATTTTTATATATATATATATATAATATTATATAGTATGCATAAAAAATAACCATCGTATAATACTACAAAACATAAAATTAAATAGAAAAAAAATATGACGCTTTATAAAAAAAAATCAAACTACTAAAGACCAATATTTAATTTGTATAAGAGTATGAAAATATAAACTTTAGTAATTTTTGTTTTTAAATTAAAATTATGGTTCATCGTTATTTAACCTAAGGTCGAAACCGTTTAACGGTTATAGGTGATATTGTTTGATATAACCCATTGAGCAAAGAGGGAGGCGTATACTACGTAGAATATATAAAAAAAAAACATTGAATTTATAATACATCACGCTAAACGTTTCCAAAAAAAAAAAATGTATAAAATGTTCCGATGTATGAGATAGTCGATTATTAGTATTAAAAAAAAGTTACCCCATCTATTAGTATATTGTATCGGTCACGACCAGCTTGCAATATATATACGAATAAAATTAATTGTTGACGTCCAATGTTGTTAACATGCTATTATCATACTCATACCCGTCACCAACGCACACGTTCTCTAGCTATATGTAATATCATAATGCTACTCGATTGTCTCGGAAATAACCATCGAAATAGTTTATAGGTGACGTTGATTTGCTATTATTGTTGTGTCGTTCGATAATTGCACCGTTTGTACATTGCATTTGTTGTTTTTATAATCACTGGAGAAAACGAGAAAAGAGGTAAAAAAAAATCGCATTAACGACCATCAAAACTAGTCGTTCTCCCTTTAACATATAATATATAGATGTGCACGCCCTTCGCATGCCATGCACCGTCCGCAGACTAGAAAAATAATGAGACAAATGCATCGGATTTTAACAAGTTTTCTACAAACACGACCCGGGCGATCCAATTTTAATGGCGAATCTGCGATGATTCAATTCCCGAACAACCCTTCGAAATAGAAAGATTTATAAGTTTTGATTTTCACAAAATTCGTATAAAAGTGGTCACTAAATGCGTATAATATTAACAATAACGTATATTTTAATATCAATAAGATCGTCTTCTACAACTATTTAATGAGCTCATTATGAGATATTTTTGAAAAAAATTAATTTGACGAAAACTTTAGAGGTTTAAATCTTAAAATAATAAACTTTAACATAGTGGTCAGTGGTGCTTTCACAATTTGTTGCATTGCCTGTTTACGAGCTAAAGGGGATAATACTTCGTGTATATGTTGTATATATAAGTATTTTTAATGACATAATTTTGTTCTCGGGATTAGAAAGCTTGGAGAATTTGAAAACTATGTTATTTACTTGGACAACTGCAGTATTTATATAGGTACGCACACACACATATATATATATATATATTATACAATGTTGTATATAAACGTGGTATTTTGAAAGCTATTCGTCCGGAAACATTAAAACTTAGTACAAAGGTAAGTTTAGATTTAAAGAAATAACAATTTAATTTTGCGATCAAACATCTGTTGCCTCCACCCTTTCAGAAAGTATTATCTTCAAACGATTATAAGATACAAGATCCGTTTCTCAGCACATTTAACCACAGTCAACAACAATTGAAAGAATGTTCTTTAATTTGTTAAGGTTACAGTGGAAAATAAACAAAGAAAATAACAAATAACATCAAATACAAAGTTGTTAAAAACAATTTTACTTGTTTATCAACAACAGCAAACATGATTGTAACGGAATTTAATAATTATTAAAATATAGAATAAAATATAACAGTTCTTAGTTCTATAAAAAAAAATTAAAACATATAAAACGTTTGTTTCCATTTTTTTTCAATAATATGTGATAAACGTGATTTTGATATATAAATGTAATATAGGGTTGAAAATACTTATACGGAGATTATTGTAGTGAGCTCGCGATTCTCGGAAAAATATATTTTACAATAAGAAAACACCCGGGGACTTGCCAAATATTGTATCACAAATAATACGAAATATTACAAGTAGTGTAAACCGGCTTTGACCAATCTACGTGTATAATAGTAAGCCCAAAACATAATGCTACGAGTACAACAAATTATGTCTATGCCCGATGGTCCGCAACAACAAATTTCGGTGGACGCAACACCGTGACTGATTTATGGACTTCAGGTGTAGAAGAGGACAAGGGTAACCATTTAATGTAAAGAAGCTCTTAGAATAATATTCAGATGTACCAGAGCCATCGGTAGCTAAGTCCGCGGCACGTATCGCACTTTTGTACACTTTATAAAACTAACTTGTGTTAATTAAATAAACAAACTATTTTCAACTACAATATTGACTTAAACAATTATTTCGAATCCGCGACTTGAGAAAACGAAATTAGGCACGCTATACATACGTTAAGACTATGGTGCTCGTTAAATCATTTGTTGATAAATCTTAAACGAATGGGAAAATCCAACGTTGTAAAATAATTATATTTTTTGGAAAATAATTTTCTTCTGCTTTATTCTAAATAGCCCAACCTCCAAAGGTTTAAATGTATAGTAAAAATGAATAATAATTTTATTTAAAACTTTCATGGCTATAAATTATAAAATTACAGTATAGTTATTAAAAACGAATTATACAATGTAACCTAATCTACATGTGGGTGGGTAAGATAAATATTTGAGGAACAAATATGGGTGTATCTACGTCATGACGGTATTGTCTAGTTTGTTTTGGCTCAGTATTTCCTGAAAAAACAACATAAAATATTTTTTTAAATAAACTCGGAAGTATTAATTTTTAACAAATACACAATGTTTATCGAAAGTAAGTTGTGATTTAAATATACAACTAATAATAATGTTGCGATAGAAACGGTTGGAGAACCGCTGTAATTCTAGTTTAATAGAGTTTGATAAAATTTCTATAAAGAAATTAATGAAAAAATATCAAAGTTGTCGAAAACAAAAAAAAAACGATTTCAGCTGGCTACAACCAACCTCTATAGAAATATCGGTACATAAAGGTATACAGATATAGAATTGTTAATGTGATGTAGACATGTATATATATTGCGTTATATAGGTAGGTACTATTATATGTTAAGAGCTTGGGATTTTTTTTTTAATTATAGTATGCAAATTATTTTTCATCGAGTACAAATAATTGCATTACTCTTTTTTCCTTTTTCGCTGTTCATCCGTCGCTCGAACAAATCAATAAATACAAATATACGATAAGCCCAGTTGTATAATATATTATATATATATATAATATATGTGCTTTAATTGACGGATAGAATATATTATTATTGTAGCGTGTATAATTTTAGGGGACTAATTAGAAATTATTATGCCCTTGCGTGCATACAATACGGAAGCGGGGCGGACACCGTTATACGAGCATATACATTCTAAATAATGTTAGCGGCGTTTAATCGTATTCATCAAGATGTCTCGCATCGCGTGCGTTTTGCCAGAATTTATATGTGAAACGACCATAGTAGGTATATGCGACGTCCCTGCGGCGGCTGTCTTCACTCTTCGGTATTATAATATATAAACAGTCACTATGTAGTTATACGTGCGCGTCCCCTATTTTTTTTTCTTTTAATAACGAATTAATTCAAAATCTAATTTTTTAGAATATTTAAGTATACTTAAGGACCATAGTAAAATATTGTCAATTATTTAAATTGTTATACCTTTGTAGAATGTCCTATGGCGGTTTAAGCTTATTTTTTTTGCAAATGATAACTAACCTTTTTTACTGTCAATTTTTTAGTAAATGATTTTTTTTTTTTTAAACTAAATTGAAACTCGGACGAGTAGTTTATGAGTTGTTTAAATGTATGTATGCTATACAGCACACGTCATATACCAAAGAAAATAGTCGTTAAACATGGTTCAATAAAAATATAATGTATATCATGAAATATGGTCTCGAGTTATACTAGAATAAAATTAATGTAATCGATAAACCCTCATATTATATGTTTCAAACCCATTATCACAGACATTATCCTTAATATATACACTTAAATTACTCAAAAACTTCTATTGTTTAAATTTTGATGAAGATATATAACATTTTTTTTTTTAATATCACTAAAAATCATAATTTTATAAGTTTATTATTGAAAGAACAAATGGGGATCAGCATACTTTGTATATTTATCTGAATTTAGACAATTTGGGTCCGTTTTCCTTTGTTATCTTCGTGGAAAAGTGAGAAAATGCGGTGACTTCTCTGTATGTAATATGTATAGTGAATTCCTCGTTAAGTTGTATAAATATATTTATTATGCCTATTGTAAACTACGCTCGTTACCTATAGAATACGGGGTTTTCCATTAAATTTGTTCAATAGCAACATTTCTTTATGCAATTTTTTTCTTCACATTTTATAACTTTATTTTCACAAGATCTCCGTTAGTCTACTATTATTATTTCACTGAATTCCAGGTTTACATCTCGTTTAAATATTAACGTTCAATCGTTTATTTCTACATCTTTACAATATTTCATAAAATATGTAGAATTTATAATTATATTTTATTTTTATAAACATTCGTAGAAGAGTTGTAGACATTTTACTTTATTTACAGTCTGTTACATTATTTGATTAAATATTACAATCGATTATGTTAACTAGTTAACATGATATATAGTACTCAGAATGCTTTAACTTTAAACTATAAAGGTGGTTTTGAATAAAGAATTGGATCTTGTTTTCAATTTAGACATTTTACACTATATTTTTTTTTACTGTTCTATAGTATTTACAGAAAGTTTTTATTGGGTTTTCAGAAATATAAGTTATATACTATGGAAAAAATATACGTATATTAATAATATAATAAAAATTATATTCTACCGTAGTATTAAAAGTAAAATAAAAAAAACTTTATCGGCCATTTATATAAAAAAATCTCATCATGAAAGTAGTTGTAATATAAGCTGATATAACGGTCGATATCTTCTCAAAATTGTTTTTCGTTTACAATAATAGACCATTGAATTCAAATTTAGTACACCAATAATCGTGTTTCAATCGACACCTGATGTACAGCAGAATAGTTCTCACCCTGTTTATCTTTTTATTAGTATTATCCCGTTACAAGAAAATATATTTGAGTGTGAAGAAAGTGGCTTCTTACACTTTATATTACTCTCTAGTATTTATCGACATAAGGTGTTTTTACTCTATTATAGAATATTATGACATCGTAATGTTTTTACAATAATTCTAATAAAAAAGTGCTAATCATTGTAGTTAACCTAACTGGTTCATGTGTATAGAATATTTTTAGAAAGAATCATACATTTATCTTTGGACTCCACAGTCGGCGGTCGATGTTGCAGGATTGGCAGTCACGGTCAAATGAAGTTTTAGGTTGATAAAAAGCATGCGACAGTCATTGTTTTCCACATACACACTCACGCATTGTTGGCGAAGAGCTTTTATATATTATAGGTTTTGCGTTTGCAAAAAGGGCGGTGGACGTGCCCGATGGACGGTGTTGGAGAAACGTGGAACGGGTCCGCGGGCGGTCGCCGACCAGACTTAATACCTTCGGACCTTTTAAATTGATTCCAAGAGATGTGTGCGTATAGTCGTGGTACAAAGTAGGAAAAGTAAAGGGAGAAAAAAACCAATAAAGTGAAAATAGAACAGACACACACTCACTCAAACCTGTACACACACACATAAAAGTCGTAGCCGTGGGCTGTAATTTATAATGGTAAATCAAAAGTTCCTTCGTTTACTCACTTTTTTTCCTCCGTGCTATAATATGTATCTTTACACACATCACAGTACACGGGAAAAGTATAGAAACCAAAACAAAAAACAAAGTCTATTAAACCTATAGTTCATCTTGGTACGGCGTCCTTTCTAGCGCCTTAACTGTGACAGTATTGGCAGGATATTCTTTCGGGAGCCCTATCCTTCCCGTAGTAGGTAGGTAGCTGTTATCCGCAGCGAGTTTACGTACCGATATTGTCGGGCTGGCGCCACGAATAATCAACACGCGTCCTGCTTGTGCGGCCAGTTGAATAATTCAAAGACTCGAGGCCGGTGTATATTATGTGTGTGTGTGTGACAAGGCGCGACAATATTATACCTAAGCGCGCGTGACCTGTATGACCGGCAGACGTCCTTTTCGGCTGGACACGGTTAGATGCGTTCTATATAATCCAATGTGGTGTAAAAGGCTTTTAGAGATAATTAAAAAAAAAATAAAAAATAAAAAATGACTCGGAACACACGCGCGCACCAGTCAAGGAGTCGGGTTATCGGAAAGAGTGGTTATAAAATATTTAAAAACAAAGAGTAGCCAATAAATTCAAGCGGTTGGTTTATAGTTGGCTTGTAGGAGGGGTTGGTGTGGACCACGGTTTACTGTCCATGGAGGGATAATGGACTAATTCAATTTTAAAACATTTTAAACGAAATATATCAGTCCGTCCACGGGGCGATCCGTTCTAAAGATTCCGATAAATTTCAATAGTAGAACGAAGGAACGACAGTCTAAAATAGATATTGCAGTAAATAGATAATAGGTAGATTATTAGGGTAGATGCATGTGTGTATATAGTATGTACCCTACACAATACATATAAATTGTACAGTGTCCCATCTAGTTATTCTATTACTTTATTATTACATAATAAATACGACAATCTTATAGAAACTGTATGAAGTAATACTATAACGAGACATTGAGCGTGTAACATTTACTGGTTAGATTTTAAATATATTTATAAATATTACATACAATTTATGCGACGAGTGATACGCTATGTATTTTCTCCTTTTGTTATATTTAAAAAAAACTTTTATATAAAATACATAATAATACATTTTAAACAATGTTTTTAAAACACATATACAACTCACTACAATTTAATTATGACTTATGCATTTTAATTTATATAGAGTAATATCGATGAATACTTTTTCTGATCGCATGAACCACAGGTCATTGTTTTCTTCTATAATTAAATTTACTTACTATATTACTTAATTTAGATTGTAAATAAAAATTATTTAATAATATAATATAACATATAACTGTGAATGTCCGCGATTGGTCAATGCTGACAGTCATCTGGTGAATATCTACAATATACATACTTAGATACTAAATTTATGAATTTTTAAAAATTAAAATAATATAGGTGTTTACCAATGGATGTTGATATTTACATTAGGATTTTCGTTAATGTTTACATAAGTACGTATTCGCACATATATTATATAGTACTATAGTACTATAGTTGAATATATTATCTTATATTATAAAAAAGAAACAATATAATATGTATAATATATAATATTATATACATAATATATTAAACATATTACGTTTAATTAAATCAAACATTTATATTTTTCAGCAGATAGAAAAAAAGAATTATCATGCCCCATTATTTAGTTACTAAATCATTAAATTTATTAAAAAAAACACACGCATTTTCCAACTAAAAAAAAGTCACTTAAATAAAAATGTGTTTAGAATAAAAATATATAACATCGTTGAATAACAATATCATACTAAATGTTAGTAAGACAGCAGGACATGGAGAATATCCTGATATAATAAGAATAGTTGGTTAAGGTAATAAAATATTTAATCAAAAATATCAATTTTTACAATGCCATATTATACTGCATAAGTGCTAGATAGTATAAGATACTATATTATTATTATGACTTTTCCGTTATTCTCAAATTAGATTAAATAATGATGGAATTACCAAAATTCACCAATATCGTTTTATAAATGTCGATATTCACCACTGATTAACAAATCATAAATATTAACAGTAACAGTATTATACAGAGTATATAATTCTAAAAAAAATCGTTTCTGGGTAAAGTATGTTTGTTCTAACAGTCATTCATTGTAAATAGGATATTATACTACAAATATTAGCATAGTATGTTTATTAGATATATCATATTAAAAAAAAAAAAAAAATGAGAAAGTATATATCCGGAAAATAACTTAGGCTGCCGGTTTATTTCACTTTCCGTGACCATTTTTATTTATTGTAAGCCGCATACCGTATTATCCATATAATTAATTATTTTTAATAAACATTTTTCTGCACAAGTGCAAAACCATTCTTAATCTTAATAATCTTAATGCATCGTAAAATTCTATGTTAAATAAATAATAATAATACTGTGTAATTTATTTAATATAGAATAGATGGACAGATAGCCTGCTAGTTATCTGCTATATTATACGTGCTAGTTTATATTATTATGCTTATATAATATCATACAAATGAAAATCATTAAAATAATTAAAAAAATAATTCAATTTTACGATAAATTATTTTATTACTGATAACTACGTTTTTGTGTAGTAAAAATTATTTAATAATATTCAAATTTGAGCATGGCGTTTGATCGATAATTAAATTTACTTACTATTTTGGGAGGTAAACAGTACTTTAAAAAACAATTAAAGAAAAAATGCAATTTTTATGCATAACAAAAAGAAATTTTTTTTTATTATAGCTGCATAGATTAATTAATCTTTTTGTCAAATATTTACATTAAATTTGCCTGGATGTTTAAAATAATTATATACTTCATTTAGTTTTTCTTCTAGATTTATATTATTTAATAATAATTGTTGTCATGAAAAAGTACTGGTAAACGGAAATCAATGATCATCATAAGTTGTTTTGATCAAATTCAAAAAATATCGAAAATTATATTAAATTATTTGGTACTTGAACACTCAAAGAATTTTAAAGTTTAATAGATTAGACTTTAAAAAATTGAATATTTAAATAAATACGTTTTGTTATTTTGCTGTAATTTATTCATAAAACATTATATTATATAAGGACTTAAAACTTTTTAGTATTGCGTATATTATTAGTATTTACTTCACATAATGCTATTTTAAAAATATTCAGATTAATTTTAATTTCTTTACTATTCAAACTTATTCACACATTTTTTAAGATAAGTCTGTATTGACGTAAATGTTAATAAAATTTAGTAGTTAAAAAATTCTTAAATATTATAATAAATTATACAATTTATTATTATTATTATTATTTATTTATTTATTTTTTTTTTTTTTTGTAAAAAAATATTCAAACCACGCTGTTAGAGATAGTAAGGAATACATCATTAATACAAATATAAATAAATAATATATAAAATTTTTAGAAAATATAAGCAGTCAGATCATCATATGCAATTATTTATCATTTAATTCAAAATTTAATTCGGTCATCCGTTAGATTTGCCTACTTAATTTCGAGGTACATCTGAAAACTAACACGGTAGAGCGATTTTCCTAGTTATTTTTGTTTAAATTTCGAATTGATAAAAGACGTAGACATCAAATTTATTCAAAAAAAGTCGGGAGTATATATATTATTTTTATTTGTTAATTTTAACATTCCAGTCTTTTATTGTGTCGGTTTAAATAATTATTTGTTGAGACGAGTAATTTATTTTATATATTGTACATGACTAGAATATAAATACATCTGAAAATGTTTTGTTGTAAAGACGTCTTTATGTGATTAAGATATTTGAAGCAAAAAAATACGTTTTTCCAATCATTTTATTCTAATAATATTATTCCGTATAATATTATTATGTGTCATCATACCTGGTCATATGAATAATAAAAATTCAGAAACTAAACTATTTTTTTAAAAATTAATATTTGTTGACTGTGTAAATTTACGTGTTTAATAATATAGAAATATATTTTTGTTGTATATAATATCATTCATAACTATGCACAGCACTTACAATAACATTATACTTCAATATAATAGAAATAATAATAATATTATCTTAATATTAAAGTTGTTAATTTAAAATTTATATTTATTTTTTATTTATTTAATTCAAGCATACATTATAAATGTACAGATTTAATCTGTTATGGCGTTTTCATGTTTCGTTGTATAAGAAGTTATAGAGATATACACACTTTAAATTGCTAAAAAAATATTTTTAGCAATTTAAAAAGAGTACGAACGTCTGCAGATAACTGTAATATAATCGGTTTTTTGTTTTATTTTTTTAAAATTGCATTTCACAGCTGCTAGCTTTACCGAGAACCATAAGTTTAACATATCTTGCGGTCCAGATTTGACAATTCTGAATTCCCAAATCATTTGTAAGGATAATATATCCAATATTCGAAAATATAATATTTTATTAATAATCCGTTTATTCAAAATTGTATTTCATTGTAATACAATACGTGTACACAGTACAGATATTATTATTTCATTTCAAAGCTTCTATTTGAATATACCAAATATAATATGCAACCCGAATTCTCTATTATATATTATATTGTATATTAAATTAATACTACCAATTATGTTATAAAAAAAAAATTGATTTTACATGTTTATTGGTTATTACAAAATATTATACATCAAGGATAAAAAAAATAATAATAATAACTTATAGGAGAAAAAAATAATCGGTTTTCCTTAATTTTAAATTATTTTGTAAATATCAAATTATGATGAAAAATAAATATACTACACATATTAATATTTCATAAATGTCCCCGTGATAATTTCAAAACTTTTTAGTAAAAGCTGACATTTGAAACCATCATTATTCTAAAAAGGTCAAATTTTAAAAATATATATAAATAACGTTGAAACCATATAAATTGAAAACCATATATTTTTTTGTAGCTTAGCTCGAAATAAGTTAGAAAATAAATAAAAATCTGTACACCTTTCATACGGCCATAAGTTCCAGTAATGGTATAAAACATGTTAAATGCAACTGAAGGGTGTAATTTGTTTTCTCGAAATAAACATTACTCGTCAATACACATATGAATAATTTAAATAAACTGATTGAGAATAATACTGTCTTAGTTCCAATAAATGGCTTAAAAATGAAATTGATAAATTATAAATATTCTATTTTATATTTTAATAAGTACGAAAAACAAGGGTACTTTCAAATTCTAATCCTCTGGTTAAAGTTAATGTTTTACAACAAAGTTATGTTGTTATTAACATGCAATGTAATATTTAAAACAAAAATTTATATTTTATAACTCTTATGAGAGTACCATTACGAATATAACAAATATAGCACAATCTTTAGTCAAATAACCAGTAAGGGCCCGTATTACAATTGGTTAAACCAAGGTTAAACCGCCGAATTCGGCCGGTAAAATCAGTAACCTAGGTTTAAACTATGATTGTAAAACAGACACTAAGTAATCGATTTTTTTTTAAATAACATACTGTTATTAGCTTTTTAACGTACAATTGTAGCCAGACAATATTATTATATTTTAATAATACATAGCCACAACGAAACAATAAAAATAAAAATAATTTAGTTTTAGCCTACACTTGTTTTTTTAAGCTAATAACCGTATTGAATTTAAAAAATATAAAATATAAAATGTATAAAATACAACAAGTGACTGCAAAAACATCGTATTATAATCATATACGTATATCATCTACTGAAAAATTATTGTATAATTTGTTAAATAAAGTTGTACGTTAAACTATTATTAATTATATTTAGTAAATTTATCACTCCATAGTGCCCAATAATAAAATTTTTATTTTTAAGTGTGTTTTTTGTTGTAAGTTACATAATTGAATTATTGCTAGTATTTTAAACAATATTAAATTTATTGATTAATATAAATTCGAAGCATACTAATTCAACTTGAAAAAAAATCGTAAATACTACAAATGATTATTATATGTATGTAGTTATTGTTATTGTAATTAAGTTTGGTCAGATTGATCATTGTAATAAAATCTTTAAAAAATATTTGATATTGCACAATTTAAATCATTTAAACTTTGTACAAACAATAAAAAATAAAAATATAGGTGGTTCAACAAAAACAGCAACATCTGAACGTCTATGGTCGATTGAACATATGTGAAGAAAATCCGACATCATAATTTTAAACGCCTCATTCATTTTATAGGTCTATAACGACTAAAACAATGATTACTATAATAAATCATACCCTACCTAAACTATGCAATAAATCGTGAATAGGAAAAATCAATTTTAACGTAAAATAAAAATAAAATTTAAGGGTTGACAATAAAATGTTAGTTTTTACAATATTAAAGTATGTAATAAAAGTGTCACCAATAAATTTTTTTTTAAGCAATTAGGTATATTATAATTCATAAATATTATAACACGTGCAAATATTTTTTATTAATTCGTGACTACAGTTGTACACTTTCAAATAAAGAGTTATTAATAATTAGTATATTACATTAAATTGTTATTATACTTTAATAACTTTCCGTGTGTTAGCCGTCAATCGATCATATTCATTACAAAAGAAACACGAAAATTATAATGAAAACATCAAGGGAACAGTAACAAATCTAGCAAACAGTGTACTGCAATGGGTATAGTATATTGTTTCAAATGCATAACTTGGTAATGTCGTTATAGAATTTTAAATTTAGAAATTTGGTTAATTGACCAAGAAGCATTTCAAGAAAAGTTGTAACAATCGAAAAATTTAAGAAGTTCGATCCCCAGCCCATTAACCAAGGGTTTATAAGTCATCTAGTCTTACTTATAACTTGTCATACTTATTTCTACACTTAAAATTACCTACACTAAACTCATCATTTCACCGTCTACCTAATTATTAAATTTCCATGAGATTTAATTAATATCTGTTATAATGTGTATTATATTAAGAATATAGTAATATCGCTATTGTCTAGAAGCAAAATAGCCTATGCTTTATAGTGACTAGTTATTATTAATAATGACTAATTACCAACACATATAGTTATGGTAAGGTATGTATAGTAAACACATTGTATACACTAGCATTTATAATGTTATGTAATTGTTATGTCCAACAACGTATTTAGCTAATTCAACAACCATCTAAAACAATAGGAAATCAAATATTGTACAAATTCACACCATGATATTATTTATCGATTTACTATTATTAGTAACGAATAAACATTTGAACTTAGAATATAAATTTTGATATAAGTTATTTGGTTAACATAAGTAATAAACATAATTAGTAGATGCATTTAATTAATTGTTTTTACTTTAATGATTAATTTAACTAATTTCCCTTCACACAATTCATAAATATTTCCCATACACAAATGATAAAATATAAATATAAATCACCCTTTACTGTTGGAAAAATATATGAAAAAGTCTAAAATTCGAGTTAAACCAATTATCAATTATACAATAGAGCAGATTAACAAAGATCAGAATACCAACAACTCGAATGAAAAACAAATTAAATCGGGTCATATAATATTAGGCAAATCATACTAACACGCGGATTAACACGATAGCAAAAAACGACCCTCCTTCAATGTCAAAATTGATCACATATTTTGTCAAATCCAGAAAATTTGAATAAAATATATAAAAATTATAAATAGGTTAATAAGCAGAGAATTAAGTTACAGATAATGATACATTTGTAATCCAAGTATGTGTACCTTGTACCTATATAAAGTGTTATTATAAAACGTTTATGTTATAAGGAATCAGGTATTATAATCAATATATTAAATATTATTTAAAATTTAAAAAAAAATAATAACTAATAATGTTTTTAGTATTCGTTTCTTTTAAATTTATCATTTATCAACATAACAAAAATAAAATACACAAAACAACCATTATAATTTAATATCACATGGTAAACTCGTTTTTAACTACTAGAAAATTATATTCGTGTACAAATTTGAATGACTATATAGTGCATACATAGTTTATATATAGCTACAGCGAGGATTTACCCTCTGAGATTTTACAATTCCCGGTGTTCATATACCCACAATTCTAAGCCACAATATAGTTCCAGATCACTTTTAGCAAACATTATTATTAGTTACACGTTTCCTGATGCGAAAGCAGTTATTGATCTAGTCCCTGACTTGTATGAAATCTCATACTGTTCTTCTTTACATTTATATATATATTATTCTATATCGGTCATCGATAACAGGTGTCTTCATTGTAATAAAATATAATTAAGAATCCATGATTTCAATATGTTATGTAATTGAGTAATTTGTTTGTGTTTCAATAACTGGAAAATAAATGTAAATTAATTATTTATTTATTAATTAACCCTTTGTCTTTTTTTCATAAATTATTTCACGAAGAAAAAAATAGAATATAACAAATGCAAATGTTTTTTTTTTTTTTTTTTAATTTATAAATGAAAACCAAATATGATTATTATTCTTATACCGACCAATTATTAATTATTTATTACTACTTTAAATGTCGTTGGAATATCTAAGTGCAACTTATTAACTCTTATTGATTTAGTCGACAAACATTAAATAAACATGTAACATGTAACGGATGCTCTGAAAAAATCGAATTAACTGATTTTATGTCACCGGTGAAAAAAATATGAAGTTAAATTGTTGTGTGTATGGAAATCATATAAATCAGGAATAATAGTAATAATAAATAATGCATAATACTATATTATATTAGGTACATTATCATATTAGACTACACTACACATTTGACAGTTGACTCATCTACAAAGATTTGAAAAGTATTATAAATACGAATATGTACACAACAAATAATATTATTTTTTGGACTTTAAAAGTAAAAAAAAAAATGAATACCAGCGGACACATTCATTAAAGACAGTATTGTGGGCAAGTTTCACTTCACTTTTTAGCAAGTGAAAGTTCGACGTTTTGAAGAGGGTAGTTTATATCCCTTCGGGTCAAACCAATGGAATACCACAACTTTTTTTTTATGTACACTGACAAGTTACCGTATTCGGTTATTGACGTCGTAATCTATTTTTCACGTTCATCCTTACGTTTTATTATTTTTACTTCATGTAACTGAAAAATGTGATGGGTCTGAAACTTGTTTTCGTTCACTATATGACAACACTATTTCTAATAGATTTGAAACCGAAACCTGTGATATAGAGTCTATATCACAGGTTTATTATAGATGGTACAAATGTATCCATCATCGTTTTGTAAATCTATAATATATCTTTAAAATAATTATTTTAATTGCCTAGATTTTATAAAACACTTTAACACATTATGCTACAAAAACTCTGTGATAAAATATCAATAATACATTTATTATTATTTTGTTTTTATTAAATTTATTTTTTATGATTTATACTTATTAAATAGAACAAAAAATATTTTTATGAATATAGAAGTGAAATATTTTAATGCAATCATTTTTATTCATTACACATATTACGTATCTTTGAAAACTACAATAATACAGAAATAACTTGATTCATGAAAAAAAAAAAAAAATTTATTTTAATGTACAGTCTATTATATTTTACCAGTACAAGCATAACAAAATATTAAGATGTAATTTATCTGCATAATTAAGACACTGTAAATATTTTGGTACATCGTAATTAACCCTTAAAATAACAGATCTAATGAATAAATACAGTTTTTTTTATTATTAATTCAACTAAAATGAATCAACATTTTAATTCGTGTTTTACTGTTTAATATCAAACGTGGTAAATATATTTTATATTCTAAATTTTCATGTTTTCAAACAACAAATATCATATCACTTTTCTTAGTAGTTGTATGAACATTTTCTAAAATTGTTGTGTTATCTATAGCGCACTAAACTATTAAATATTTAATACTTAAACGCATTTAATAGTACAACGACAAAATTATTATCATGGTTTTTGTGCATTATATGAACCAATTAATTATATTCAATTTTTAAGTTTTATATTATGTGAGATAGTTAAATGTAAATTATTGAAAAAAAAAAATAAAACCACGCCGATAAAATATTATACGAGTATTAAAAGAGATTTATAGATAATAAGTTACTTTCAAATTTACTTGTACAAGAAATACTTAATATATATATTGTTTGATAAAACAATTATAATCCTTAACTATGAACTTCTAAATAAGATATTATACGTAGTTATATATGTATATAAATTTGTTTTATAAATGTATTAACTTATTTTAATATATTCTTTATATATTAATTGTAAACATTTACTTTGTTGTCTAATAAAATGGCTTATAAAGCAAAGTAAATAAATAAATCCAATTACGTATATTAAATGTATAAAATAATTTAATCATAAATATATTTTATATTATTTTAAAAGTACCAGTTTATTTTGTTTTAAAATAAACATAAATTCTATTATACAGTAATATATAAAATATATAATATTCAATTAATGGGTAACGGAAGGTTAGAATAAAACTTCAGAGATTTATAACTGATATAATTGAGGTTAAACTAACACACAAAAACTCTATTAAATATTATGTCAGGTAAAAAAAAAAAAAAATGAACAAGAGCTAGTTAATTTTCACAAATTCTAACGAAACTAAATAAAATACAAGAAGAGTCTGTGAGAGAAATAAAATTAAAATATATTACAACTAATAGCGAAATTTATTGGGATTTCATTTTACAAATAAGTCCTTTATATAGAATTACTACTTCATTAACAAAACATGGCGTTCAATATCACAATAAAGCAATAACAAACTACATTAAAACCTCTCTATAACGGACACTCTATTAGACAGAATCCACTTTATAACGGAAAATGTCTTGAGTGATTGTGTTATTGAGGGGTTTTACTGTGTATTCAAATACTAAAACATTGATATAATGTAAGATATTCATATTGTATAAAAATTTAAAAAGGACTATTTCAATTTCTAAAAACCAAATTTCAGATAACTAGTTATAATTAGCTATAAGTATTTTAAGTCTAAATGAAAGAGATGTGGACGAAAATTTTGCATGGTAGAGGTACCCTTAAATTGTTAAATTTACATTTCACATATTATATTATGTGCGTTGAGTCGATTTTTATTTTACATACAATTTTTAAAAACAGTTTAATTTCTTGAAAATGAATATTAGGTTCTAATGGAACAATATAATAATAATAATTTAAGATACAATTATATTCACCACTAAGATAAACAAAACGACTAGTGAGATTAATTCGATAAGAAACGGATATTGAAATAATAACATTTGTTGATAGTATAATTTAAAACGCGTATTAATCATATTAATGTACCCATATATCATTACCAAAAAAATATTATTGAAATGGTATACAATACACATCATAAATAAAATGATTATGTCTACGTGGGGTGCAGGTGCACATATTGCATGGTTTGAATGATTTTGTCTGTACACTTTTAGTGATATGTTAACTTTACAGTAGAAAAAAACTGAATGACAATTGACACAATTGTGTCTACGGTGAATAAAAATAACAGATAAGACAAAATATTGCTACGTTCACAAATCCGTTTGAGTGCAAGACAAAAATATTAGAAACGAAAAAAAAAACTGAGCGTTTGAAAAGAATAAAAAGTACAATACTACAGAATATAATATTGTATTATGCCGTAAGTGCCAAAAATGAACGTATCTTGCTGGATACAATTTTAAGGATCAGGTGCAAAATTATTGTTGAGATCCTATTCCCTCGTAGATATAGGAACAACTAAGGTTTTTATATAACGTCATAATTTAAATTTAAAATGTCAGACATAAAAATGTGCAAGTGACTGTTTAAAATAGTCCACTATTCCCAGTAGACTTACTATAATAATATCCTGTATACTCTTATTGGTGACCATGTAAAATTAACGTGCCGAAGTGACTAAGTCCGAATGCATAATAAGTTGCCTATACAATATTATTCTTTACAATTCAAAAATCGAGAATCTCAATAATATTACAGTGCATACTAGATAGTTTATTATTATATGTCTACACAGAAGCTATAAATGAATATTGTCATAAAATACACTGTAGTCCCATAAAAATATTATAATATCAATCAAATATCATGAATATAGTTCACATACGATTATAAAAGACGAGATTTGTAAAAAATAACGGCATTAATTTAAATTGTAAGGGCTTTTAAGATAACAAGCCAAATCTTTCACATTTAATAATACAGTGTTTTAGTATAAATCAAATATTGTATTAGCAACAATAATTTTAGTATTATTAATCATATGATAGTTTATACAATTTGTACATTTTATTTGTATTTACACGATATTTATAATATTATATTCATAGTTTAACTATTTAAAAATTCATAAATACTTTAAGATTTCAAATAAGATTGAACACATTAAGTACAAAAACGTATTTATTGAAAGGTTGGCTATTTTAGATATTAAAAGTTTACTATATAAAAAAAAAAAAAAGACTATGATTAATATTAAATTGTATTGGATTTGACAACTCCCCCCCCCCCAAGAGTCCTGGAAATATGCGATAAATCTACGGTTATTATTCATTTCGACAAACGTCAATATGGAAAAAAAATGAAGAATGACATGCATTGTTTATGGATTTTAACATTAAGCAAAAATATATGTATATAGCTGTATAGAAATTTGAAATACAGCAGTGACGGCAGAGAATGAGGATGCGTTTGACAAAACAATTCAATTTTATCGATTCCAACCGTTCCAATATATTCTAAAGACTTTTAACTCTGACATGACGGCCAATTAAAATATCCAAGCACGCTCCAAGCAGACTTACATCAGCCGAAGAACATTATCGAAATTTGTTTGGATTTAATACGCACAGGACGATGGTCGTTGAAATAGTTACAATTTAAATGTCAAAGCAAAATGTAATAAGTACATAATAATTGGACAAGGCAGCAATATGCATACAAACACACAATGTTTTATTTGTTAAGCGCATACGACCGTGTAGTAAAAAAATAATTTAATTGATAAAATGTATTATAATCATATTTTAATCTCTAAAAATAAAGTAGTTACTTCACTGTCTTAGTTACCGTCAATTATTTTTATTCTATTTTTTTTCCTTTTTTTTTTTGATCATTTCTGTGCTGTAAAATTTTACGTTTTTTAGCAGTAATTTCAAGTGTTTTTTTTTTTTATATTACTGATTTCCATTTATTATTTATGTATAGCAAGGAGTAGAACAAGAATGATATATGAGCACAAACATGAATGGAGGAACCGTTGCAGAGATCCTCATTAACACATAGCCTTTGTAAGCCATACTTGTGACATCTGATATTTAATTTATGTTTAATAACGGTCATTCGAATTTTTAACATTAAAAAAAATATTTTTATACGCCGTGCAAAATTCAGAAAAAAAAATGTTATTTGAATATATAAGGATGCAGTTAATGTATACAAAAAAAGGCTGTCCACTATTAAGTTCAGTTTTGGGTGAGATCAAAAAAAGTTATTTTTAATACTTAGCTGATCGTCAATTTTCTCAGAAAATAATTAAGTACCTATAAGAATGCATTAAAAACTATTTTTTAAATTTTCATTTTAGAATAATATAGTAGTAATTGTAGTTCGTAATATTGTGTATTTGTATATAAAACATACCTACCATCGTCTTTGTTTTAGTGTACAATAGCTTCAAATCTAAAAATGTCATTAAATTTTAAAATCCAATATATTTATAATCAATTAAAAATTTGGGAATATACGATAGCCCCATTTACTCTATCACCACTGCAGATATTCTTTGGTAAATAATTGTTAGCTATAATAATATTATAATTGCCAAACACTTTGATTGCTTGTCCGAAAAAGTAATTTATAGATGCTAATAATATGCGATTTCAAGATGTTATTATTTTTTTTTTGTACTTAAATCATCATAATTAATGACACAGCGTTTACACACCCTATGTGAGTCTAACTTTTTAATCCGGGCCACGAATCACGATATTATGATGCGTTTTACACGACAGAAAGTATTGATTGTGCGACGGAAGATTATAATTATATTATGAATATTATTATGTCACAATGTGACTTGGAGGGCTGGAGCCACAGGTTTTTGCCTGATATGCCGACGACGGCGCCCATTGCTCGCGGGTAGGTACCGTATGGCGTATATACACAAATAAGTATATAGGTACGAAACTCGCGTCACGGCCGACGGGCATTCGCAATAATTAAAAGTCGTATTACGTCTCGGCCAGATTTTTACCTGAGACGTGACCGAATTTCTGGGCCAGGCTATTAGTCTGGGGAAATCATTCGTCCATCCCCCCCGGCCACCGGCTCGCAACCACCGCCACGTCGTCCGTTCACCCGAATACGCGAGCAGCAGATCTCTGTCACGTTTTCCGAGATTGTTTTTCCCGGAGAGACTATATTATGAAAGAGAGGGTCGAAGGAGAAGGCACGTGCACACTCGACCAACGGTGGTGAGACATGAACAATAGTATGTGTAATTAACAATGTTATCTTTGAGATGCGTGAGTGTATACGTTTTTATTCTCTTTTTTTTTTTTTATGTATATATATTTATACGATTAATCGGAAGACGTACAATGACATTATTATCGCGTAAATTCTCCGAACACTATCGCGATGCCTTCACGCGAATTTTTTATAATATTTCGCTATGTACGTCTGTACGTACAAAAACAATAGCTGCTGCTGGAGTAGATGCACGTTTATATTATGTATGTATAATGATATGACCGCGCATATATATATATATAAAACAAATACGGGTCTATATTTAATTGTTGCGCTTTGGCAGCGGCTGTGGCGTGAATATACATCGTTTTCGGCGAAAAATGTTGTCTTTACATTTCCATTCGAAATTAAGACAATAATAATAACATTAAAAATAATAATAATATAAACGTATGTACAATATTGTACGGTAGTGTCGGTTATCCGGGCGGGTATAGTTTTATGTGAACAGAACAATAATATTGAGAAAAACACTATGGTCAGACCGTATGTCTTGAACTGTTAGAACTGTTTACCGTTGACCTACATTGTAAATCTATATATATATATAAGTTATAATGTTGTATTACGACATACAGATTAATATCAATAAATTATTGTCTCAAAAACAAAATGCTAACTTCATGTATATTGCATTACAGTTTATAATTAATATTATATTATATTTTTTGTTCATCGATAATGCAATACTGGATATTATGATAAATGTAAATTTATATTTAAATAATCAATTAATTTAGTATCGGCTGGTTAAAAGTAATAATAAAGATTATTTATAATACAATTAACAAAACGAATATAAAAATATAATTTTCGAAAAACTGTTAGATAACCATAATTAATAGGCTCCATACTATAAATTAGTTTTATTTATTTTAAAAACTTAAACTTTTTGTATGGGGTTTTCATATTACTATAGGTATATTAAAATGCATTCGTAATACAATCAATTCAATAATAAAACTTAAATAAAAATAAATTCATGTTTTAGTTTCAATAATACTTTGAACAAAAAAAAAATATATATAAAGTAATAAAAATCAATATTATTATTATTTAATTTTATAATTGTAATTATATGTAAGGAAGTTATTACACTACGTACACATAATGTAACACGCCGCTGAAATAGGATAATACTTTTAAATGGCTCATTATAAAATAGGATTACCTAATTGAATTTTAAATTTCAAAAATAGGATTGAAAAATAATTGATTCATCATTGATGAGTTAAGTTAAGGTAATTCATTTAAGTAATATTCTATTCGGAGTCTTACGTAAACATATTTTTAATGCGCATATTATGTTATCATAATAACAAAATGAACACACACACACACATATATATAATGTATTAAGCGTCGAGACAAGAAAAAAAATAGAAATTTATAAACAGAATCGAATTCGTCGTCCAACATAAACGTCGTAGTTTCTTTAAAACGACTAATGTTGGACCTCCTCCAAGTCGATTCACTACGTCCCCTGGATCGTCGATTTATCTAATACGAAATGGTGACCACCACATGCTGAATCAAATTATATGAGTTTTTAGTTGTACCGCTGTGCTCGTAATGTTTCCACGGTAAATCCATATATTCAATTCGATCGGAATGTCGCAGGTTCGCTCAGTATCCGGAGAAGAGTCGGTTTTAAAGTAAAATATTTATAGTAGTACGAGACTCAGATCCACACACACCCTTCCACCCCATCATTAGTGGAACTTCCAATAAAAGTAACTGTTAACTGATAGCTAAATAAATCAATTTATGGTAAGTTTATCATTGGTTACCTTATATATATTAATCCCCTCTCCTCCAATATATTGGAGATGTACTGAGCCAAAAATTATATAATCAAAATGACTCTGGTCTGAAGCATCCGATGTCTGTCACTTTGAGTGAGACATCCAGGTCAATGGTGCGTGAGAACACTAGAACTATATAGATTATCGTTATGACACGATATTGGATTGTGTTTATTTGAAGAATTATCATTACCAAAGTTGAACTCACGAAACATAATATAAATCGTAACGCCTTTCCAAATCAATAAATTAGTGCACACTGCATTAATCAAATAGAAAGTTAATAACCCTAGTTATAAAAGTATCGTGAATATTTTAGTTATTTTTTTATGCTCTATAACTCATAAAATATTCACTAAAATATTCGAACCACGTGAACTAGGGTTTCTGACGTCCCAATTCATTAAAATACCATATACGATTATGCGCGGTGTTTATAGGTGGTACTAGAGTATTGAAGCAATAAGTTGATCAAGTATAAATGCGATAACTCTAAGGGCTTACAGTATTACGTAATACTGTATACTATTACGATTTTTAAATATTAAAAAATAAAATAAGATACAATAACTATTTATAATTAGGATCAAACAAGATACATATATTAATAATAATAATATGATAAAACGATTATAATTTACAATAAATCTTTTTATCCTACGATCCCTAAATAGAAATTATTATACATTAATTGTTATTTAGTACATAATAGTTTTCCTATACTTGTAATTTTATCAAAACATTTTCCAAAATATAATAGTCGATATAAGTAATCATATTTATATGACAATTGTTTACATTATAAGACTTCTCTACACACATTATTATACATTATATTGTAATGAAAATTATAGAAATATCAAAAATTTTAGAATAAAAATACACTGGTGCTGATACAGTTTCTTAACTAATACAAGAAAATCAAAAACTTCTTAAATTTAATTTTTATATTACTTAATAATTTTCGATTAAAGTTTTATGAAACAAATTGGATACTTTCTTTTTTCTTTTCTTTTTTTTTTTTACTTTTTGCGACTATCAATTAAGAAATTATTTATATTTACTATAGACAACTTTACTTTAATATCTATATTTTTAAATGTTAACAAAGTGACAAATTGATTTTTATTACGAGTAAACACACTAAAACAGCTTATTTATGTTCTTTGCGATCAACTGAGTTATCAATAAATTATTCAAATTATTTAACTTATTGAAAATATAATTTTTTTCAATCATAAACTTCATGAATATTCAACAAATCGATGAATTCATAACATAATTTCCTCAAGATTTTGTGTGGAAATCATATCTATATCATTAAATTTAAGTCAACAGATTATTTATTTTTAAACGTAAAAGAAGTAATTAAAACAATTTACGTATATAAAGATTGTAAAAAAACCTTTTCAAAGTACACGAATTATTTATATAAATAATAATAATAATAAAAAAACAAATAATATAATAATGAACTTAAGATATAATTAATATAATTTTAAAATATGATTTATAGATATGGTATATAATCAAAATCAAAAAAAAAAAACCAAGAAAATCTCCGTGAGATTGTAAGGTATCAAGTTAAAAGTGACGTTTAAACTTAGGTGTCAAGTATGCTCGACATTAAGTAGATCGTTATAATAGATAATATGTATAATATGTTATAATTGTATTCAATAATAAGACACAATAATCTACATTTAAAAAATGAATCTTAGTTGAAACAGAATGTCAGGCTCTATTTCTAATTTTTTTTTATAATTATATAATTAGTAATTAATTTCAGTTATAGTTATACGATACACAAAAAAAAATCAAAAATTTAAAATGCATATACACTACACAATAAAAGTATTTTAGATATTTATAAAATTGTTCCTATCGTATAAAAAATTATAGTTTAAGAAACATAGGAATATCTAATAAGTAATTATATCTTATAAATATATTATATTTAAATTAAAGATTTTTTTTATATATTTTATAGGATTTTACTGAATGATAGTCACTCATATACTGCATGTACTGATAGGGAAATTGATTAATATGTGATGGTAACTTCAATATTAAAAAAATACATATTTTCACTTAGGCGGTAAGAAATTAACAAACTAAAATAAATTAGTCAAATATTTACAACTGTCACAATTCTATTTTTTCTTTTAAGTTTATATTAAATTTGTTTAACCATCAGTAAGACGTAAAATAAAAAATAAAACTTAAAAATAATAATTAAGGTGATTCGTGAATCTTTTTCTGAGTATATGAAAACTTGTTGGGTACAACAAAAAATCTTAATTAATGTTGTCAAAAAAAAAACTTTAAGTACATTTTTAAAATGATATTTAAAATTCTCTCTGAAACCAAATAAATATGGTAACAAAGTATAAAAATACCAAACACATTTTATAAATTTAAAAAAAAATACGGTCGAGTTGATAAGTTTTCGGTCATTTTAATAGAATTGGTTTTTAATGAAGGAAAATAATCATATTACACTAAGTAATAAATAATAATAAACAATGAATTCTTAATTTGGTAAACATAGTAGAACTTTTTAATTATATCATCGGATCATTCGAATGATTAAATGATTGAGGGACTCTTAAATTAGAAGATTAATGAGTGGAAATTTATGTGATGAAACTGAAAGAGTGAGTATATTAAATATAATATGTTTTAAATTCAATAAAAACTGATAGTATATTATTTGTATATTATAATATCATCTATCATCACTGTGTTAACAACTAACAGCTATTCAAAATTAAAAATAAATATAGTTATTGAATTTAAAATGTAGAGAAGTAAAATGATCTTCAATAACTAATACCATTAATTAAATTATTGTATTATTAAGACGTATTATTCAGAACTCAAAGATAATACGTACGTTTAAATAACAAATAACTTTCACACAAACTTTTCTAATACCTACAATCAATATAAAACCATAGAAACAGTAAAAAAATTTAAAATAAAATTGTTTTTGTAACCGAATAAGATGATAAATATAACAACAATTATTTGTTTATTTTGCATTACAATATTATTTTTCCTTATTATAAATATCAAATAATCTAATATTTCATTAATTTATAATGTAATCACGTATGTCTTATTTTTACATAATATAATAATTAATAGATAACATAATAAAACAACATATAATGTGTTATGATTATAATTTATGTAGCAGTTATAGAAATTTAAATTATATATTTATAAATATTTTGATTGAATTTGTTTTGTCAAATATAATAATTTTATTAGTTAAAATTTAAAGGAGATATATATGAAACCTACATCTTAAACATCAAATATCCCTATTTCTATTATATGGTTTAGCAATTGTAACATAAATCATGTGACTATAAATGGTATATATATTATATTAGCATACTTATTAGTTATTATACACAAAATCAAAATTAAATTATTTAATTAATTCATATTTTTCTTAAGTTAAATAATTAGTAGTACGAACAATACATTTTTTTTTATTAAAATTTCTACTGAATATTAAATATGTAGATAGCAAATATTTTTAACAAGAATCTGAAGAGCTCGTGGATATTTTTAAAATGATTATAGCCAGATGTTATAATATTATATAATATAATACAATGTATGTATGTATGTATGTATTTATATATCAAATATTGTGTACTAAAGAATTCACAAAAAAACTTAACAAATTAAAAAATGTCTATTTTATTGATGATAGTTGATAAAAATTCTATACTGTTTACAATTTAAACTTGATTCAATGAATTAATTCGAAAAATATTATAAAAATAGCCATTCTGTATTGTAGCTTTTAAATGTAACTCATTACTGCGTTAAATATATGTTTCACATTTGAAATCAATATTATAAAATAATATAAACTACCTAGTGTACCAATACAAAAAAAGATTCTGAGCTTGCAATATCTATTTAGCATATATATATATATTTTTAACAAAAAACCATAACATTTAGCTATTACGTTAAGTACATTATAGTTTTAAGTTTATCTGTACTCGATAATATAAAATAATTGATATCCAGTGGTTTCCTAATAAAATAATTTATTTAAGTTTGAATAATATTTTTAAATTTATTTTTTGTGATAAATAAACATAGAAATTAAAACAATAAATTGTGTAAAGAAAAAGTGTATATAAAATTTAATTAAAAGTACACCGGTCAATAAATAAAACACGGTTTAAGTCACGGGAGGTAATAAAGACACTTTGAAAAATCTCTTTTTTTCATATATACGTGCATATATACTACCATCGACACCTGCATAGATACATTTCAAACAAATTATACGTTTATTCTGAAACGGTTAATTTTTGATGAATTTGTAAAGTTTGTCAATAAGTATACTATACCTCTTTCATAAAGCTATTTATAATTGCATTAAACTTATATTTATATATAAAAAAAACATGATACTGCAGTATTTGAATACTTTAATATGACAATATTATGGATGTCTAAATGTCTTTATATTTAATTCCAATAATAAATCATTCTATTCTAAAATTGATTTCAGTCAGGTTTTGTAGATTACCCAACAATATTATCAAAATGTTTCAAGAAACGATTGATTATTGGGTGATCTTTCAGGTTCTAAAAACTAGTATGTTGAAATTTAAAAAATATACCTAGTATTTTTTTTAACTATTCTTATTACCTACTTATTATTTTAAATATATTTTTTTAAAAGTCGTACTTACGACATTATTCACTCTATCTTATACGCCAAACAAGTCCAATAAATTTAATTTTAGAGTAGACACATGGAAAACACATAATCCTTAATCAAAGATCAATACCAACACAGCTGAGTCATTCGGTTTCTATCTAAATCCGATACAAGATCCTTTTTATGAACAACGGTAACGTATACATAATTTTCAAGGTGGATCATGATAAAACTCGAGTCAACCAAACACATTGTGCTGATTAAAATATATTTTTTTTAGTGCGATTGTTAAAAGGCTATAATACTACCTCATTTGTGGTACTCTTTTGGTACCTTAACGAAGTGGTTTTACATTTTTACATCACTTGCATTTTTATTGAATATAATAATCTTAAGAACAAATCGTCGTGATCAAGTAGAAGCGATAAAAACAATCTGTCAGTTAAAAAAATATATATATTATGTAAGTTGATCTTTAACTTCCACAAATACAATACGTTTGTATAATTTGGATAAAATTATTCGAACCAAATTCATTAACATAAGTTTGGAGTCGATTTGATAAGCTTATTGTTTTACTTTAAACGACGGATTGACGGCGGAAAACTAAAATAAAATCATTGTACGATTCAATAGGTTCATGATGTAGATAATTCGATGATAATAATACACCGTGTCCTATGTAAATACAATGAATCCGATCACTTTAGTACATTTGAGACGATTTTTAAAATAACTAAATTATTGGAAATGAACTGAATAGTCTGATTTGATCAGCAATAACAATTGAAATGTACTATTTTTGTATTCGTTAGCACATTCATATTCGTATATGTGTGTAGTTCAAAATTTTTTTTCCAATATTATTTTGTTTATTTTCTTTTTAAAAAAAAAAAACAAAAGTATGCATGTAAATAGCAATTAAAACTATAAATTAGCAAGATAGCAATAAAAATCGTAAATATGTAAAAATTAGCAAAATAAAATTTCGTATATAACGTCAGAGAAGTGTGAAATAAATTTGTATCATTAAATGTTCTAAGACTTACCAAAAATATATGCATACAAGATACATATTTATATATACTTTTTTTTGGGGGGGGAGGGGGGATTTTAGTCGTTTTGTAGAAAATCTATTATAAATTATAATTTTATAATGTTATTGGTTGATTCGACCCAATATAATAATAATAATAATTGGTCGATTAAGTTTTTTCTCTTTCCTGTAGATATTTTAGACATACTGTAGTTTACGAATGTTAGAATGTTACTTGGATTTAGAGTTTAGCTCGTCGGTAATGTAGCTGAAACTTTTCTTTAACCGCAAAGCCAGGTAACAATGGGTAAGCCATAAGTAAGCTCAATAATTCTTAATCCACTTAATGTATACATTAATTATTAATAAATAATAACAAAAGCGCCATAACGGTATAACGCGCGTAGGTCTTGCGAGGAGAATCGATTAGTAAAATAAATTAAAACAAAATAACACAACAATATTGGTGTGTAAAATACGCGTGTGCTCTTGGCGGGAAAATCGTTACAGGGGCTCCGTCAATTACTCCGCAGGGTTGAATATATATTGGTTTACAAAAAAAAAAAAAAATAAAATAAAAAATAATGACAATCGGACCGTATTGTCTGTACGCAGTAAAAACGAAAACAGCAACGTTGCGCAGGATTAAACACGTCAATGCAGTTGTGCACAGGTATCCCGCACCGGAACAACGAGCGACTCGGGCACAGCCATGCGTGCCGGAAGATACCTAAACATTATACGCTATATACGTACACGTTATATTGTTGTTGTATACAACTCGCGTTAACAAGATTTATTCACGGACCGTCAGCGGCATCAGGTGCTGAGGGCTCCGAGTTAATTAGACAATTTCTAGGCTCTCCCGGAGGTGTAATATAGGTAACGGGCGTGGCGGAAGCGGTGACGGTGTTCATTAAGATATTCAATTTCCAAACGCCCGCGCGATACGCTCGGTACGGAAACGTCGATTCGAAGGTCGGCCCTGTTACCATATATTATTATCAAGTATATATTACAATTATTATAATGTACGGGTGGACGAGCTCCGCCGAGACTTCAAGTCTTGGTACGGCGCCTGCTGGGAACGAACGCGAGTGTTACAGTGACCTCGGGTGGATACGAAGGGTGTGGTATCGCCAACCGCCGCCGCCGCCGCCGTAGATAAAGACCGGATTAACGCGTGTGTATATGCATAATATAATGCGAAATAATAGTCTAAAGCTTTCGGACCTCATTTGCCGTTGCATAATTTCAAGTAAGAAATGTTTCGGCTCTGTTTTCCGCAATGGAACCGTTTTACCCTGGAAGTAAGTAAGTAGCTTAGCCGAGTATAAAAAATACACAATTTATTGTAAAGACTTTGGGCTTAAAAAAATATATAATAAATAAAGGTCGGTGTAGGTAGACGAAAACGTTTTTGTAGTACACAGCCATTGCTTTTGCGAAAGAAAAAAAACCTTATTAAATTTAACGATGGTTATCAATGACTTATTTCAAGGATATTTGTTTTAATTTATTATACATAATAACAATGAAAAATTGTATTCAATGAAAATAATGTAAAAAAAAATGTGTACTTTAAAAAGTTTAAATATTCATTTTTTTTATTTTTTAATAAATACTTTAGAATTAAATATATATATATAAAAAAAAAATAAACACATTATTGGTTTTAATTTATAAATCAGTATCTTTTTTTCTATATTTTTTAGCCATATACATATTATATGAACGTACAAGCCCCTTAAATGTATAAACCTTAATCCGGAAATGCTTGGATGACCACAATGCATACAGCACCGAGAGAGACTGAGGCAAAAAAAAAAAAATAAAAAAATAATGAAAAAAAATGAGTACCCTACACGACGGGAACGATAGCGACAATAATACTATTATGCGCACAATATTAAATTATTTTATGTGGTATAACCCGTAATAATACTAGTAATAATAATAATAAAAATAATAATATAATAACAATAATGAAATCGCTGTACGTACGGACTCTGTGGAGTCCAACTCGCACATATTAACGGTTCAAAAGTCCTTAGAGCACGCGACTTCCCGTCATCACACTATCGCAGTCAACGCCACCACTGATTCTAGTTAAACCTTTTTTCACTTCAAAGACATCAAACACAATATATTTTTTTTTACGTTAAACACACACTAACGTACCTTTGAGAACAACTACGGGGTGACCGATACCACCGTCGTCGTCGAATCAAAAAAGACGTCAGATTATAATGAACGACAATAAATTGTTTTCGAAACGAAGGGAAAATAAAAAAGGAAGATGGCTGCAATGATGAGCCTCCATTCGATTTTATGAATTCGTAATCATTAAGTCATTCCCTGCTAAATGAAAATCTCTAATTTCTACCTTAATTTTCAATAGCGATTTTTAGGATAAAAATTACATTTATTTTGGGAACTGTTTGATAACTCCGAACAAAATTTACAAACTCTTTGAGTGAAAATGAAGGGCCTAAATCACAGACGTTGATTTACGATTATTTAAATTTTGCATTACAAGCATACAAACATTATAAATTATAATAGAATAATAATAATATGTACGTACATAAGCCATAAGTCATATGTGTGTTGAAGATAATATTATTGTTGTTGAAGAGACGAGTCCCTAATTGTATTATTTTAATAACAAAATTCTATATACAACCTTTGTTTTGAGATCATTTTACTAACCCGGCACAGACGCATAAGGTTAACGTGAATTAACAACCAGTGGTGAATTTATTAGAAGTATGAGAAATTCCACTTAACTTCTATAGGGAAAAATAATACTAAAATAATGACAGTAAAAGTATTTTTTTCAGAAAAATATCGTTGGTGTCACGATATAGTATAAATATGTCATAATAGTTTAAAAAATGTAAAAGGATAAAATATATTATTATAGTTTCGGAATCTGATATTTTCAATCCCTTTGATACACATGAGTGATTTTACTTCGGCGTTGTCGTTGTGTGATCAGCTGTTTATTTATATTTTACGAAAATCGTTCATTTGTACTACCATCTTATAAAGGCTTATAAAATTATTGCTTTTAATAATTACACCACTTTGTAACTCCAACTACCATAACAGAAAAAAACGTAAATATGTCATTGCATAAATTCATCTAAATTACATAATATAAAGTTTTCATTGTTTTCAATACTTATAGTATTGATGAACATTTATAATATTCCCAACGTAGGGTACCAATAATTAAACGGCATACTTGCTGCCGAGCTGTATCATTTATATGAATTCGTTGAAGCAACGCGAATTTCTCGACAATTTATTGTGGACAATAAATGCAAATCTATTCAGACTAAAGATTTATTTATTTACCGTTTTTTAAGTGATTTCGTTTTAGAGAGTGATTAAAATAATTCGTTTAATTATTAACGAATTCCCGAACATTTTTTTTTCTTGTGTTGTGTTGAATTGTTGTTTCCTTTAATGTTGACACGAGCAAGAGTAAATTATTCGTGATTACAGAAAATGTATATATATTATACATTTAACTACAAAGTTATACTCAACGCTGCAATATTTCCTTTTATAATGGGAAGTATTATTAGTGTTTAAATGTATTTACTACTGATTTTTGGTACATTAAAGAGTTTCTTGTGATAACTGTAATAGGAACCTTAATATAGCCAGAAGATGGAAACGCTATTCTTAGAACCCTTATGTATATTATTATGATTTATGACTAGATATAAGTCTTTGAAACACTAAAAAGATCAAAAAGTTTATTATCAAAATTCATTAAAACCTTTTCCTCAGCTTCAACAAGTTATAATAAATAAATCAGAATCAAAAATTATCAAATAAATTCAAAAATTCAAACAAAAAACACAAATTAAAATTACCAGTATCTACTACTTGAATATTTCCTAATTCCTACTAATGTTTAAATACTTGTACATTTTATCACCAAAAAAATATTTGTACATATAAAAATCCTATAATTTTATTTTTTTCTATTCAAATTAATAATTAAATTACATAAATATTCGAAAAAAATCTTAGTTGTAGGTATCATACTGTTAATTTGAAACAATTCAATCTTTATTAATTATTAATTTTACCATTTTTTCATTTATAGAATGGAAGTCATTAATTAAAAAAATTAAATTAAACTTAGTTTCAATAATAATATCAAAATTAAAAAATACATTTTAGCACTTCATTGTAATTTAATTTTGGTGAATATTTCAAATGTGATTTTTAATTCAAGTTTATATAGAATCGGATGGTGTATTTCGCAAATATCTTTAGAAATTAAGTTTTAAATGAAATTTTCTGGTTTTATGATTTTATATGAACTTGAATCCTCTTTGATCATTTGTGCAAAATTAATTCTACACTGACAATAATCTTTTTTGCTTGATACATATATGTATGCTAGTCAACAGCAGTTGTCATATTGTTTAAGAGCACAAAATACAAATTATTATAGTATGAATTAATTGCAACATAAAATATATTCATTAATTGTCTTATAATATAAGTATTAAAATATTAAGTTAAGAGAATTTAGTTTTTTTTTTTTTTTTTTTTTTTTTTAATTGAACAATCGAATAAATAACAAATTATGAACAACACATAAATATTTTAAATTATCAATATCGGATACTTCTTAATATTAAATTCACGAAATAAATTATTTCTTTATGTTAAAGAATTAAACTTTTTTACTGAGATAATTTTTTAGTTGTAAAGCTTTTGATTAGTAACTACCATTCTTAATATTTATTTTGAAAATGACCAAAATTAGAAATACAAAATAATAATGGACACTAAAAAATGTAATTAAAAACTTAAAAAACTTCTATCGTGAATAATGTATTACCTAAAACCTAAGGTTTCCCAAAATTTTAAACTATAAATTACGTAATTTTATATTTTAAATTTATAAACAAACATATTTATAAATATATACAAATGTAGATGTGTGTACTTAAATAATGACAAACATATATATATCCAAACAGTAGGAGTAATAATATTTAATTAAAAAAAATAACACCTGATTGTTGTAGTACAATATTAATTGTGGACTGTATTAAAATAGTATATCAGTACATCACATACACGGAATACATATTATATTTAAATAAAATGACAACTTATATGGGGAGTAGGCGCCCACCTACTATATAAAAATCAAAAATGTATTATAATAATACTAAAATGAACAAAATCAGTGGTAATATAATAATAATGAAAATAAATAATAATAAAACTGATTATAGTATCAACAAAACAAAAATGATAATACAAAGATATAAAATATCGCGTATCACATGTGTGATAACGCGTTACCGTGAACATGTCGCCGATTGAACCATAACCTCTCAAAATGGACGATATGCTGTTGACCGCCAAGATCCGCAACCCACGTGCATATGCTTGACTTCAATAGACAAATAAAACAATTCGAAAGTCAAAAAACGGCCCGATGCACTGTCGAAAAAAATAACAAAAAAATAATACGCATTACCGTTAATTTATCGATGCCCGGTGCACCATAAATTCACAAAACAAAAGGTAATGACAAACCGCACACCGCCCGCGCTGGTGTCGAACACGTTTGGCATCCGTGTGCACGACGAATAACGATGGTCTCAATACCGTTACGGAATTGAGAGCCACCATCAAACACGAATCGCCCGCGTCACATACGCCTTGAGCACAATTGCGTAAATAAAACAACAAATTCTATGCCACCGATGGCAAGTAATAAAAAAAAGGCGACGATCGGAATCGGAATCGCGACGACACTTCGAACGAGAGTAGCCCGTAAAAGCCAGCGCGATAGGCACAGTCGCACGCGCTGAACTGCGCAGGCGTGCTAGCAACCGGATCAAAAATTAATTATAACTAAAACAATTAGCTGGTGCGATCTGACGGTATTTGGTCCGAACATCCTCCCGCCTTTGAAAGCGATGAGCTTTCAAACTTTCTTGACTGCAGGTCATTGTAGACATGGTCTTCGAAGAAACATAAATTGAATACTAATAAAACTAATAATACTAATAATAATAATTACAATGCATAATAATATAATAATATAGGAAAATAAAAAAGGAAGAAGATAAGGATATCAGTAATGGGTGCCTTTTAGGGTCTTGGATCAATCGGAAGTTTCACTAACTTGACCACAGGACGGGTCAAAGTTCCCTCATGTGTTTTGACAGTTGCCACACGCACAATGTCATCCGCACCTGGATGGACTTGAACGATTCGACCTATCTGCCAGGACATGGGTGGTCGTGATGGTGTGTTGATAAGCTCCGTCAGACGAACCTTTTGAGGCAGAAGGATTGGATGTTTTGCATCTTCATCCAAGAATGCACGCTTCAATCTTCCAACGACGCGGATGATTCCCTTTTTAGAGACATCCGCAAAACCCAATAATCGTATGGTTTTTGATGAGAGTACGTTAATGAATCGACAAAGCGACAATGACGATAATGCAGGTAACTCCGTTGTAAAATCTTGCCATTTATTGATGATATCAGGCGGAGGCGGCTCATCCCAATCTAACTTTTCTATGCATAGCTCTTGCAGAACGCGCTTGGCCCAAAATATCACGGGTCCCAACGTGCCAACTGGATCATATAGACGAGCAATTGCTGAAAGTATTGAGCGCTTAATTGGGTTGACTTGGTTGATATTAATATGATACCCTAAGATATCCGAATTAGTACTCCAATGCAAACCCAGTACTTTCACTGATTGGTCATCTTTAAGTTCAAAAGATGGGTCCATTGCGCGATCTTCAGCAGGTATACCTTTTAATATTGCGTCACAATTGCTGGCCCATTTCCTTAGATTGAACCCTCCTTTACGTAATAAGGATATTAATTGACGTTGAAGTTCTAGCACAACCCTTTCTGTATCAGCTCCTGCCACAATATCGTCAACATATGTAGATGTAACTAACAGATTTTTTGCCAGAGGAAATTCATTTCCGCAATCTGAATCTAATTGGCGTAAACATCTGATTGCCAAATATGGAGCTGCATTGACACCATACGTTCTTGTACATAGTTCGTATTCTTTGACTTCCTCATTGGGCGAATTTCTCCAAAGTAAATGTTGATACGCACAGTCTGCATCATTGACTCGGATCTGCCCGTATATATTTTCAATGTCGGCAATGAATAAATATTTGTAAAAACGACTTTGAAGTAGTATATCCGTAATATTACTTTGTAATTTTGACCCGGTTGCCAAGCAGTCGTTCAATACAAACCCAGATGACGACTTAGCCGACGCATCAAATACTACCCGAATTTTCATCTTACCGTTTTTCCGTTTGACTACTGCGTGATGCGGGATAAAATATTTTTCTGGTTTATCAGCTGCGCGTATGTGACCTAATAAAAGATATTCATTCATGAAACAACGATACGCGGAATATAGTTCAGGGTCTTTAGCTAAGCGGCGTTCAATATTAAGCAACCGGTTTAATGCCATGGTACGCGAGGAACCAAGACCACTCGGCGTAATCAAGTCTTGCTTTGAATTACATTGTACGTTAATTGTAGATCGAAAAGGGAGAGCAACACAAAACCTGCCTGATGTGTCCCGTGACACTGTTTTGCACAACCACTCTTCGCATCGTTCGTCTTCTGTTGTTGATTGTGTTTGAACTATCGGCTCTTCAATCCTGCAAAATTGTTGCAAAGTCTCATTCATAACTGGTACCGTACTAATCGTTAATGACGTGAGAGATAATGGAGTAGAATCCTTCAATGAACCAACAATTATCCAACCAAGGTTTGTGTGCATTGCTGAAGGTAATCCAGGTGTATGAATAATGTCAGTTCTAGGTTGCAAAATCATCGGATATAAATCACCACCTATCAGCATGTCAACGGTACCGGGACGATCAAATTCTGGATCGGCTAGTACTAGGTGTTGATAGCGTGTGCGAACGGTGACAGGAAGTGAACATGTTGGTATTAATCCAGTGATTTGGGATAATATGATAACATTGTCTGCCTTAAAACATGGTTGCTCTGACTGAAGAGGGAAAAAATCACACTGAGTAACTCCTTTAACCTTGGAGACTGGTTGTTGAGAAAGGCCAACCACTTTTACGTGACTTTTGCTACATTTGAGACCGAGTCTGTTGGCACAATCCGCTGTGATAGCTGAAACTTGTGACCCACTATCTAATAAAATTCTGATCTGATGCATAGCACCTGTGTTATCTTGTACCCGAATAACGGCAGTCCCTAATACTACAGTTGTTTGTGTTGATATAGTACCTGCGAATACAGTATTATTTTCAACTGGTTCGGACGTAGTGGCCTGAACAATTGTATTTTCCTTCTGCGTCACCTCACTGTTATTCGTTACACCAAAACTTTCCAGATGTAACAGTGTGTTATGACGACCTTCACATTTCTTGCATGTAAAAACGGCAGTACAAGAGCTAGCATTATGCCCAAGTTTTAAGCATATAAAACATAAACTGTTGTCACTCACAAACTTACGCCGCGCCGTAACTGGTTTGCGCTTAAATGAGAAACAACGATGAATTTGATGTTCATGTTGACAGAATGGACAATTTGATGCAGTAGATGAAGTTGAAATTGTCAATGAAGTTTTGCCAGGAAGCCCACCTTGTGTCTTCTTACTATTACCTTTAAAGGTGTTATCCTGTTTTTCGTTAGTTCCAACCGAGGTTCCAATATTTTCTAAGATTTTGCATCTCTTTTCTACAAATTTTAATAGCATATCTAAACTAGGTACTTCATTTTGTTCGATGCTAGCTTCAAAAAGTCTCCTGGTCTCTGTATCAATTACCCGGGCCCCGATGTGAAACAAGATAAAACCAGCCAAATCTTGAACACCAAGTGCTTTAATAGCCGAGACATTTTCGGTAAATACGTGAACAAATGAAGATAGTGACGACAATGATTCTTTCTTCAAAGGCACAAATGAAAATAGTTTATCAATATGTGCAGAAGCTATTAACCGTTGATTCTCAAATGATTGTTTTAATGCGTCCCAAGCTATGACATAATATCAGCCGTCAACGGAATGGCTTTCACTACTGCTAGCGCTGGACCGGACAAGCTTAGAATTAAAAAATGATAACGTTGAATGTTGGAAATATCAGGGTTGTCATGAACTAGTGATTGAAACATGTCCCGAAATGATACCCAATCAAGTACATTACCATCAAATTTTGGTAATTCAATTTTTGGGAGCACAACAGGCTGAGCTATTTGTCTTGCACCAGTAGAAACATTATTAGTAGCAACAACATTAACCGAAGCGTTATGGAAGCCAGTAGCAATGAGTTGAATATTTGCACATATCTCTTCCATAGCGTCAGTGACTTCAGAATCAACCGTTTCAAACTCGCCTACATTATCCGAATCAACAAGAGCATTTAATACTGCTTGCTGTGCTAACTCAAATTGATCAGTGAACCGTTTCAATGACAAGTAATGAGCTTCAAATAATGCGCGAAGTTCGACATTTATTTTAGCTTCCTCGCCTATAGTATTTATTTTCTTAATTGACCGTAACGATGCATCCCGCGATGCACGAGCACGAATTAACGACCGTTTATTTTCAACATTGTCCGAGTCTTGACGCTTAGGCCTTCCCATATTAACCGATTTTTAAGGAATAAAAGAGCAAGCAAGACAAGACGGAGAAATTAATTAATTAAAAATTACATAAAATTATCCGGATCGAAGGTCCAAAAATGTAGATGTGTGTACTTAAATAATGACAAACATATATATATCCAAACAGTAGGAGTAATAATATTTAATTAAAAAAAATAACACCTGATTGTTGTAGTACATATTAATTGTGGACTGTATTAAAATAGTATATCAGTACATCACATACACGGAATACATATTATATTTAAATAAAATGACAACTTATATGGGGAGTAGGCGCCCACCTACTATATAAATCAAAAATGTATTATAATAATACTAAAATGAACAAAATCAGTGGTAATATAATAATAATGAAAATAAATAATAATAAAACTGATTATAGTATCAACAAAACAAAAATGATAATACAAAGATATAAAATATCGCGTATCACATGTGTGATAACGCGTTACCGTGAACATGTCGCCGATTGAACCATAACCTCTCAAAATGGACGATATGCTGTTGACCGCCAAGATCCGCAACCCACGTGCATATGCTTGACTTCAATAGACACAATAAAACAATTCGAAAGTCAAAAAACGGCCCGATGCACTGTCGAACAAAATAACAAAAAAATAATACGCATTACCGTTAATTTATCGATGCCCGGTGCACCATAAATTCACAAAACAAAAGGTAATGACAAACCGCACACCGCCCGCGCTGGTGTCGAACACGTTTGGCATCCGTGTGCACGACGAATAACGATGGTCTCAATACCGTTACGGAATTGAGAGCCACCATCAAACACGAATCGCCCGCGTCACATACGCCTTGAGCACAATTGCGTAAATAAAACAACAAATTCTATGCCACCGATGGCAAGTAATAAAAAAAAGGCGACGATCGGAATCGGAATCGCGACGACACTTCGAACGAGAGTAGCCCGTAAAAGCCAGCGCGATAGGCACAGTCGCACGCGCGAACTGCGCAGGCGTGCTAGCAACCGGATCAAAAATTAATTATAACTAAAACATTAGCTGGTGCGATCTGACGGTATTTGGTCCGAACATCCTCCCGCCTTTGAAAGCGATGAGCTTTCAAACTTTCTTGACTGCAGGTCATTGTAGACATGGTCTTCGAAGAAACATAAATTGAATACTAATAAAACTAATAATACTAATAATAATAATTACAATGCATAATAATATAATAATATAGGAAAATAAAAAAGGAAGAAGATAAGGATATCAGTAATGGGTGCCTTTTAGGGTCTTGGATCAATCGGAAGTTTCACTAACTTGACCACAGGACGGGTCAAAGTTCCCTCATGTGTTTTGACAGTTGCCACACGCACAATGTCATCCGCACCTGGATGGACTTGAACGATTCGACCTATCTGCCAGGACATGGGTGGTCGTGATGGTGTGTTGATAAGCTCCGTCAGACGAACCTTTTGAGGCAGAAGGATTGGATGTTTTGCATCTTCATCCAAGAATGCACGCTTCAATCTTCCAACGACGCGGATGATTCCCTTTTTAGAGACATCCGCAAAACCCAATAATCGTATGGTTTTTGATGAGAGTACGTTAATGAATCGACAAAGCGACAATGACGATAATGCAGGTAACTCCGTTGTAAAATCTTGCCATTTATTGATGATATCAGGCGGAGGCGGCTCATCCCAATCTAACTTTTCTATGCATAGCTCTTGCAGAACGCGCTTGGCCCAAAATATCACGGGTCCCAACGTGCCAACTGGATCATATAGACGAGCAATTGCTGAAAGTATTGAGCGCTTAATTGGGTTGACTTGGTTGATATTAATATGATACCCTAAGATATCCGAATTAGTACTCCAATGCAAACCCAGTACTTTCACTGATTGGTCATCTTTAAGTTCAAAAGATGGGTCCATTGCGCGATCTTCAGCAGGTATACCTTTTAATATTGCGTCACAATTGCTGGCCCATTTCCTTAGATTGAACCCTCCTTTACGTAATAAGGATATTAATTGACGTTGAAGTTCTAGCACAACCCTTTCTGTATCAGCTCCTGCCACAATATCGTCAACATATGTAGATGTAACTAACAGATTTTTTGCCAGAGGAAATTCATTTCCGCAATCTGAATCTAATTGGCGTAAACATCTGATTGCCAAATATGGAGCTGCATTGACACCATACGTTCTTGTACATAGTTCGTATTCTTTGACTTCCTCATTGGGCGAATTTCTCCAAAGTAAATGTTGATACGCACAGTCTGCATCATTGACTCGGATCTGCCCGTATATATTTTCAATGTCGGCAATGAATAAATATTTGTAAAAACGACTTTGAAGTAGTATATCCGTAATATTACTTTGTAATTTTGACCCGGTTGCCAAGCAGTCGTTCAATACAAACCCAGATGACGACTTAGCCGACGCATCAAATACTACCCGAATTTTCATCTTACCGTTTTTCCGTTTGACTACTGCGTGATGCGGGATAAAATATTTTTCTGGTTTATCAGCTGCGCGTATGTGACCTAATAAAAGATATTCATTCATGAAACAACGATACGCGGAATATAGTTCAGGGTCTTTAGCTAAGCGGCGTTCAATATTAAGCAACCGGTTTAATGCCATGGTACGCGAGGAACCAAGACCACTCGGCGTAATCAAGTCTTGCTTTGAATTACATTGTACGTTAATTGTAGATCGAAAAGGGAGAGCAACACAAAACCTGCCTGATGTGTCCCGTGACACTGTTTTGCACAACCACTCTTCGCATCGTTCGTCTTCTGTTGTTGATTGTGTTTGAACTATCGGCTCTTCAATCCTGCAAAATTGTTGCAAAGTCTCATTCATAACTGGTACCGTACTAATCGTTAATGACGTGAGAGATAATGGAGTAGAATCCTTCAATGAACCAACAATTATCCAACCAAGGTTTGTGTGCATTGCTGAAGGTAATCCAGGTGTATGAATAATGTCAGTTCTAGGTTGCAAAATCATCGGATATAAATCACCACCTATCAGCATGTCAACGGTACCGGGACGATCAAATTCTGGATCGGCTAGTACTAGGTGTTGATAGCGTGTGCGAACGGTGACAGGAAGTGAACATGTTGGTATTAATCCAGTGATTTGGGATAATATGATAACATTGTCTGCCTTAAAACATGGTTGCTCTGACTGAAGAGGGAAAAAATCACACTGAGTAACTCCTTTAACCTTGGAGACTGGTTGTTGAGAAAGGCCAACCACTTTTACGTGACTTTTGCTACATTTGAGACCGAGTCTGTTGGCACAATCCGCTGTGATAGCTGAAACTTGTGACCCACTATCTAATAAAATTCTGATCTGATGCATAGCACCTGTGTTATCTTGTACCCGAATAACGGCAGTCCCTAATACTACAGTTGTTTGTGTTGATATAGTACCTGCGAATACAGTATTATTTTCAACTGGTTCGGACGTAGTGGCCTGAACAATTGTATTTTCCTTCTGCGTCACCTCACTGTTATTCGTTACACCAAAACTTTCCAGATGTAACAGTGTGTTATGACGACCTTCACATTTCTTGCATGTAAAAACGGCAGTACAAGAGCTAGCATTATGCCAAGTTTTAAGCATATAAAACATAAACTGTTGTCACTCACAAACTTACGCCGCGCCGTAACTGGTTTGCGCTTAAATGAGAAACAACGATGAATTTGATGTTCATGTTGACAGAATGGACAATTTGATGCAGTAGATGAAGTTGAAATTGTCAATGAAGTTTTGCCAGGAAGCCCACCTTGTGTCTTCTTACTATTACCTTTAAAGGTGTTATCCTGTTTTTCGTTAGTTCCAACCGAGGTTCCAATATTTTCTAAGATTTTGCATCTCTTTTCTACAAATTTTAATAGCATATCTAAACTAGGTACTTCATTTTGTTCGATGCTAGCTTCAAAAAGTCTCCTGGTCTCTGTATCAATTACCCGGGCCCCGATGTGAAACAAGATAAAACCAGCCAAATCTTGAACACCAAGTGCTTTAATAGCCGAGACATTTTCGGTAAATACGTGAACAAATGAAGATAGTGACGACAATGATTCTTTCTTCAAAGGCACAAATGAAAATAGTTTATCAATATGTGCAGAAGCTATTAACCGTTGATTCTCAAATGATTGTTTTAATGCGTCCCAAGCTATGACATAATTATCAGCCGTCAACGGAATGGCTTTCACTACTGCTAGCGCTGGACCGGACAAGCTTAGAATTAAAAAATGATAACGTTGAATGTTGGAAATATCAGGGTTGTCATGAACTAGTGATTGAAACATGTCCCGAAATGATACCCAATCAAGTACATTACCATCAAATTTTGGTAATTCAATTTTTGGGAGCACAACAGGCTGAGCTATTTGTCTTGCACCAGTAGAAACATTATTAGTAGCAACAACATTAACCGAAGCGTTATGGAAGCCAGTAGCAATGAGTTGAATATTTGCACATATCTCTTCCATAGCGTCAGTGACTTCAGAATCAACCGTTTCAAACTCGCCTACATTATCCGAATCAACAAGAGCATTTAATACTGCTTGCTGTGCTAACTCAAATTGATCAGTGAACCGTTTCAATGACAAGTAATGAGCTTCAAACAATGCGCGAAGTTCGACATTTATTTTAGCTTCCTCGCCTATAGTATTTATTTTCTTAATTGACCGTAACGATGCATCCCGCGATGCACGAGCACGAATTAACGACCGTTTATTTTCAACATTGTCCGAGTCTTGACGCTTAGGCCTTCCCATATTAACCGATTTTTAAGGAATAAAAGAGCAAGCAAGACAAGACGGAGAAATTAATTAATTAAAAATTACATAAAATTATCCGGATCGAAGGTCCAAAAATGTAGATGTGTGTACTTAAATAATGACAAACATATATATATCCAAACAGTAGGAGTAATAATATTTAATTAAAAAAAATAACACCTGATTGTTGTAGTACAATATTAATTGTGGACTGTATTAAAATAGTATATCAGTACATCACATACACGGAATACATATTATATTTAAATAAAATGACAACTTATATGGGGAGTAGGCGCCCACCTACTATATAAAAATCAAAAATGTATTATAATAATACTAAAATGAACAAAATCAGTGGTAATATAATAATAATGAAAATAATAATAATAAAACTGATTATAGTATCAACAAAACAAAAATGATAATACAAAGATATAAAATATCGCGTATCACATGTGTGATAACGCGTTACCGTGAACATGTCGCCGATTGAACCATAACCTCTCAAAATGGACGATATGCTGTTGACCGCCAAGATCCGCAACCCACGTGCATATGCTTGACTTCAATAGACAAATAAAACAATTCGAAAGTCAAAAAACGGCCCGATGCACTGTCGAACAAAATAACAAAAAAATAATACGCATTACCGTTAATTTATCGATGCCCGGTGCACCATAAATTCACAAAACAAAAGGTAATGACAAACCGCACACCGCCCGCGCTGGTGTCGAACACGTTTGGCATCCGTGTGCACGACGAATAACGATGGTCTCAATACCGTTACGGAATTGAGAGCCACCATCAAACACGAATCGCCCGCGTCACATACGCCTTGAGCACAATTGCGTAAATAAAACAACAAATTCTATGCCACCGATGGCAAGTAATAAAAAAAAGGCGACGATCGGAATCGGAATCGCGACGACACTTCGAACGAGAGTAGCCCGTAAAAGCCAGCGCGATAGGCACAGTCGCACGCGCTGAACTGCGCAGGCGTGCTAGCAACCGGATCAAAAATTAATTATAACTAAAACAATTAGCTGGTGCGATCTGACGGTATTTGGTCCGAACAACAAATAAAGGTTGATTAAACTTAATAAAATATTGACTGGGGACATTAAATGAATAACAATAATTTTTAAGCAATTTGATATTAGGTATGAATTGTAAAACTACATTGATGATTAGCGGCTATACAATATGAATATGACACGAACATCAAATTATAAATATATCAATAAAATTAATTAATAAAACACTATATCTTATATAAATTATTATTGCATACAATATTTTAAAGATGATTTAAAAATAAACTTTGTAAACGGGGATCCATTTATTGAATGATTTAAATTACTTACATATCTATTAGTTACGATAAATAATTATATTTTTAATAAATACAATTATTTAAATGATCGTATATAATATATATATATTTAATTAGTAGTTGAATTGATTGCTCTTCACATTTTCCTTAATTGGATTACCTGCAGTATCTTTTACTAACTATTGATTTCAACCTAGTTATGTTTGTGTTATTAACCATTTATAAATGTTTGGGTACACCAAACAGGGATGCTTTGTAGAAAATAAATGAGTTCTATCGTCAATCCATTGTTAAATCCTTTAAAACTATTGTTGGTTTTATCATTTATGTCAGTCACCTTTAATTGCATTAAATACACATTCCAAAGAGGTCTTTGTTTCTTAATTTCAATCGATGCCTCCTCAAAATTAACTATGAAAGTGAAAACCAATTATTTAAAACGAAAAAATCAATGATTGGAAATCTTTTCTAAAAATCACAGATAGCAGAATATATATGATGAATCAGTAAATAATGGACTTAGTTATACTAATATAAAATAGTTTGTATTCATATAATTTAAGAATTTTTTTTATCATTAATATTTTTTCTAAATGGTCATCGCTGGATCATATAATATTGTACCTGTAATAAAAATTAATACTTATTATAAGTTAAAATCAAGACAAGTATTACATATTAAATAGAATTAGTTTTAAAATTGCACGATAAACTACTGTAACTCGGCCATTTAAGTTCGAATGCAATATAATAGGAAATTAACTTTTTCTGTGCCATTATTGAACTGAATACCCATAGAAATATGGATATATAGTTTATTTTCTACGATTAATAAAATCTAATTGAGAAGCAGAAGAAAAGATCTAAATATACCAACTATTGTAAACAATATCAGTTATCAAATTTACAAAATACATAAATAATATAATATATTATATGAATTAGGAAAAATGGTTTACAATAACAAACACGTATTCAATTCACATTTTATAAATTACAATAAATTGTGTATTTTATTGTTTTATTCTTATAAGTTATTTTTCTTTCAAAATACGTTGATAATTTGTATAATCTATAATATTAAATGCAATAAATAAATATTGTAATAACAACTATTATGATATAAGAAATTGTTCAATAATACAACTTCAATTTAATGAAGATTATATACTTTTATTTTGTAAATATTTTAATTATCCGGGGGGTTGAAAGTGTTATCTTAAACCACGATTGAGGTTATCAAAAGAGAAATAGAAGAAAAATTAGATTTTATAAGAATAGAATTATCTATATGTATATAATGTTAAAAAATAATTTTATACAGTGAATGGAACCAAGTATAAAGCGAGTAAGAATTTTAAGATCGTTGTAAAAAATGGTGTTGCAAACGCGTACCACTGAGCTTTAGTTAATAAACGTAGGAATTGATTCTTATAAGTTATATTAAATAAGAATAAGTATATATACTTAATTATATTTCTACTTTGATATTATACTAGAGTATCATTCAATTTTATCTTATTTCTGTCTTCCGAGTTCTGACAATAATTATTATTAATGATTAATCAAAATTTATTCAAATGTCAATACTAAAAACTCATATAACGATACCAAGTTTTGATTTTCAATTTAAAGTTTTGATTAAAACAAACAACTGTTGTCTAATTATAAGAAATACGGTACTTATTTATTATTAAAATCATAGTATGATGACTGTTATATTAATTATGTTTATTATTGTAACAAGTAATACATAATATTTTAATATGCTTTTTGACATCTTTTTAAATATATAAATTTAACACTCCCTATAAGGATAATTTAAAAATATATTCTGAGTAGGTATTAGCGTAATAGTATATTATAATATATATATATATATATAATTACTTATTATTATCATTATAAATACACATAAGGTAATCTAAACTACCAGATTTACTTTCAAACAACATCAAATGAATTTTTTTTTAAAAATGTAACTGGCTGTTATTATACGAAAACAATTTACGAGGTTTAAATAATATGTATATTGTATACTTATAGATTTTTTTTTTTTGAATTTACTAAAATTAAATGTATGGTATAAACTAATTGATTATTTTAAATATCATTAAAAAAATAAATTATTATCAATCAACAAAATGTAACTCTGAATAATCATAAATAATAAAAAAATGATTAAAAAAAGTATTCATTTGATTCACTGAAAACAAAACTGTAGGTAAATCAGTTTTAAAATAACGTTTCAACTAAAATAATGTACGATCAATACTTAAATATCTAAATATTCAACACTATATAAATGGTAATACGTATTTCTTAACTTCCTTATAAAAAAATAATAATCTTGCTACAATACATAAAAGATAATTTGTTTTTTTTTTTTTTATCAATAATTAAACTACTACATTCCTAAGTGAAAAAAATGTCAGTTACTATCTACAATTATTAATACAGTTGAACAACTAAATCTCTGATCTAATAGCATTTAGAATATGATGACTAATAATATTTATTTTTTTAGATGGACTAGGGCACAATAAAAATACAATATATGACTAGGTATACAATGATCTTATGAAGGATTATATATATGTTTGTAGGTAGTATGAACAATGGTACATGGTTATACATTATTAATAAAATAAGCTATTTAAATATGCATTAAAACACGTCAATAGTAACAATTGAGATTAGTCCATTGTTATAATAATTCACTAATAAATTTCATAAATTTATTATATAATATTATATCTATACAATAACACTGTTCTATATTGAAACGAGTTGAAATCATCACACCAAAATTTAAAAAACAAAAAAGTTAGTAGATCTACCGTGTAGTAAATTATTTGGTTAAGTAACTCCTCATTAAGTAGGTCACTATAATAAACAACTTATTAAATTTCAATTCAATGATAAATCATTACATATGATTAAAAACGATTCTAAACAAAAATCGTCCGTCAGCCTACATAGTATGTATATTTATTATATATTAATTATATCGATTTAAGTTATTTGTTTTTCTATTAGTCAAACCGTTGATTGATCTAATCTTGTCAAAAACAAATAGCATATTATTATAATATTAAACTATATAATAATAAATTATTAAGATATCATTGTATGTAATATTAGTAGTTTCCATTTACTTATAACTTTTAAGTTCGTAGATTAATTGTAAAAATATCTTAAAATGAATCCAAATATTTTGAATATTTAATTTTGTGTACAATAGATAAACAGTTTTAAGCTCCAAAAAATATTTTTAGTTTCACTATCTAATACTCGCAGGCCGCAGTTAAAATATTTCAAAATATTTTAATTTGAAACATCATTGCAAACAAATTTTGCATAATATGTTATAATGATATTTTTAGGTTAACTAAAAAATAATTCACAAATTATTGTAATTTTGAAGAACTTTGAAGACATTTTAATTTAAAATACTTGTAAAAAAATGTATCTATTCTTTCTATATTTTTAAATTGCTATAAAAACAATTTTTTAATGCAAAGGTCGTGTATTAAATTTTTAGGTATTATGAAGTATTAAAATTAAAAAATATACCTATGCATTTTTAACTTAAAAATAATTACAATTTTAGAAACTTTTGCTTAAATCTTAACTAAAAACTTCATAAAATATTAATATGAATTTACACACAACTTTTTATTTGATTCTAGTAAGAACAACTTATGAGAAATCTTGTACTAATTTTTTAATCTTTATAGCCAAGCATAAAACTAAAAATGAATAAAATAAAAAAAAATACAAAATGTCTATAATATGAAATATAAATATATTCCAAATAAAGACAACGTTTATCACAAACTATGGCATATCTAAAACAGCTAAAATTTTTAAATAATAATAAAAAAAAAAATGCCAATTTTGTCGATAACTAGTATAATGTAAATATTCCTGTTCTGTATTTTTTTTTTTTTTTTATTTTTTTTGATTATTAAAAATAGTATGAGGATTTTATTTTTGAAAATCTAATAATATTACCAAATATTTTTAGATTCAATTTAAAAGAACTAACCCTTAATGTTGAACTAATTTTTTTATATTATAAAGCAATTTCAGAAACAATATTATTGTTATGATTTTAATAGTTGTATACAAACTTTCTCATTAATTATCATAAAATGTTCAATTAAACATATTGTAGACTGTAGTATACTAATATCAAACGTGTCCAGCCTGTGCATTATAAATTTATCATTTAAAGTTTAAGTTACATAAATAAAAATATAAATTGGTTCTGTTGCGTTTGTTTCTATTAAATATGTACCTTTTATAGTTGTAATACCTACTATTTTTCATGTAATGGCCTCGATATTTAAAGTATTCGCTCCCCTGTGGTCTCAGCTACCGTCCAGTACTCTGTTAATGAGATTCGGAATTCAAGATAAATCTATTCTGGACCACCCGTGTATTAATTGTATAAATCTAAAAGCTCTCTTTTAATTTATAATAATATCGAGAGAAAACGAGGAGAAAAAAAACATCGTTGACAAATTCCATCCCTAAACGATTAAAATCATCAATGCGAAAGAAAAAAAAGATTTGTATTGTTCAATAGCAGTGGACTGTAGAAATATATATCAATATTAAATTCATAACATTATTCGTCAAAATGTTAAGTATATTAAAGAAAAATGCAAACAAAAGATATTTTGATCTCTATTAATAACTAAACAATTGATTATTTAAATTTAAATAATAATAACTTTTGTATTAAATTTAAATATATATATATTATGTATAGTGTGCATATACAATATGTGTCAATTTTATGTATAGAGAAAATTTATAAAATGATTACATTTCACGATTTATTATAAACTGTATAAATATATATATATATGTATATTTTTAATTAACAAACAAATATAGATAGATCATATTATAACAATTTATATGAATAGAAAAACTTCATATTATATTCATATTAAAATTAAAACACAATGTACATGCATAATGGATGTTTAAAATGTTTATACAGTGTTTAAGGTTAATTTAATACCCAAGTATAGTTTAAATTAAATTAATTTAAATTCATTATCCTTGGTAAATTAAATTTAAATACGTATGTTACAATAAATAATAATTTAATGATAATAATAAAAATATACATTTTATTAATAATTATTAATATAAACGGTAAACGTATAACCAATATTGTTATTTACTTTACTTATAGTGAAAAAATAATAAAAAAACGTATTTAACTATTGTGTCATTACGTATAGTATTGTCATGCAAATACTATTATTGAAATCCTTCATTTGACACTTATCGCACCTGATCTTTTTTTTTTTTTTAATAACACGTAAATGTTCATTGGTCATATTAGACTTTAGCGTGTCATCGTAGCGTGATGAAATTTTCCAACCTCGACGTCTCATTAACGCATAAACAAGCCGTCATGGATAGGTTCACCTGTCGTGAAAAACGTTTGCTGCTCGTAACTTTTCACTTAACGGTCCTATGAAACTACACTCTGCGCCACCGCCGTCGTCTAAATTATATTGTTATTGTCATCTCCATTGACACTTATCCGCGTCGACTGCCGGGAAAACGCTCGACAACGTGACTGTTACATAGAACGCGATAAATAGGTAAAACGGACGCGTCGCACAGTTTCCTAAGAGTTCGTCGTGTGTTTCTCGTAATTAAATAACATAATAATTTATGTACGCATGCATGCCACGTGGAAATAAGTCTAGTTAACTGTTTAGAACCGCGGAAGAAATTTTCGTCTGTTTGACACATCGCGACCGAGTATCGCGGTGTGTGAGGGAAAAAAAATTAAATCCGAATAATAATAATAATAATATTCATAATAAAATACACCGCACGACGCGATGCTGTAAGTCGCGTGTACCAATAAAATAATAATATACCCCTATACGCGTATTATAATATTATGCGTGTGTGTTATTATACACAATAATATTATGGAAAAAAAAAAAAATTCAAAATTCGATGAATACGACGCGACGTGAACCATCGCACCGAGTGCGTAAGCGGTAGTATGATACGAATACATACATCACGACTACAGCACACGAGGCGTCTACGGGGGAGGTGGTGGTGGTGACGAATTCCTCCCCACAAACTACATGTCCCATCATAATATATAATTGAACTCGTACGTGGCTCAGACCGCGGCATGTCAAAAGAACGACAACGGTTATTCTGAGAACGGGCCAGCGCATATTATACGCTAGCAACACACACACACACACGCACACACATATATATACGTTTTATAATAATATATAGCATAATACATGTACATACAGCAATACGTTTTGGCAATCCCCTCACGTAGGTTTACTATACGCCGATACTATACGGCTCCTTCTGCTGTGCTATCTCGCCGCCTACTAAGTCCGGGACGACTTCATTACGGATCCAATTGTGTTTGTGTCTATATTTTATGATATATCAATTTCCATTATACATTACGACGAGACTACACGCCACATAATGTTATCTATAGCGGCGAACCAACCCGGCGGCCATCCCTCGCCGCCTACCGCGCGCAAAGGTCTTGTTTAGGTGCTCGTGTCGTATCGTATCGTCGGTCTGCGATCGACCGCACATTTAAATAAACGAGTTGTTTATTATTTATACTTGTGTAATAAATCACTGATTGTTTCTGTGCGGAAAAAATGTTATTTGTCTATGATTCAACGCAACTGTTTGTAAAAATAATCAGATATATTTTTAAGGAAATTTGATTTTTTTTTTTTTTTTTGCTTCACATTAGTAATCTTGTAGGGTTTTTTCGCAGCTAGAACTGATATTTTTGATTTCAAACAAGAATGTTTTTTTTTTTTTTTTTTTGAAATCAAACATATTACACGAGAACAAACATTGAGATGATTGAACAATATTATATTATTTATAACAATATTTTTATAACGATCTTAGTACCAGAGAATTGAACCATTTTTTTCTTGAATTCCTCTACACCATAAGAATTCTACTATACTTCATTACTCTTACTCTTAATATTGTAAGCATAAAATAATTATTTTACATGTATTATTCAGTCTTAAACATAAATACTTAAAATTATGGATACATTAATTTTTGTTTACACAGCAAAACAGTATTTTCACTGTTCGTTAAAATCGTTATCTAATCGTGTATTGCATACAACGCAAACTAAAAGACGTATATTTATATGTAAAACATATGAAGAAAATAAACACTGCTCCTCTCCCGCGGAGATGTAAAAGAAAAAACACGAATTCCCCGCTACCCTCTCCCGACATGGTAGTTGTATCATATGACACATCGTAGAATTAAAAAAATAAATATATTTTACATACCTACCTACTTTTATCGAGCACTGTTTAATTCCTCTGTAATATCCCCTTCATCAAGTATTAAAAAATAAAATTATGTCAAGAGTACACTGCACCAGTTTGTGTGTATTTCATTGTCATTTGATATCATATTACGAAATCGTGATACGTCTCTCATATAAAGGGTTACTCATTTAATAGTTAACGCCTATTAACTAAAAAAAAAAAAATAACGCTTCTAAAAATATTTTAATACAGTTTAAAGTCGTAACTAAACAACTTTTAAAAATAAAATGTTAGGTACTGTTTACTTTACTTTATTGTTTTGTATATATATATTTATTTTTGTTTTAATTTTTAAGTGAACACACATACAATTCTTATTAAAGGCTCATTTTTTTTCTAAAATATTTACCGATAAATTTTGAATTTGAATATATTTAATAAATTAAGATAATTAATTAGTTATGGTTGGTACTTAACTTAAAACTTTATAAGTACCTATTTCAAGTTTATATGAGCAAAATAGAAGTACTGGTATACTCAAAATGATTGATCATTAAATAGAAAATTGTTTAAGGGTACGACTTCAAATAATTATGTTAAAAAATGTTTTTCAAGTTATAGGTTTTTTTCCAGGTAATGAGTGTTTACTGTTTAAAAAAATCATCATGATGAATGACATAATATATAACTCTACAAAATATCGCAATTGATTTTACGATGATTATAGTTTAATATTAAATTAATATAAAGTTTTATACTTTTATATAAATATATACATATTACTTAATGCATCTTGTTAATATTATTCATAGTGCACAATATTTACAAGTATCATAATATTTATGATATTATTATATTATATTTTTCAATATGAATAGCAATCTCATATTTTTATTGAATTGTTTGAGATTATAATAAAATTTTTATAAAATATCATACAACTAATTCTGGGAAAAACTTCAAACAATAGTTTATTATTTCGAAAATATTAAAATATTTTTCTAGTGCTCGCAAATATTCATGACTATAATATTAACATTATACAGGTATATTAATTTCAGTATAATATTATATTATAAATGGAAATGTTTAATATTCAACAGTATATGCAGAATATAGTTTCGTAAATATATCTACTTAATTAATATTACGAATAGAACATTTATTTATACTATTAAGTTTAAACTTCATCTACATGTATTTCATAATAGAATTGCAAAGTAAAATAGATATTTTAAACAGTAAATACATTGATAAGTTTGATTGTTTGTTTTAAATTTACACGATACACTTATAAGTTTGATATATTTTAGGTTTACAATGTAATATTATCGTATACAGTACGTACAATATGAATGTAATATTTTGTTTAATTAAAAAAAAAAAAAGTAGGTATTAGTCAAATTAAAACTTATACTATAACCATACTCAACATGATTTTTGATTTTAGTGTCCACATAATATACTTACAGTTAAAATCAGCTATATAATATTACAAATAGTAGCTTCTCCATGACAAATATTGTTTATGTATACCTACAGAGACGCGTGGTTCACAGAATGATTCTTCGATTTCTTTGAGTATCTGACTTTTATAAAGAAATATTGGAGGACCAGTAAAAGTGGTTTTTCGATAAAGCCCTCTTAAAAGCTCCTCAAAATTGTGGTCCATCCATTTCTTGTTATACCCCTTGAACGTCAAAATGAACTTCTCAGATGCTGATAAAACGTTTTTAACACAAAATTGATTTTTTCCCCTTCATATAGATGATAAAATTGGGTCAAGGGGTTAAGGAAAAAATATGCATTATATAGTATCAAACATTTCAGGATTTCTTACGAATATTAAAAATGCTATAATTAATCGTATGCGTAATTTTATCTTATTTTTTTATCATTGTTTGATACTGCTCATACAAGTTATAATGAGTAGTAACATAAAATATTATTCAATCAGTGATTTATTTACAAATTTAACTAATTTCAAAATGTATTAATTACTTTTATGTAACCACTATAATAGTAAACCACATTTGACCAGTATGACAGTGTAATCCTGCTTGTTTGTAGATAGGACCATCGAGTTTAATTGAAATACCTCTTTGTAGGAATATTAATATGTGATTATAACTTAAATTACTTTCTAAATAGTAAATAATTTAACCACTAAGTACATATATATATTAGGTACTCAAAAGTTTGGAGTTATAAGAAAAGTTATTACCCGTTGTTTATCTCAACGTAAAATAATAAAAATAAATAGATTTCAACATATTATTTGTTATATTTTAATTTGTATTCTATCTTTTACAATACAATGATAATGTTATGTCAACAATATCCACCTAAAATGTTATACTTGTAAGATGTAAATACCACAAACATAATTATTTGCTATTTATATTAAAAATAATAAAATTAAAATTGGTAACTAAAACTGTAAAAACAAATTTAAAGTAAAAATATTTAAATAATTGAGTGTATAAAAAAAATTACTAACAATAGGTACTGTTTTTAATTTTAATATTTTTTTCAATTCAATTTTTAAAATTCCTTTATATTTCAACATTTACATTCGAAAATTTCTATACAGCATTATTTATAAGTCATATTAGCAGGTATCTAAAACAAAATCGTAATATTTTAAATGCGTTTTTTCTGATATAGACACTTTGGTTGTGTATAATATAAAAACAAATATGGTAAAGGGAGAAAATTGTTTTTGCGCTTATAACCCGTATTGTCAATTCCGGCATGATTCAATGACATAGTATACTATTGAGAAGGGAGTATAAAAACCGTTTAAAAATTGGCAAGCATCCATTACACATGGTTACCATCACAAACTTTTTAAATTATGAAAAAAAAAAAACTTACAGCAAAATAAATACAAAATACATTGACCAAATCCTTATTTTATATTAAAAACAAAAGTTGTCGGTGGTTTTTAATAATACTAATTTAAAATTCAGTTTAAAATATTTTTTTTTAAAAAAATATGGTTTAAATGATTATGTATTTTATTTTATCATTATAAAATCTGCATTAGAAACTTAAGAACAAACTCCTGAACTGTTATGTTATTTGCTTTTAATAATATTTATTATTTTTATTCGATTGAAAAATATTGAAAACTAGTAATTCTTTACATTGACAAACTCGATATTGATATTTATCGAAGTTAAATAAAAAAAAGATCAGTGAAGCTTATTAATGGTTTGTTAATTGATAGTTAAAATTTGATAGCTGTGACAGATTACAAACCTGCAAATTTAACGAATGATCTGATAAACAATTCTTCGGGATTAAGGCAACATTTTAATTTTTCAATAATTAAACTATTAATTATTTAAAATTATATAAGTTAATAAACAAGTTAAATAATGTTACAGTTAAATAATAAGTAACTAAATACTTGTCTATAGAATTAAAACAAATGTAACTACCTACATACATTTGTTTGAATAAAACAACGATATTGAAATGGAATTTTAATAAGAAACAATGATATGAACAAAAACGAATAATAAAATATATAAATATTAAATTTCAAGGCTTTTCTTTGTTTTCGGTTCTTGTTATTTGCCATTTGTCATTCTTAATATTTACAATCACAGATACTGTGTACATCGTATAAATTGTCAATGTACGATTACGCGTTTGATATGTACCTAATTATTAGTTATTAGCACATTTGATCATTCTTGGAATAATAAGAATTAATCATTTTTGTTTTGCTTATGGTTAAAAAAAGATTATAAGGTACAGAGTCCTGCAGTGGCCCACGTGGATAAAGGATTTATTCAGCAATTAATATGCATACATTTTGTTCTGTTTAATCGACCACTGTTTGAATCACGCATCTCTAAGGTAGTATTATAAACTAAACGCTTAAAGTGCTCTTTAGCCTCCTTCCTCGAATACAGCATCCGCGTACACGCAATTAAGGACGATTCACTATTATAGGTTACTATACAATTATATCATGGATGTAGATTGATAATAAATAATTATTTCGGGAGCTACTTCGGAAGTGAAATCCACTGAATTAAGTTGAACTCTATACCGCGTTACCAAATCTTTTAATCAGACGCTGGTTAGATATACGGAGCAGAGTATAATTTAATATCTTATAAAATACGAGGGGGACTTTAATAAAGTCGATACTCGCAAGAAGGTAAGAAAAGTCTACCACACGAATATATTACAATATCGAAACGCTGAACCGCCATACATCTAAATGTCTGTACATGTACATTATATATTTTCATCTCCTCGTCCGCGTTTCCTCCTCGACGAACATCACAAGCACGAGCAAAATGAATGATATGCAGTAATAACGCAGTATAACGTGCACTTGATACAATATCGAAAATCCTACAAAGCCACTCGCGTATGCATTATACACACGTCATATCCAACAGTAGGTATAATACAACATAATAATATTATTGTAACGTAACCATGGGTATTATGGGTCCGTGTCATTATATCGTCGTAGACGCTGCCGCCGCCGCCGCTTCGGTCATGACCCGCGTACCCGATTTCAATTGGCTCTAACTATATATGTATACGTACGTACGCGACGGCGGCGGTGGCGTTACGTAGGTTTTTCCGGGGTAGCGGAGACGACTCGGAGGGATGACTGGCTAAAGGGTGAAGCTGGTCGCCTGACTGTCGGGCGCCACTGCCATAGTCGTCGTAGTGTGCTGTCGACACTGTATACACTGTATACATGTATACCCGGTGGTTCGGTACAGTGGCGGCGAGCGGGCGGCAATGGGGAGAGACTGAGTCTGCAAGAGCCAAAATGGTCCCTTCTCCACTTCACTCGCCGCGAACATCAACCCCACCCCACTGGCCAGCGCGTCATCTGTTCTATAGGGGTAGTTTTTATTTATTTTCTTTTTTTTTTTTCGATTTTTTTTTTTTTTATATATACGTGTATATAATATATTTTCCGCTTTCTATAAGGTCGGTTAATTATTCAAAACGGTCATCCGCAATACGGCGCGGGCGAGCGGATTTCTGGCTCGGACAAAGAAAAACGACTGTCGATTTGTTTGTTTTGCGATTGGTCTAAGGACGATATATTATGCATTTAAATTTTACATACATATACTTATACACCATATACGTTATAATAACACGCAAACACCAACGAGCGGCTTGAACACTACACTGCACATATTATGCACCATCACTACTGCTACCTTTACATCGTGAATCCATGAAAACAGATGAATGATGTGCATAATATATTCGTTCAAAAGTCAGCTAGATACACACAAAATATATTATTATAATCATCTTTTTTTTTCATTAATCGTTTTATTTATTTCAAATAAAAATGATAATGTATTATAACTTACGAAAATAAAATGTCTTGAAAATACATTATGTATTCAATATTATTACTGTCTATTTAAGTGTAGGAGGTATCTATGTAAAATATTCTATTTTGTTCCAGTTTGCTTATATTTTATGGAGTGATTAATTTAAAACGACATAAAGTAATAAATATTTATTGATTTATAAGAATACTAATATATATGAAAAGTAATTTAAAGTATAAATTATTATAAGAAACACGTGGATTCATAATTAATTCATGAAGATTTAGAACTCTGCTTAAGTCGACTAAATGACTAAGTCATTCCATACAAAAGAAAATAATAAGTTTAATTTAGTATCAAACAATAAAAAGATCAGATACATAGACACATAGTATATTTCTTAAAACTAATATGAAATCCATGATGGTTAATGGTCTGTTAAGAAGGACACCTTTTATACCACATTTTTTTTACACTTAAACTCTTAAGATATTATGTTAATTATCGATTTATGTATTAAATCTTTATAGGTATACATACAACTAAATATAATGCAATATTTATTTTGTACATGATATTATAGGTACTATACATACTTTCTATTAAGTATATAATTCATTAAAAAATGGAATACACTTATTGTTTAAAATATATTATAATTATAGGTTATAATTTAATTAAATAATTAAGTCGATAAAATGCGTGGAATGTATTATTTTTAAATTGTACTGATTAATTTTCATCAAGTTCTCAACAAGTCTACTTTACTGAAATTATTCTTATAAGCTATATTTTTTAAGCCATAGTATCTACCTTTGTTTTTTAATCAACTATATAACTAAAATAAAAGCTTATTTAAATCCGTAAGGTAGAATGATTGTTAAAATATTTTAGATATTTTATTTATTTTTCTTATTTATCATAAACATTTAAGTTATAGACAATTACTTAAATACCTAAACTTGAAATTTTGTGAATAAAATTAACGATATTTAGCTCAAAACTGTAATCAAATTATTAAGATAATTAATTTATTACTTAATTTTTTTAATATATTATAATACAGTATTAAGAAGAGTAAGCTTATAATAGTGTACTTACGAATAAAGTTTGGTGCCAGTATGCGACCAGAGTTACCTCAAATACGTTATTATAGAGCGCGATAAATTAAAAACTCCCATTGCTTTTGAACACATTAATTACTAAATAACAATGATGAATATGGAATTCAGCTAATTTTGTTGTACAGTTACCGTATAATTTGTGCGACTTTTTGTTTCTCACCAAAGTCTACTCGGGGATAATTAATTGCGTTTTCGTTGCTAATTGAAACCATAAATTGAATGATCGAACAGCCTTGTTTCGATTACCATTACTGAAAACAGAAGCTTTTGATTATGTACAATGTCTTATAGGATTAAACCACGGGAAATATGACATTTTTACAATTGAATATAAACACAATTCAGTTTTAGCCAATAGGATTAATAAGTACAACCACACCGATATTTTAATATTATGTATACCCTTAAAATGTTTACATATTGGTACTCGAAATGTAATAATAATATAATCTATACGGTGCACTAAATTACGATTTAAAAAATCTAAATTATTCTCATTCGATTTATACAACAATACTACGAATGTTACTTCAAAAATAAAATATTTTCTAAAGAAATATGTTATTATAATATTTTAACTACCGAATATGAAACTTAGTAATATTGAAGACGTAGTATTACAATTCAAATTTATTAAAATTATAATGGTTTAGGTCGTTTAGGAATTCCCTCTTATTATTTTTATTGAAGTAATACACTATAGATCACTTAAACCTAATTCATAATAATACATTCCATGCATGTTGATAACAAATTAAAAAATGAATTATTCGTGACTTGTTATAAGTGTTGTATTTTGATAATTATTTTAAAATATCCACAATATAATTAATTGCGTCATTAAAATTATTTAAGCCCTTAGCAAAATAGGTATGTTTTTGAGTTGATTAAATCTTAAGAACGTGATATCACAACCCTGTCAAACCAATTATCTTAATAATTATCAAATGTTTTTATTCGCTATTATCATAAATAATTATATTTAAATGTTGAACAATTGAAACTACCTTATTTAAAAGTATTGATATATCAAACTTATTATATTTTATAGTATTTAAATAATAAATTAACAGACCAAAAATTGAAAAAATTACAATTTTGTTCTGACTACTATTGATAACGAATATTTGTTATAAGAAATATTCAAAATTGCTAATCCAAAATCATTATGGCAGATAAAAAACAAAAACATTTTACCAAATAATTTATTCTACTTAATTTTTATAAATAATTTTTTCTTCTTAATTTTTATATTGTAAATACTATAGGTATCAATCATAAAAGTAATTTATTAGACATATAAATGCATTCATGATTCATTGAACATTATTTAAATTACCTACTCAATGTGCAATATGATAACGTTCATAAAATAGCATGATGGAAAAGTGACAATCACAAATGAAGATTTTAAAGAATTTTGACAGCTTTAAGTCAAAAACTTTTACTTTATTTGTAAACTATTGTTGTCAGATTAGACACGTATACTATAAAATATCAGTAATATTGATTCATTTGAGTCAAAGTATTGTTACATAGGTAGGTATTTCTCTTTTATTCGATACTCAAGAGGCTACACACATACCTTTCCAAACTTTTATGATGTTTATGGTATTGGATTATAACAACTTTTACTTAATATATTTATTTAATTGTTTTTATTATTCTTTAATTATAAAATATTTTAACATATAAGCTCACATGTTCGATTTTTTTAGTGACAAACTGATGAAGATAAAAATAAAATATTTAATTATTTACAATTGTTATACGAATAACAAAAGTTATTAATACAAAATTTAACGAATAAATTTAAATAAAACAAATTAATTAATAAAAACAATTATTATAATTTAAGAAAAATCTCATAATAATTCTTGGAAAAAAAAAATTAAAGAGTACCCATTAAAAAAATAATTTATATGACAAACATAATTATTATGTTTTTAGTATAATAATAAATAAAAAATGGTTAATAAAAATTTGGCAAGTCAACAAAAAAAAAATAGTCAACAGTTTAGTTCTAAATAGAATTTAATAAGACATAAATAATAATAAATACGCATTAATAATAATTAGAAAAATATTAATGCAAATTATTGGTGTACTACACATCATTTTTAGACAAACACCTACCTAGGCATTAAATACTTTTAAATTTATAACCGATAAGACAAACTGAAAACTTAATTGTACTAGAAGATTTATATATAAATAATGTATCAGAGATAATCATTTAATTTCAAATGAGTACAAAATTAAACTTTTAATTTGACGTCAATAAGTAACTAAACATTGTTTAATGTTTTGGTTTATTAATTAGAATTTTTGTAAGCGCAATTATTTCAGATCAGTGATAGTTGAATGAATAATAATAATCAGTATATATAATTTTAATGTCATAAATAAAATATCAAAATTTAAATATTACTTTATCTATAGGTAATAAAATATTTTTTTAACTGGCTTTCATCTAAGTAAGGTACAAAACGTTTAAACGTATAAAAAACTTACAACACCATTTTTATTGAGCGTCGGGACTTACACGTTATTATACAAAAACATGCCTTACAAGAAAAACTTCCCATAAAATAGTCATAATTTTATTTTTAATATGAAGACTTTATGCATGCTTGTTAGACTTAGATTTTAAAACATCTATCTTAAAAGTTATAACAAACATTACAACACATTGAATATTTTAAAATATATTTTTCTATAATTATTTATAGTAAATTAAAAAAATAAAAGTTAATGCTATTCAAATAATGTTTCCCTCTTTTAAATAAAAATAATTATTCATATCCAATAATTCTACAACGCGTGATCGTTTTTCCTCTACAGTAATTTTTAATCGTTGACATGATTTGATTAAATTTTTATATGTATGATTATTGATTGCTACTTAATGCATCATGTAAGTGAATAAAAATTCCTAGTTTTCCCTGACCCATTTAATACCTGTAAGTTTAAATTTATTTTCATTTTCATTAATTTTAACTTTTTTTTTTTTTTTTATCAATTCTAAACAATCATGTGCAATGCTAATATATATATTGTAGACTAGTATTATTAGCAAATTACCCATAATATAATAAATATTAGTTTTTAAATATTATAACTGTTCCTATAATATTATTTAGTATTAATAATGACAACAGCATAAACAAATTATATGAAAACGATTGAAAAGTAATCCACATTGAGTGAATTAAAATATTCGTGATATGTTTCAAACATATACTAAACAGTAAAAATAATTAAACAAAACTTCTTTTGGGATATGAAGGCAGTAGGTTTTAAATTCATACATCATCAAACAATCGCTTTTGTAAACAATAAAGTATCATACAAAATACAGCATAATGTATGCAAAAATATTCAATATTTTAATAGGTATCATAGTGGTTGTTGCATTAAACAAACGATGGAACCTGATAACTGCAGGTTACATACACAAATACATAATTGAGTGTATATTATAGTGTGCATAATTATTATATAGTATTTGCGGAGTTTGGAAATATTATTATTTTCATTTTTCTACAACGCTGTAAAAATTCAAATGAAAAAAATAATAAAAACGTATTATACAGACACAGCGATGATGTTATATATGTTAACATTGCGTGTTCACTGATTTTCTAATTTAATTTTTTAAAATAAGAACTTTTATAATCAATTTTTTCAAGATTAGTTTAGGAAACACAATTTCACATAACTCAGCGTATATTTTTAAATTTTTATAAGGTATCATAAGTAAATTGTTTAATATTAAGATAAAATATTGTATAGTTGTAATATATCAAAGTTTTAAAATCGATTTTAATTAAAATCATTTTTCCATATAATAGTAAACTTTTAGAGTGTAGCTGATTATAATTAAAATATAAAATGTAGACTGCTATACTCGTCATTTTTTTTTCTTTCAAAAATATAGCGCGATAATAATATTAGCATAGTCTTCGAATATTTATATGTGATAATAACGAATATTATCTCGATTTATTAGACAGTCGGAAAAATTCATATTTATTTTAATTATTCGTCGAACGGATCGTCCTGTACAACTTATTACACTTTCAGTACCACACTACTCATACTGCATATACTGCTATAATATAATAAATACACCATACACAGCTACCCGCAGCACCGCACAGCGTATAATATATATATATATATTTTATAATGACGCGTGTGAATTTCTAAGGGTTCATATTTTACAGGGAAAACGTCGCAGTTATTACCGACGGATGGCGGTGAGCGGTCTACAGTCGGAGGGCTGTATGTCTATACCCACCAACCATGTATACCTAGCGAGCACGCCGCAAAATGTAACGCAATATACCTGGTCACCGGTTCCGGAACGTTTCGTGTTTCGCGCGTAAAACCCTTACGACGGCGGCGTTTTCCGTCTACATTGTGTATACGCAATATATACCGCACACGGTAAAACCGCACTGTTTCCTGTCGTACTGATTTGATATAAAACGGTTTTTTTTTTTTTTTTTACTTTTCGCATCTCTCTCGTTTCATATTGTCTATATTCCTTTCCACCTACTCATCACCAAACGACGAAAGCGCTCTAACCTTTTGTCAGCGTCACGTACTCACCACACTGATATATATATATATGTATGTATGTATATATTAATATGTCGTTCTGCTTACGATCGACCTACGCCGGCAAGACGAATTTGTTCGAGAGGTTTCGGATTCGTGTCTGTCAGCTATTTCCCATCGTGGCGTCAATATAATATAGTTGTGTGTATTATTATCGGTACGTACCTGAAAAAAAAAAACATATTGGTTTTAGCGGTATAATAATATTTCTTATATCAATGCCACGCACATTGGCGTATCCCTAAGTACAATTATTATCTATCGGAAATGACGATAGTTATTATTACATTTAAATAGTCTTAATATAATGACTATTTTATTATTAATTAATAATATTAGGTTTACTTTATTGTTTTTAAGTTGAAAACAACTTTCAACATTTCAACTTTACATCATAGAACACTATAGCCATAAACCGATGATATGAAAAAACGATCCTAAATAGGGGTCATTATTCCAAAAAATTACCAAAATGTGATCATAAGTGTTTATAATTGAAAAACAAATCACAAATTTTTGAATGAAAAACTTCTGTTATTTAAAGATTTGGGAATTTTTGAAGTTTTAAGTGTACACTATTCAAGACAATCGGTAAAATAATAAAAAAATAAAATTATAAATTAATAAATATAAAATCTTAATCAATCAAATTTGTTGTAATTCTCAACTCATAAACTTTAATTATAAATAAAATAGAAATATAAAAAAATGTAAATTATTAACTTAATTGGAGAAGTTTTTAAAAAAGATTTAGTTTAAAACCAAGATTAATTCAATTTACTCATAATTTTGGCAAATGGAAAATAAAAATAGTATTTAATAAATTTGAGTTAATAAAATTCAACTTTATAATAGTAAATTAGTAAAGATAAAAATTAAAACCAACTTTACTTTAAATTATTAAATCAATAAACCTCTGAGATCTTATTAGAAGTCAACTACAAAAAAATATTATATAATATTTTTAATTATCACTATTTTATATTAAACCTTTTAATGCAATACATAAAATATATATTAAGCAATTGTAGTACACAATACACATACAAAATAGATAGGTAATTATACTTATTACCAAATAATAAATTGGTAAATACCTATTCAATATTGAAATCTGCGGTTTCTATTTACCGTTTCCAGTAAAATTGATTTCAATTATTTTGATGTAATTTATAAAATAATAATATATATATAAGAAAACCTCTTATAATAATTGTCAGTGATTATTTACAAATAACTCTATATTATTTATGCGTTACGTACAAATTGTATAAATAAAATATAAAGTTTTAAATATTTGTGATTTTTTTGATTGGTCAATCTCGCAAGTTCTAAAACCTGACAATTTAAATTTGTTGAATACAACATATATCGCTGAAAATCATGTATGTATAATAAAAATTGTATTTTTAGAAATATTTAAAATTTGAATTATAATAATATGACGTATATATTTCATTAGGTTAATTATTTAATATCGATAAAGCTTAATTATCAACGCTTAAATAATAATAAAAATACATAAACAAAAGAATATTTATACAACAAATAATATTGATAAAATAAAAATAAATTATTTTTCAGATAGTTTTTTATATAGTCTGTTGACCATGGATAAAATAAAAACGTATGTAAATATTAATTAAATGTTTGTTCACTTTACATTTTTTGCATTCATTTATTTATTAAGCTTTTTATACTTTTTTAAGCTAATAATGTAATTAACTTTTTTAATTACGTATGTATTGTACAAACTATAAGGGAAACATTTAAATGTGTAAATGTAAAATATACAGTTTCACATTTCAACAAAACAACGGTGGAGTATAACCATTAAATCGTAGGGTCACTTGTTTTAGTTTACCCCATGTAATTCGAATGTCAAAACACAACTTCATTAGTGGTCCGTCAAAAACACGCAAATTTGTCTTAATGTCCAAACTGTTTTGATTTCTATATAGGTATAATGGCGATTTTAGCCTTGAACAGTTATTAAAGTGCCTCTAGTCAGAGATATTATAAGAAAATAAAACATAACCAACAAGGTAAGTACTTAGTAAAAATAAAAATATTAGTTTTAAAAATATGAAAGAAAACAACCACTGTACAAAACAGTAAGCGTGGAGTGTACCTCATAATTGAGTAGGCCACTATGATATGGGAGTTAAATTTTAATTAATTTATAAATCATTATATTCAAAAACGAAAATAGAACTCAGCTTATGCATTGCTAAATATATTTTATGATATATTTATTTTACTATTACTACCTAGCACAATAGATTTGAGTTTTAGCTTAACAAAAATATTGTACTCTTTATAATATAATATTATTAATATTCAATTACTATGTTATTAACTTTTGAGTCAATACCAACTTATTGTAAACTGATGTGAATAGACGTGTGGTAGAAGTAGGAAATAGCACAAAATTAATTTAAATATTTTTAAAACGTCATTATGCTTATAAAATATAATAATACATACAAAAGTTTTAAGTTCTCATGAATAATATTTTTAATTACAGCAAAATAACGAAAATCTAATTATTGATAATATTATAATAGTTATTGCTTTGAAATTTTATATACAAAATAAATTATTATTATTAATTTAAATAGGTATCTAATTTTTTTATCATTCAAATTTTAACTTAATATATTATCTAATAAAAAAAATTAAGAGTTACCTTGTATTTAATTTCTAATTCTTAATTACAATAATTTTATATTTTATATTAAACTCCTTGTTCCAGGTATAAAATATTTATTATACTGCTTACGTGGCTGCATATACGTGTTTTCGTAAGATATAATATTTCAATACACTTTGATGAAATCATTTTTAGGTTACTGATATTTTAATTTAAACACATTTTAATAACTTATAACAACTTTGATGCTAAACAAAAGATTATACAAGCAAATAAGCTTGCCTTTGGGTACTATTGTGTAATTTATTTAACATATAGGTAGTAGGTATAGTATAGTGTATTGAGATACTCAATTTTAAAACAATAATAAACTATCGCAATTGAAAATTTTTCTAATTCGAGTTCAGTTAAAAAATGATTATTGACTACTTTGTTGTCCTTTTATTTAAATTAACTGAAATTAATTAAACTGGAAATTAAATCTTCAAAGTAGCAAATCTATTCCATTTATAATCGATAAAATAAATCACTTATCACTAAAACTTTTCAAGAAACCGTTCTATCCAAAAAATGTTTCACGGAAAATTATAGGTAAACATAAAATATAAACCATTATAAAACCAATACAATATGTTTCGTTTCACTGAAAATCTAAAATTTAAGTATTTTATATATATTATATACATATACCTAATTATCATTGTTATGTATTGTCCCGCATGTATTTTGATTTCCATGTTTTAGTTGCAAATATAGTACGTCTATTACTGATTTAAAAAATTTTAATAAAATTGAGTTTCTTTCAACGTATGCATATTGTGTAGAGAAATCAATAAAATATCTGTTTGACATAAACTTCGAAATTTAGATCAATCTTATAATAGGTACTGTATGTATAAAATAATACAAAATTCATATTTTTAGAGATTAATACGTAAAATATCATATTTGTTATTAGATAATTAGTGTATAATATTAATGCTTTTAATAAATAATAGGCAACAGTTCACCAAATAACATAATGATAATGTAATAAGTTAGAATAAATTACTAAAGTATTAGGTACATTATATTATATTATGTAGGTGCGACTAGAAAAAATGTATTATTAGTTAAATATCTTTACATGATAAATTTAAAAGTATTTTAATACATTATAAGCAACTACCACCTACCAACATAAGAATTTGTATTAGTTTTTTACTTGCATTATAATTCTGACCACGGATTTACCTAGACTAATTATATTAAAACGGAAAAACTACCTACTACTTAAACTTCAGACTAAATACTCTTTAAATATAAATAACACTAACTTGTATATTAAATTATTCATCAATAAACCTCTTTTAAAATAAAACTAGACTTATGACTTCTAATTATAGGGAAATCATAAAAAAAATTCAAAAAAAATCAGTTATTTTAAAATATCACTAAGAAAAATAACAAATTCCTTGCCATTCAAAAATGCACATCTAAAAACTGTTGAAGGAAAGGTAAACAATGTCTTAACATTCACATAAGCTCCTTAATCCATGACTTATCAATCAACGTAATTCCTTGTAACTCTGAATATGGCAGTACCAAAAATGGTGTAGACTTGTTAAACTAATAAATAATAATAATAATAATAAGCAAATAAGAAGAGTCACCAGTTCACCACTGGGTTGATCGTTCCATCCATCTATGCATGTAATTTTTTTTAAATAAATTCAAAAATAAAACATTGCAATTTATTTTTATTTTATCTACAGGTTTAGTTGCTTAAATTATATAAAATAAAGAAAAAATGTATATAATTCTTATTATGTAGGTATTATAATATTATAGTTCGTTATAAAAATCCAGCCTTGCATTTTTCAAATAAAACCTCGCCTATATACAATCAATCTTTGTATAGTAAAAAAAATAAATCAAAACAAAAACAATTATACTATAACAATGAACGAAAATATACCGCGCATTATAAAATCTCTTTTGGAATAAATCTAATAAACGGTCATTAAATAAATATTTAAATATTTTTATTAAGTACTTTTCACAAAAAAAATTAACGAATAATAACATTTCTGATTAAAATATTTCACTGAAAAAAAGTGTTAATATTAAATACCATTAAATAAAAATGTTTTTGTACACTATTTAGTAATGAAAAGAATTTCCAGTCTTTATACTATAAGTTGTATCTAAAATGTGCAACTGAATGTTGATTAATTCATGAACTTTTGTCTAGGCAAAATCAATAATCAGTGAATGAATAATGCACTAAATTATATTCTATAATACAATAATACTATAATATGTATATTTTTTTATTTTAGTTTTAATTTCACTCATCGATATTATAATATAAATATATATTTTTTTTTAATTAAAAAAATATAAATTGATTCTCTAATTTTATGGTTTTATATTGTTGAACAATCTCAATTTAATCTTTCAATGATACGTAATTAGATTTTAAACATAATTGTATTTTTTAGATTTTAAACGGTGTGATGAATATATTGACTTTACAATGATGTGTAATTTTTTTTATTGTCTGTCATCATCTTTTGGGATAGTAAAACACATCGATTTACAAAAATGTGGGCATTTTCTGGTAGAAAATTCTATGTAACTGGTACTTTTTGTGTTAACAAAATTCAGTTAAAGTTACCTACTACTTTGGATTTTTTTCCATGTTTAAATTATATTATTTTATTAATCCACGATTTGAATTTAATACCTTCTGCTTTAATATTATAGGTTCTTTTTAAATAGGTATATTTTTTTCTTTTGGATTTTCATTGATATAATATTTTAATATAAGTATAATTGACAACTGTATAGTGTATATACATTGTATAAATAAAAGGTAATAAATCATTTCCTACTGGCAAACTTGTCATTATTTCTTAATAAAAATAAAACAAGTTAGTCTATCTTACTATGAAAATGTTTTCCTAGAGAAACAATTTAAAAACCATATACCTAATAAGAAACGAGAAAAAGAGATTTGATTTTATATAATAACAATCCATCCAGTCAGACACTATGAATTCTTGAGTATGTACTTGGCAAACGGTATGAACCTAAGTCTTATTGCACATCAATTTATCGTGTATTATTATATTTTTATAATAATAACACATGCGATTAATTAAAAAAATATATTAATGTGACTGTATCAGCAAATAATTTGAAAAAATACCTTGGAATAATTATTATATTCTTATATGCATTTACCTAGATTAGGAATTTATATATATATATATATATATATATATACCTATATATATATACATAGAAAATATAAAATACATTTTCAATAATAGTATAGCTAAATAATTAGAATAATAAATTAGAAGTGTGAGAACAATTATTATAAAAAAATAAGAGAAGATAAATATTAACAATATAAACAATAATTTATTGTTTTAAAAATAGTTTTACAAAATTATTATAAAAATATATAGTATATTTATAATACTTCAAAGATATTTTAAAATTATAATATTTTAATATAGTAATTAATTATAAAAATTTCTAATCATCACAGCCTTCAGGTATTAACCTAACCTAACCTAACCTTATCATTCTAAGTATAAAAGTTGAATACTTCAAAAACTCGTTTTGATTTAGATATATACATCAACATTTTTCAAAAGTCCAAATAGTTAGTAATTATAATTATAATTTTCAATCTAGTCATAATTTTTACTCTAACTGTGATCTAACAATATAGCTAATGAATAAAAATATATTTTTTTAATTTAGCACATCACTAATTTTAGTTGTTATACCTACGTCACTCACAACATACCTATTAAACTAAAATCTTGGTAGTTGTTTCTTATTTCTTAAATAAATTTAAAGCATTTGTAACACTGGCAATAATAATAGTATCAATGTTCAATGAATATTACAATACAGCTGAGTAACCGAGTAAGACACTAATACCTACCAGTGTCTGATTTCCGGTTGGTAAGTACAAGCATATTTAGTTATATACGTAATACTATCGTTTCCGGTCTCCAAGATACGGTGGTTACGATGGCAGTAGCCATACAACACGATGATAGTATATTATTTAGTGCACTCAAGACCTAACGGTTTGTCGACTTGTCATTCGTTTTAGTAGATCGTACATCCATTTATCGGTTTTACATAAACAACAAATAATCAATGGATGTTATGATAAACTTATTTTAAAGTGGTCAGCGACAACAATATCATTCATATCCAAAATGATCATTATTGAGTCAATTCAATCTCACAAAAAAAAAAAAAAAAATTAAAATATTAGCAGGGTACCTACATAATAACTAAATATGAACAAGTGAACTACCAGTATTAATATTTAAACTGTTGAAACAAGAAAAATATGATTGAGGCCACCAGTAATATGCATTATTTATTTATTTTTTTATATAAACTACCCACAACAATGCGGCATCTATAGAAAAATCTATTTGGAGACTATTGCCTATTGGACGTAATAGTGTTTGACATATTAACTCACATTATAAATATTTTACAAAGAGGTATAGTGCCAACAATTATTTATTTTTGAATTACACCAAAAAAGCATACCTAATCTATTTGATCGAAAACTTATTTCGTGTGAATTTCTGTTTTCCCTTAAATATTTTCATATTATTGTATTCCCATTTTTTTTTTAAAAATAATAGAAATTTTCAACTATGACCTCTCAAAAATAATAAATTAATTCAATTAGATATCAGAAACCATCCTCAAATTTAAATATCGTGTTTTTTCTATTTTTTATAGAGTATACAAAACAAAATCATCGATACATTCATCCCTCATTGGCTGTTGCTCAGAATCTAAATCTTTTAATAAATAAGAAATTTGTTTTCTCACCTTTAATCTCGAAAATTAACTATTAGATTAATGTTTATTTTTTTTATCATTTTTAAGTACCTATCGCAATATTTTATTATATTTATCACTGTTCATTATAATTTTTGTTAAGAAAATAGTTTTATTAAATGTACAGTATAATATTCTAATATTTTAAGTTGCAATACAGTAAGCCGTTCATTATACAACTATATTACGTAGGTACCTCTTTTCACCAATTGTTTAACCTGAAATTTGGATGTACAAAGGTATATATTTTTATTTAATAATTCTGGGTGATTCCAAAAGTTTTTGAACTCCCTTGCTCTTTTTGAACAAATGTTTTCCCATGACGTTGTTTCTTTAGTCAAAATATGACTAATCAAAAGGAAACCATTGCCGTATTTTGAGTTTCCAAATAATTTTAGACCACTTTATATACGGCTCCCTATTTCCTAAAATGCCCAGAAGCAAACTTTAGAAATCACAGAAAATATAATAATTCACTATATTATTTGTATACTAATAATATAATATATTATCATCTTTACTATTTGTTTTTGTTAAAAATTAAAGAAGAATCATTTTATTTCTTTTAAATTGTAATACACGACGTGATAACTGAAGGGTATCAAAGATGTGTAAATTTATTAATGAATAAAGCCTAGTAAGTTAATAATATAAATTTAATATAATAAAGTTAAATTAAATATTATGAGCTGTTATAGAAGGTTACTATAGGATACGGATGTAACACCAGTATGCTATGCAAGTCATGGAAACAGTTTCAATCCTCCCTCGGTGTACTAACAACCAAGAAGATTCCAATTAACTAATTGGAAAATGTTCTTAAACGGTGTCATTATCGATGTAAAACATTTAAGTACCAAAGCTAAAAGAACACTTAGTCAGTCATGTATTTCCAAATAAAACTTAAAAACAGAATCAAAAACTATACATACAATATTGAATGTAATTCCTAAATACTAATTAAGTTAAATTAATTAATTAAAATAAATACCAAACTTGTAATACGAATTAAAACTGATAAAATAAAATATTTGTATTATTTGATTTGATTTTCATTGGATGAATCATTTAGCTGAGTTAAAACATATTTATCTGATGTAATATTTCAATATATATTTATTTTCTAATAACCATTTATGTATTTGTTATAAAAATAATATATAACTTATTTATTAATTTAACATCATTAGTAACATTTCATTATATAAAATTGTGAAGCATTATCAAACAATTATCGTGTTAGAAACGCATAAACAAATATCATATAGACATGAGTATTACAGTAAAAAGAGAAACTAGAATAGGCACTTCCATAAAATGTATTTAACTATTTGAGTATTAACAAACATTTAACATTATAAACCATTTAAACACAATATGTCTTGCTATTTAGTTATTACCAAGATCACTAGATCTGTGTTGTAAATCAATATAATTTCTCACCATTAGCCATTATAAAATAGTATTAAACAATACCCAATGGTTCACATTGCGTAATCATTTCGTTATAAAGTCACCAATACCAAACAAAGTAGGCCATGGGAAAAATAATGAAGTTGAAACATTTAAAAAAACTACAGTGTGCCTACAATATCCTTAGAACAAGAGAGTTTATTTAAACACCGTTTTCCGTCAAAATCAAAACAATACTTTTATAATCTAGGCACATTTTGAACAATAAAAGTAATAGTTCAATTAATTAATTAAATCACCCTTATTTAAGCCACTTCAACAGGTTGAAATAATTCAAAATTAAATTGGATTAATAGTTTAATTAACTAATAAGTTAATACAAGATAAGGAAATATTCTTATATTTAATCTGTTTCGACTTAACATAGAGCATAAATGTGTTATGATATTAAAATAATAATAAATCATATAACCAGGAAAATATTGTGATAAAAACCATTTTAAAATTAATATTATATTCGTAGTTTTGCTTTTAAATTATAATCTATTACACTTTTGAATATTGTAAATAATAAAATATTACATAAACATAAAACAACTATCAACAATTTGATTTATAAACATATTATGACAATAAGATTCTGCAATAATAATATAAAATAGAATAATTAATTGTTTATTATCAGTTACTAATAACTAATAACATTATAGTTGATAAACAAAAAATATAAATCTCACAAGAATAAGCAATATACACAATAATATATGAATAAACTATATATTAAGTAATTACATTACAACAAGCTATTTTCTTTAAAGTAGTTATAGCTACTATATATTTTCTATCAGCATGTTCATTTGAATAAACACATTGATATATTAATTAAATCAGTAAGTATTTAATGATAATACAATTAAATAGGAAATCCTTAATAAAAAGAATGAGTGGCAATTTCAATGACGAAATTAAGAATTATTAAATTACATCATAATGGTTAAATAATGTCATTAAACATGAATTAGAAATGCTTACTACAAAGGTTCTAACCTTATTAGTTGTAAAAGCACAGATATTTTTTAAAAATAAATCAATGTATGACGGTTAATCAAAATAAAGTATAGGTGTTTTATATTAATTGTGATTTGAAAATCGAGAATAAAAATAAGAAAAAACGAAAATGTTCACTCAAATCCAACATTCAATACAATCGGTTTTATTTTTTTCATTTTTTATGTAACTTAAAAATTAATTATTGTAGATACTTGAAATAATTTTCATAAAATAAATATTGATATTATCATTTTTTATCAAAAACATATTTTATTTTATTTATAAATTACTTTCTTTATCTAAGTTTTGGATATTTAATACAAGAAACTTTATAAGTAATACATACTGAAATCGTAAAATCTAAAAAATGTACCTATTTAGACAATATTTTTTAAAGACATTTAAAGTTCGAATTTGGACAAAATTACTGATTTAAACAATAAAAAAAGATATGTTAATTATTTTGTTATAATTTAAAAACATAATTTGTGGGAATTAAAAATGTTATGTATTTTATATTTTAATGAATTTTATTATACAATGATACACCTATTATTAAATTTAAATTTAACAGATTCATTCAACACCTAATGTACAACAGAGCGGAACCTACTTAAATACATATTTAATATTGAAATACTATAAAACCTATGTTTCTATGTTCTACACCAGTTTGCTAAAATAAACATACTGTTAACTAATTGGAACACTGACAGTGAAACTCTCTTTTTTATGGACCTTGTTTTTGTTCTTTTCGAATATTAAAACATTATCAATTTTCCAGAAGATATTTGTAATATACTCTTAAATATAATATCATTATAAACAACAATATATACAACTATTAAGTAAATTCAATATAGTTCAAATTATACAAGATAATCATTAGTCAAACATTAGAGATTTACCTTAACTTAGAAGTCCTTAATTTTAAACCATAGGAAGTAGGTAAGTCAAGAAACGTATTTACAAATTAACTAAAAAATACAGTTAATACAAATCGATTAATATTAACTAAAATAATATATTAGATATTTATAATAAATTAAAGTTTTAGATAAAGTTATTTCATAAATTTCGTTAGATTTTATAAATAGTAGTTGTTTATAGATATATAAGCATGGTTTATTATATAATTAAGTTTACTTGGGTAACACCATATCGATGCCCAGTAGGTTTTTTGCATATACAAGCCTAATGATTTTCTTATTATTGAAAAATATCAACCTAATTTTTATTGATTACACATAACGATTTACAAACAATAAACTGTGTTGATTCGATAAAATATTATTGGGTTTTTAAAAATATTCTTATCATGAACAATATAATATAATTTAGAAATGTAGGTAATCAACTTTAAAAAGATAACATAACATAAATAATAAATACAAAATAAAGAATTTTTGCAATAAAAAAGTAGTTTTATTCAAAGTTAAACCTGTTTAAATTTTTTTTTTCAAAAGCACATAATACTTTCTTCTTCTGTTATAAGCAAGTAACTTTTGTACGTTGCGTACGTAATACATTTTGTAATCACAATCAAATAGTATCATACCTACGTGTGACTAACATATTATATTAATATATTATAGCTACATATTATTTAGTAATCAGGTAATCAGTTATATATTAAAATATCAAAGGCGTAAGCGGATAATTGATCACACTATTTTAGTAAATCTATCTTTTTTTTGCTGCACTTAAATTGAAATAAAAACAATATAACAATAATAAATACATTATTTTATTGTTTTAGTTAAAAAATATATTCTATAAATTGATAGATTATATAATTGATAACCTATAACCATGCAGATACGTTGCATGCAAATATAGAATATTCAATTTCTATTATTGTTGTTTTTATATCATGTCTAAGTGATATATTAAAAAATTTTCAACCTTTCTAATGTAAAAGTACAGTAGGATGAGTAAACATATTATTATACCAGTATAGTCTACTTAAAGACTCCATAACTACCAAGTACCCTAACGTCAATTGCGACGGTTACGACAACGGTGATGTGGGGAGTTACTGTATCGGAGGCATGTTGCACTGAGGAAAAAATACAGTTAGCTACGTGGACGTTAAATTGAGGATAATGCGTGCACGACCAGGATAGTCCGGAAACTCGTATCAAAATTGAATGTGTCGTCAATCACTGCAATTCTTAAAGTATAATACATGTATTAAGTTATTACACATATTATATGCGTGATAAATTGATAGGTTGTGAAATATCTAACTAGTCATTCTGTGCGTTTTGATTTTGAAGGAAAACAGTTTCGATTGTTGATTGTATAAGTTAATCGTGATAATTAATATGAAAAGTGAAGTTAAAAGTGAAAAGTTAAAATTTTTTTTTGAAATAAATCTATACTACTTTAATACAATTGTTCTCTAACGTTCGACATTCATTCTTATTTCCACCCTTATATAGAATGGCAAACATTTCAAACTCACTTTTTTAATAACCCAGTTATTCTGAATCTGAAAATCTGAATACTAGAATTTTTAAATAATATAGGTACTCGTTCAAATTGTTATTAAGTATTACTTCATCGAAATTAAATAAAAATATATATCTTATCTTCTTAACAATTGAATGTAAAATAGGCGGTTCTCACTTGAAAAATAAAAGTTTATTTCGCCGCAGGATACTTCTTAGATGGTAAAAAAGCCTAAAGCATTCGATTATTAAGTATTTTAGTATATTTAAACATTTCAAAAATCATATTTTGAATAACTGCATTATAAAATAAAAAATGGGTGAGCATGATTGGTAAATCATGTATAATTGATAGAACTATTAAATGTGTATGATTTTATTTAAAAAAATAAGTAACTGACAATATTGTTTCTTATTGTACAAGATTAATTATATATACAAGTAATATAACTAAATATTTGGAAAATGCCATTTAAAAAAAATAAAAAATTATAAACATTTTAAAATAAAATAACAAAAAAGATTTGATGAAAACCCGTTTTCTATGTAATATTTCATCATCAAATTTACTCAAAATAAAAACTTCAAATATTTATTAAAAAAAAAAAAATGATCTCATAATTTTGAATTTTTTCTAAAAAAATCATGTATGAATAAGTGTGTACTATTTTTTAAAGCTTTTGAATATTTTAGTGTGTCAAAATTATTTCAAGCATAGATATTTTCTATTAATAAATAAATTTATTCATCGGTTAATGAATACAACGTATTCTATATATGTTATACAAATATTATGTACATAAAATATTCAAATATATTATGTAACATTATTTTAAATGTAATAACTTATAGCAGATTGTAATTTAATTTATAATGATAAAATAACAATTTAAAAAAATTAAAATTAAAATCATAATAATATATAATATAATGTATATTATATAGTATATTATACATATTTTCCATACGTTAACTGCAATGTAAATTTTTAATTTCTTATTTCAATTCTGAACATTTTTGGAGTACAACAATACATAAAAATCGTATTTTCGAATGAGTAATTTATAAGTCATATATAAGTATTTAAGTTTAAAAGAGCGGAATGGAGAGGTAGGTACAAGGGTAACCCGCAAAATGTATGACTCCTGATCTAAACTTTAAATACTATTATAAACAATAACTTACTAGTTTAAAATTTGATTTTTATGAATCAAAATACACCAAATTATATTCTGATTCAATCTTAAAAATTATAATACAAATAGTACAAAATTATTGTTTTATAACAACTTAAAATTACTTAGGTAAAAGAAACATTTTCCATAAATTGTTTTCTAAAATAATAAATGTCTTATGCTAATTGGATCAAACAGTATATTATAATAACTATTTTAAACTATTTTAAGACGATCACAATTAGATTTTAGGTTATTAAAACCACTCATACTTCAACTGTTATAATTTGGATTTATTTGTTTGTTTATCTTTATTTTATTAAGTAAATAAAATATGCCTAGATATTATTAAAACCACAAGCTAATATTTTAATGTATAAACTTTAAGTTTATAATTATTAAAACATTACTATTTTCGAAAACTTAGAGTAATTTATCATTTCATAAATGTTGGCAAGACTTCATATTTCAAATTTCAAAAGTTTGACAGAAAATATGTGTGGATTGATTCCAGAAAATGAGTATTTACGACTTTGATAGAGAAATGTTTATGATAGAATAAAGGACGATGATTAAAATAAACACGGGTTTGTCATCGTTTAAGTACTTGTAAACAGTGGCTATAATATACTTCTTAAAATGTTCAATTGATTTCCTAGCGAACATCCGGTAATATTTAATACTTTTAATATTAGCTATTATGAGTGTATTTAGTATTATATATATTTATATATTATATACAACTAATAATAGTGTGTCCTAAACGAAATAGTAAATAGTATATCATTTAAGAACTTATTGTTATATTAAAATATTTTAAATTACAAATAATTACTCATTTATATATCAGAAATAAAAATAAATACTTAACTTGATAACTTATCAATCTATAATAAGAAAAAAATACATATATATAAACTTAATTTTTTTTGGCAAAAACTTCAAAATACATTTACTATAATAATTTGGCTTTAACATTTTATAGGTCATGGTACCTACAAGTATATTTAAAATGCAAAATTTAAATATTTTTTCAAAATATAATAGAATTATAATATTATTTTGTAATACAATTGTCAAAATAATTATTTATTAATCTTTTATAAGAAAAATTGTTTTTTTTTTTTTTTTAAATAAGCAATTGTAAGTTATTTTACTATTATATTATTCAATAAGTACATATTATAATTCTTCCTAACGAAATAAATTGTATAAATAGTTAAAACATAAAAATTATTATGAATACTCGCACTTAAAGACTTTGTTAGACATTTTTAAATATTTAAAAATGTTAAAATTTTCTATTTTTGATATAAGTAAAAAAACTAATAAATAATCTTATAGTAAAATTTCGAAATTTCAGGTATAAAAAAGGAAAATTTAAGAATTTTTAACTACAAAATAATTTGTTATTCAATATTTTCATTCACTTTTTCAAAGTTGATCGCTTCTCTGAGAATCTAATAGAAATTTGTAGCACTATAAAATACTCTAGAGTCTAGACATTTTATACAAAATCTTAAGTATTTAAAACTTTAAAATCACAAAACTTAGATCATTAATAAATGAATAGTTAAAGAAGAACTGGAAGTCATCATGTTTAAAAAATCACTATGTATATAATAGATTCAATACAAACCATTCGTTCCTCCAAAACACACAATGACGTCATAACAAACTATTGGGCACATCTGTCTGCCGCCAGTTTCAGGACCAGAAGATTTAATATCGTTTAGGTATATCAGTAATAATACAGGATAGAAAAGCAAAAAAATGAAAAGAGAATACAAATAAGAAAAAAATCGTTTTTGAAACGAATTTAAAACTCTTATCTTTTCGAGGACATAAAAGTCAGCTGTTATTTTTCACACGAAATACAGACAGTAGAACAGACAGTAAAGAATAAGGAGTAAAGTAAAGCAAAAAAATCAGTTAACATTATTATTATATATTATATACAATGTACCTATCTACATTTCACCTACAAAAATAGAATATTTGTATTTTTACATACCCAACAAAGGTTCTCACTATTATAAATTATACATTTCTATATAATTAAAACTAGGATATTTACAAAATCAAATGTTAAAATTAATAATTTATTTATTATTAAATATTTATCAATGCTAATGTTTGTAAACAGTCAATAGCCAATAGATAGTTAAAATAATGCTAATTCATAGTTAATATATCAGAATTAAAATAGTTAGGGCTAGGATAGTATAGAATTTTTTTTATGATGTTAACGATAAAGTTTATAATGTGAATTGGACATTTATGAGTTTAAATAAATAATTTGTATTTTTCATTTGTTTGCATTAATTTGAGTTTCTGATCATTTTTAAACTTAATTGAAATCTAGGTAATTATATTTATTTACACTCATAAGTAAATAATATCGTCACTCAATATTATCATTATTATAAAGGTAGTTTATTAAATAAATACTCGCTGTCGATAATTAAACCAATTATATAGGTAATACAACATCAAATTACGATACTGTAAGTTATCTTAATCGTTGAATTTCATAATAATTGTGTTAAGAGAACTCATGTTTATGATTATGATAGATATATCTTAACCTATTTGGTTAATGTTTTGTCTTTCAGAAGTGGAGATATTTATTGAAATTTTTTATGATATTTTAATAACACTTTTTATTTTTTGAACATTTTTAATTTATTTAAGGGTCATTTTTAAGTTATTTTAAGGTCAATTTTTAGGCCTTTTAGGTAATTAAAATCCTAGCCATAAATTAATAATAGATCCAGGAAAAAATAACATTACTTTATAAATATACTACTAAAGTTCAATTAAAGTTTTCGAAAAATTTGATTTTTCAATAACTATAACACCCCCAGAGAAATACATGCATGAAAAAATATAGAATGCGTAAACCAAAAATATCAATAATTAATTATTTATATAGCTGTTATAATGAAACATAAATTATAATGACAAATGTATGAGTATTAGAGTGTCAGTAATAGTACTTAACTAATAAAAATCACTTTATTCATTAAAAATATAATACCAGGGTTAATTGGAGAGGTCGTAATTTACATACGATTGCCCACGCTCGGGCAGAGTGAACTTTCGAATCAATTTATTGTTAAATAGATGAAAATTGTCGAAAATACCATTTATTATTTAAAGTAAAATTAATTCTTTTATTACCTGATATATTTATGCTATGATATTCTCAGCTTACATTAATTTGAACAATATAAAATTATAGAATAAATATTTTAATTTAATTTAGACTAAATTAAATATGTTTACAAATAACTGAACTAATTTATACAAAAATATACTTTCATAAATTATTTAAATAATATATATGTTTTACTATAGTACTTATGTCAAATATATTATAAAATGTAATATTATGTATATATTAATTATGCGTAATATTATTTTGGGAATTTTAATCACAAATCTTATTAAAATATAGATTAAATGTCTTTTAAATAACTTGTATTCAAAAAAATGTATTCAATCGTAAAAATATTTTAGTGTATAAATTGTTTTATATTAATTTTAATTCAACTCTAGATTTTTAAATATTTTATTTTTATTTTACCAAATGATTCGTCAGAAATATAAATTTTTATCATCTATCGTTAAGCGTAATGGCCATGTTAATGTTAAAGATATTGAAATCGAAAACTGACTATAACATTAAGTATGAAAGCGCTCTAATAATCCGGAATCAGTTATTTAAGGCATACTGTCATCAAAGTCCATTACACACCCAAAATCCATTAGTTTACGCATTACAGAATTCGATGTTTGTGAGCCCTGTTAATGCTTGGCACATTTAGAAGCTTGTATGTATCGGCGTTACATAAATTGACGACAGCAACGGTAATCTCACGCACAACAGCAGGTATACACGACGTTAATTCAGACTCATACATACACAATTTATAATATTTACATAGACTTGAGGGTTTAACGAATGAAATAAACTTAACTCTCTAAATAAAAACATCCGCATAAATAAATTTTAAGTATTTCCGTATTCTATGGATATTAAATATTAGCAGTTTTATACCCAAAAATAATACTCAACAATAACAACTTAAAGAAATTGATATTATGTAGGTATAACTTAAATTATTACTTGTAATTTATTCTATTTATAAAATGACCAAATGTTAATCTAATAAATAATCAATAATAGTATTAATAAATAGTAATAAACTCTAAAATTAGAAAAACTATAAAACCTAAAACAATTTTATTAAGTATTTAAGTAAAAGTATTTGATTACGTATATTTAAACACTTTTTGAGTTAAGTATTTGGATAGTATTTTAAATACTGCCAAAAGCGTACTTTTACTATAAAATTAACTACTTTAAGGTAAATCATTTTCAAAATTAAAAAAAAAATGTCTATTATAATAATTCTGCAAATTATTTTTTGATTATCATTTTATTATCTTATTTATAATTAAATTAAATTTATTCAACGTTTAATTATTTTATATTTCATTAACAACCGTTTATCTTTTAATTAAATTTAAATATTTCACAATTCAAATATAAGAATTTTTTATATATTATTTTTATTTTTAGTATAAAATAAATTAAGTACCTAATTAAAAGTTCTAATGATACTTATATTTGAAATGATTAATTATTACAATTACAGACTACAAAATGTATTGTCTCATGTAATTTAATAATTAATTAAGTAAAATTAATAGTGTTTAAAAAGTATTTTAAATATAAATTTATATATTGAAAAGGTATTTAAAAGATTAAACATTTAAGAACTTAAGATTTATGTTTTTGTGTGTGTGTGTGTGTGTGTCTTTAGAAGCAATAAAAAAATCTTTAATCTACAACTTTAAGAGTGATTTCTGGTAACTAGTTGGTACTTTGGAGAATCATAAAAATATTCAACATACTTTTACAATTAATAAAAAAAAACTAAAAGACAATTATGGAATATTAATATCATATTTACGCAACATCAGTTTTCAGCAAAGACAAATATTTAGATTCTGAACATTAAAAGTATTTCTACTTCTTTTCTATCCGTTATTACATTTTGGTACGTTAAAAATGTCTCGATTTTCAATAATGAGAGCGGTTTCTAGTAGCATATTGGATCTTGGATCTATTAAGTATTTTTATTAATTATTATAGACATTTTAAAATTTGAACAAAATTACTTATTTTAACGATAAATAACAATGTTAATTATTTTGTTATAATAAAAACATTATTCATGGGAACTTAAACCTTTAACGTATATTATATTATTCAATTTCACTATACCTACGTAATAACATTTTTAATTTAGTTTAATAAGTAGGTATATTATTCGTTATATATTTATACATGACACAAAATACATAAACATTGTTAACACAATTTACAAAACTAATAGGTATTTGATATAATTTAAAAATGATTTATTAGTCAACTGTTTATTGACATATTTTACATATTTTATATTATTACAATATTACCAACCAAAATTAAACATTACCCACCAGGCGATTCGAACGCGCACGTCTGACGATTAAAAACGTCGCGATGTCAAATCGCTCGTGTGTATTGCAAGACCGAAAATACATTGGGATTAAATTGGGAAAATATTCTTTAACTCTATCAGCTATCTAAAAATCGCAAATTCACAACCGAACGCTCAAAATTAAACACTCGCGATTCGGCGCGACCGAACGCGCATCTCACTTATGTGTGAATGCAGCCCATATAAAACTGCACATTTAATTTTGAGCGATTAATACCCATAATTCTTAATTTTTATTGTGTATCGCAAAGCATAAAATATTTATAAGAAATCGTCATAACAGAAAGATTAAGATACACTGAAATATGGTATAAATATAAATTATTATAATAATTAATTACTAAAATACAAATAATATAATAAATGTAATACTTTTAGAAATAATTATACCAACCTTAACCATAATAATATTAGGAAAATAAATTAATTTATTAGTTATATAAAAAAAATAATAATATAGACTGATAAACCGTCATTTCTACTGAGAATTGTTTTCATATTATACAATAATATAATATTATTGAATTCAAATTTATAACATCTATTACGGTAATCCACTTGACACACACACATACCTACTATACCAAACAGCAGTATTCACTTGCCTGCCTTTTTTATTTTAATACAAATTATTGCTTGGCCAGCATTATAATTGTTATAAGCGTTTTAATTAGATATTAAACATTTTAACTTAGCTAAAATTAAAAAGGAATCTTAAAGAAAAAAACAATTTTAGTTTATAAGTAGTAATCGTAAAACTATTAATAATAGAAACTTAAAATAACTTTTCACCATTATATATATTATTATTTTCTTCACATAATAACATTTTTAAATTATTGAGACTACTAAAATACATTTTTATATAACGCTAAAACGTGTTAATTAAATACATCTCATATGTTTTTTTAGTAAAAACAGGACATTTTATAAACTAGTCAGTAAAAAATAAATGATAAAACACTTTAATTTTGCTAAAAGCATTATTAGATTATCATGACCAAACTTTAGCTAATTTTATTCTTTGCATGAAAATGGTTACTGAAAATACGCAACCGATTATGGTGTCACGCCACCAGCCAAGAGGTTAAATTTCCAACTAGCTCAAGACCAAGGGTTCAAAAACTTTTACCGATCAGCTATCACATTAAGTATACAATGTTTATTAATTTATTTTTTACTTTTATTAGTTATTGATGTTATTACTAATTAAATAATAAGAAAAATATTATACATGACATGCTGTAGATAGCAGATAACAAAGTAGCACACTAAGTAAAAATAAATTTAAAACAAAATAAAATAAAACAACTTATATAGATATTATGTTCTAGAAAAACCTAAAACATTAATTAATAATGTACCTAATTAATTATAATTATAGATTTTTTTTTCTAAAATCCATATATAATATTAAATTAATGGAACTATATTTTTATTTTTTTTCGACGAATCAGGTCCCTAAAGAAGATGATTTGTGTTAATTTGAATTAATTGTCTAACATAGTTGTTGGTTTTTTGTTTGCACCATACTACATAATATAACAGTTATTATTATTTGGATACGTTACGATATATGAGTAATTTATATAACTAGAATGTCTATAGAAAAATATGAACAACATCACTTACCAGTAAGGGGATTTCAGTTACTAAATCAAAAAAGTTAGATGATTCGGATCTAACTTCAAATGAGTAAATTTTCAAGTAAAAGAAAATTAGTAGAAGAAAATCAAATAGGCTTAAAATTGTATTTTAGATTTTAAAAGAAATCCCCCATGTCGAATTTCTTAACTAAAGGTATTTAAAAAGTAAAAAGATAACTGTGAAATAGTTCTTAATTTCTAACAATAAAAGACCTGTGAAATAATATCAATTCGAATTGATTTGAAACTAACATTAAATTATTCAGTTCGATATGGTTTTTTGCATGCGTAATACAAATAGAGATATAAATTCTAGTCATATTTATTCACTTTTAAGACTTATATGTTACAAACTTTATTCCTTGGACTTTTGGAGTTCATCAAAACTGTATATTAACTTGGTAAAACGATGAAAATAATTCAACTGTTATACAATCCACACATATTATTATAAACACGAGTTTATATTATTACGTAAAAGTTTAATACAACTCTTAAAGTACCTACTTTACAACGCATGTTTCTAAAAAGTTCTGTTAATTTACAGAAATACTTGTGAAATCTTGTTTCAGACATTTTAAATTTTATGTGGTCTGCTATAGTTACTTTATTTTTTAAAAGCTAATCATACTTTATAAATTACAGTATATAAGTTATTTCTTAAAAACTATTATTTTTTACAAAGAACTAAAAAGGAATTAAAGACAACAATGTTTTCTTAATATTTTTTTTTAGATCATAAAATAAAAATAAAATATTTGTCTGGTTAAAAATAGATTAATTATTAAAATTATGTCTTAACTTTGGTATATTATTCGTTCTTCTTTTAAGTAATTATTATTTTTTTAATTGCGTAAAACTCATGAAGAAAATTCAATAATTTCAAATTATTTTTTAAGAAGTAAAATAGTCATTCATTTGTAAGTATTTATTTATTTTATATTTTTATCAAAATGAACTACAGTTATTCAATTTATAATCTAAGAATTGTAATATCTGTATTACCTATATTATAATAAAAACTTAAACATTTTGGACACTTAATAAAAAAGTATACCAAATTATTATTACAATAAATGGTTAGCAATTTTTCATTTAAGTATAAAAGTTATTCACAAGTTACTTTAAGTAGCATAGATAATTTATTAACATTTAATAAAAAATTATAAATTATGTATTCGTATTTTTTTAAAACTGTTATTAAATAGTTTAGTCTTTATATTTACCAACATTTAGAAATAAAGTATTTATTACATTCATCTATTGTATGCTATATTATTGACTTTAGTGGTTTTACTTTTTACACATCTACATAGAAATACTAGACGTGCTCAATTGCGCTTTATCCATTCCATTGATGAGTCCATGTGGGACAACCGTAGTCATATTTCCCTACTAACATAGTAACATCACCAAACCAAGTTGCATTCATAGATAACAGTTAACTACTTATATAGGCTTAAAATTATGGGTATCTACCTACAGGCTATATTGCTTTAATTATTTTAATTGTTTTCTCTCAATCAAGAGTAACCTGATGAAACAAACTACACCCAAACTGAGAAGCTCCAGAAGTTATAATTTATGAAATATAATATAATACAACAATAAGTGTATAACAGTATGTCTATAACAATCGACTTAAGGTCTGTATAAATGTATAATATAATATACTCGATGTATATTTCACATTATATTTAGGTGAATTTTCCATTATTTTCATACCAATGGATGTACATAAACCTAAATAATATGAATGCGCCTAAATAGGTAATTATATTTGTTTGATAATACATTTCAGTCGTATAGGTATAATTACGATCATACTGCGTTGTGTAATAGGCAACCACCATCGTCTATACATTTTACCCGTCAAAAACTCAAAACCAATACGGAATAAGGTATATAAAACTTAAAAGTTTAAGCCCGCTGCTGGAACGATGAAAATAAAATAATTAATAATATAAACCATTTCACAAAAACGATTTCATTATTTTGATATTCCATTTGATGCACTCACATTTTTACACATAGTTCACACTTCACATAGTATATAGGTACTACATCATTTTAAGGATTGTAAGGATGAAAATTATAAAGTAAATTACTACATTTTTCATTAATCATACTTTTATCAAATTTATTGAATCTAATTTCTATGATTATTGTATGATACTATGATGTATACAGATGAATAAGTTTCGAGCAACTCTGTAGCCTTTTCATTCTTTACCCCTTGGCCCTGATAAGATGATTAGAATGATAAGATATTTCTACTCTTTACCTTACTTCTCATGTTCATTTACTACAGAATTCAATGAGATTTTTATTACTCTTAAATATATTAATCACTTAGGTAATATAAAAAAAATGTTTGATGGTCTCGGATTCTAAATCAGTTCTTAGTACCTACTATTAACACTATCTTGATCTCAGCAGATATATTCTCCTCAAGAACAACATGCTTGGCAAAATATGTGGTCATCAGTTACAACCAACTTTGCCACTAGGTATACAATTTGAACGTATGACTCCTATAATTCCATTCCACCCGTGGTTTCATAAACAGCCCTTATCGTTGATTTTTCGAGACCCAGATTAGGACACAATTTACTTTCTTATAATGTTTTTACTTTTCCTTAAGTCACTCACCTCTTTGTACTCGCCATTTTGAAGATCCTATATGCAACTTCACTCACATTTTTACTATTTTTACTATTATTGTTTTTAATATACCTACCTACCTATCTATTAAAGTTTTTGGAATTTGCTAAATTCTTAATTAGTTCTTAATGTATTATTATGTTTGTAGTTGTAATTTTTATACAGAATCTATATAATATAATATAATATTATTATTTATAACGGCCGTTTTTTGTTTTATTTGTATTGCTTATATACATAGTTGTAATTGTTGATATGTATTAATTTAGCTATTGGAAGCTATTAAAATATATGTATATACCTATATATACAAGCAATACAAATACAGGACGACATACAATGATGTGACATCGTTAAAAATTAAACTAGCGACGTTTTTTCATGCATATAATATTATACTCAGGAACAGAGTACCTAGTACCTAAAACTGGTTTCCGCATCTCACGCCGCGCCGTGCTTTACATAACATATTTATTTTCATTTCGTACAGACGCTTAAGCAACGACGCATCGTTTGAAAAAAAATGATTATTTTGTCCCTATTTTTTACCTAGAACTATTACCTCAGCTATGCTTAATGCAAATTAGAATCATTGAAATAGTTTTATTTTTGATACACATGCGTCTATGGTAATACCTATGTGGCTATGTGTACTTACTGCGATTAGGTTTGCAGCCGGTAAAAGGCAAACGAAATTAATATTATAAAGACAAATGTCATAGTCGAAATATATTTATACCTATAGGTATAGGTGATAGAGTGGTACCAAGTAACCAGTAACCTATACACAAGCATAGGAATATAGCATGGTTTTCAGAAATAAGTACAAATTATTTATTACAAAAACTGTTAAAATTCATATAATCAAGAGGGGAGAGAGATTATTGGTATGAAATATTCATTATTAAAAATACAAAAAAATTACATAATTTCTTAAAGTATAGGTAGTATAAAGTATTAAATACTCATGAGTTGATGTTATAATAAACTTATTACCCAATGATTATTATTCAGTCGATCCTTGTAAGTCCTTTATCACCATGTATCTTTACGTGACCATTGCATACCCAAAGTTACACCAATATATAAGTTACATTTTTTTAACAGTACTTAAATAAAATTAAAATAAATAAATAAAACTGAATCCAATTTACCTACCTATAAACTTTAAATGGTATTTTAAAAATAAATACCTACCTACCTACCTACCTATGCGTTTAACTAATATAGGTATAGTTTATTAATTTTCAAACGATGTGGCTGAGCACTTTAGGACGTAATGTATGCAATGTAAGTATACGACATCCAAACCTACGACATGCAGTAAATGGTTGTTTAATATAATTTTTGTTTTTAAATAGTTTAGAGATATTAATAAATAACCTATTAATGTTTTTTTGAGTACAATATTATGTTGGTAAAATTATGATAAACTAAATATTTCCTGAATAGATATAATTATCAAAAATTATTAGATACCTACTCAGTATTTATAAATATATAATGATAGGTAACCTAACCTAACTGGTAAGAATAATTCGAATTATAATTTTAGAACTTTTTATTCTCTTACAAGATAATGAGCTTTCTTCTCAAATGTATTTTAAACATTTTCAATTCATTCAAAAACTTTTTAAAGATATTTAAAAAATATTTTAGTACCTATAATAATTCAAGTATACCTAACTATCTAGTTATTATAATAATACATAATATAAATTAAATATACATACAATGTTCAGTTGACGTAAGTTTAAAATTATAATTTGTTATGAAAATATCAAATAGGTAATTATTTTTTTGTTCTTATTAAAAATATAGAAAAAAAACTTAGTAAGTATCTGTATAAAAATATAATAAAATAAGTAATTATATTAAAATAATGTTTAACTAGACAGGACGGCGTAAGGGAAAGGAGCGTCCATTGACACTACTTTGAAAAATATTATTTATAACTATGCTCGTAACTATGATATAAGGGGTAGAATTCTGAAATTAGTGTTAATGTAAAAGTTTAAATATATAAAATAAAAATAAAAAGTTAATACCGAAAAATTTGTCCAAGTAAAACATTAATTAAAATATTGTAAAATTGAATCATATTGGACGTACCTTATATTATAAATATACACGTAGCTCTATGCTGCAATATAGGTGCATAATACATAATACTATATTATTAACGTATAAGTATAAGTACTAAAGTACGTTTTGTATAATAAAATTAATTTGAAAAATTTTACCTGTCACTGTGAACAATTTCAAATTCCTTTTCGAGTTCGTCCATGCCGCCATCGTAAACGAAAAAATATAAGAAAAATCAAGAAATATCGATACAATAATTATTGAGAGTGTACGCAGATGAAATAAATAAACTAAATCTCAACTATTAGAAAACTTCTATCGTTGCACATGTTACGAAATAAATTACGTTGTAAGTTTCATTTTGAAAAAGAAAATAACTTAATTCGTGGCTAGGTAAAAAAAGAAAACCCAGATAAGAACGGTCCTATCCGGAAGAGCACACTGGCACGCGGCGCGTTCAGACGAAAACTGAACGTGCTTAAATCTCTGGTAGCCCGCGCGCGCGATATCTGCCGCCGGTTTAGCCCGCACGCGGTCGTGGTCGGGCGACTGGTGATTGGTGAATTCAGTTGGTTACCTAATGATAACAGACGACTACGCGACGTGTGATAACGTATTTGTTGTTGATGTGCTGGTCGAACATGATAGTATCACAGAATAGAATATAGTCATCATTCATCATAAACAATCTAAATAATAATATGTAATGTAATAATTATATTATAATATATATTTTATTATTATGTTTGTGTCTGACAAAATTAAGCTTATTATAATAGTATGCTCTCACTAAAACTTTTCAATAATAACTATTAACATTATTATACTTAGTGACATTCTGACATTATTTTTTTCATAGCTGATAGGGTCGAACACGCTCACACTATGGACAGCCAGTTGATAGATTTACTATTTCCAGACGGAATACCAGGTAATTAGGATAAACAATACTGATCTAATGGAACGGTGGGTTCCATTAGAACCTAGGTAGTTAGCTATAAGTATTATAAGATATGAAGTTAGTCCTAATTATTCCGCTGTTAGAATCTGAGAATACATATTTACCTAATATCTATTACTTTTTGTAACAGCCTCAATTTTTTAACAAGTGATATACAAAAAAAAAAATGATTTGATATGAAAAAACCCATAGCCCAACTAATACTTATACCTAAACTTCTTAACTTACTGTTTATGCGATTGATTGTATTTTATACTTTATATTAAAGTAAATGTATATTTTACATTATTTTAGATGATGTAAAAGCTGATCCAAACATTAAAAATTACTTAGATCATCTTGGAAAATGCACTGCAGAAGAATTAAGTACATACTCATAATATGAGTTGATTTTAGCTCATAGTGTATTTTATTTGTTACAAATAAATTTATATGTTTTTTCTAGGTAAAGAACATAAGTCATTAGAAGATAAAAATACCATCATTGTTAAAATGGTTAAAGATTTAGCATTAAATAACTATAAAACATTTGTTAAGACTTCACATTGTTATGAGTCAGTTTATAATAAATTTGATGATACACAACGTAAAACTATCACATTAGATAATTATTTAATAAAACTTAAAACGGAATGTCAAGAAATGTTACATCAGTGGGCAGATGTTAAAGAAAAACGCCATCGTAATACTTTAGCTATGGTTTGGAACTCCCGTATTATGCATCATGCTCTTGAACTTCCACAGCTCATGCTCTCCTGCATTCAAAATAAACTGTATGAAGAAGCACTAAAACTGGCAAATCATGCTAAACATTTACCCAACAATATACCTGCTGTAAAGGTTAGTACTTAGTACCATGATAAACAATGTAAAATTTAATTGCATAAATTTATTTTATTTAACCTTAGTTGTTACATGATGAAGTAGAAAAGCATCGTTTAACTTTGATGTCGGCACTCTGTCAAGAATTAAGAACTGATATAGAATTACCACTATGTATGCGTATTGTAAGACTATTGAGAACATTAAACCTTATAAATGAAGAACAGTTGGCTGTAAAGTTTTTACAGACTAGAAATGCATGGTTTAATTCTAAATTAGAAAATATTCCTGATGAGAGCAGTAAGTAGACTATTTTCAATATTTTGTGTTTAAATGTTAAAAAAAGATATAATAATTTTTGTATTAATAGATAGCCAACATCTACTAGAAACTATTGAGGTATCACGATCTTGTCTTTCAAATATAGCTACACAATACAACCTAATTTTTTGCTCTGAAGATAATTCTTCTGATACTGGATCGTCAAAACTACAGTTCTATTATTCTTGGACCAATCAAAAGGTTTTAGTTAACAGTATAAAACAAATGTTTAATATGACGTTATCTTATGATTTATTTCATTAACATATTATACGTATATATTTTTTAGGTATGTCAATTTATTAGTATACTTAAAAAAGACCTTCCAAGCTGCCGACCATCATCACTAGAGACAATTTTCACTCAATGTATGTACTTTGGGCAATCATTGGGACATATTGGAGCTGATTTCAGAGGTCTTATAGCACCTGTGTTTATCAATGTAACTGTGAAAAGATTTTCAGACTTATTAAAAATGACAGAAATTACTTGGCTAACAGATTTACAAACATTTTTAAAAACAAATATTAAGAATGTTGGAATGAACCAAACTCACGATGAAGTAAGACGTCTTTTAAATTCCTCTTAATATATTTATATTAAATATATAAATGTGAATTTTATTAGGTAGACGATATACCATCACCTGTATTTGAATATTATCCTTTAGCAAAATTTTGTAATGGTGTAATGAGTGCTCTCAATGACCTTGGAGAGTATGCTCCATATGCAGCTGCCGATGAAATTACCAAATGTTTACATACTACATTACATAATGCGTCCTGTGCATTATTTTCTATGTACTATCAAGATGATTTCAAAAACTATGATGAAGTAAAAATTATTAATTATATTATTATGATTTAATGTAAATGAAAGTAAGAATAAATTGGCTACATTCATTTGTTAATCAAATTAACTAATCCCTTTTTTCTGTTGCTGTAAATTAATAGATATCAATAGATAAATTATTTTCAAGAAGTTTGAAATAAACAATTTAAACAAAGTATTTCTATAATTAAATAATTATTATATAAAAATGTTTTTGTATAAACCATCATAATTCAATAAATATATATGATGAATTAAATTTCATTATTTTTACACAAAGTTTGACATTCTAATATAAATATACAGTTAAATCAAGTTTTTATACTCAAATCATCCTCTCTGTGTATTTCTAAAGCTATTTTTGAAAATGTAATAGATGAATGTCAGTCATTTTGATTTTACACTTATAATGATGATTGAAATAATAAATAATATTACCTTGATGTAAGTTTTAACTTATAACTTATTTTAATTTATAGAGTGACAAAAAAATATTTGGACAACTCTGCATTTGTTTTTCAACTGATGTTGTTCCATATGTACAGAGATGTTTACATAAAGTATATGAACCAGCTAGTATAGCAGCTTTCATTGGAGTTACTACAACATCACTCCAAAAAGAGGTAATTTTATTATATGCTACAACTGCTAATATAATAAATTATTTTAATATTGTTTAACTGAGTGTATGTCTTCATGGCCATTTTATCATATGCGCTCTATCACTGATTACGGTATATTTATGAGTTATGATATACACTCTACTCAGCTATTTTTACTTTTATTATCATGACTTAATAGTAATAAAGATTAACACTGTTTCTCTGCATGCTATAATTTTTGTTTATATATTTAATTATTGGTTAACAAATAACAATACTTGGGGTTTACTTTATGGGCGCCCATAGGTAACATTTTAGGGGTGGTCAAAATAAAAAAGTTTTCAAATGTAAGATACAGAAAATACTAATGATATCATGCTAATATTTATTGAGTTACAAGTTCATAATATTTTTTGTCCCGGGAGGGGCAAGTACCCTATCTTGCTCTCCCCAATGGGCGCCTATGGTTCACTTATAGTATTTTACTGATATATTTAACATTAATCACATTCCTGAGGGTTGTGAACAAGTATCTTAGGTTTAGAATAATTTTATTTCTGTGTTTAAGTCATTTATACATAGGTACTTAGAAACACCGATTAGAGAGGAAATACTTAAAAAAATTTTAATTTCAAACTGAGAATTTGGTGTTTTTAACTTTTACAAAAGATCATTAAATGCTTGCAAAATATCTGAAAATGCTGCACCAGTATGGTATTTTATTTTCAAAACCATTGTTAATTTAATGGTGAAGTTGTTGAAGGGTTGAATGTTTTAGTTTAAAATAAAATTGATGGTGTGGAATGACTTCTGTTGCATTTAGATGGTTTATTAATCCAGTATATTATGATGATTATTTTAGAATATTTTTGGAACTAAAAATAAAATAATATATAATCTAATACATATTTAATGTGATTAAAATTGCCTAAATAAATTTTCCTATGTGAGTTTCCCCATAACTTTTATTTTAATTCTTATTTGTATGAAAATATTAATTATTGTATATTTAAGTAAAACTAATTATCTAATTAGAAGAATTTTGTTTTTAAATTAATCAATAATTTATGTATCTTTTTTGCAGAATTTAACATACATAGATTCAGATATTATTAATGAACCTATCAAAGAATTATTGGATGAATTTGAAAATATTACTATACTGAATAACATATCAACAGATTCAACAGATTAAACGACTATGTGTTAAAGCTTTAATTACATCTACAACTGTTTGATAATTTGAATAACTCTATAATTTAATTTATTTTGTTTATTGAATAAAAGTTATTTATACTATTTATAAAACTTATAGCATATAGGTTTACTTAAAATAAACCTATAAAAAATAAATTATTTTTAATCAAATGTTAATAAACTTATAGTCTTTATTATTATTGTATTATTGCCTTGTTATTTATGTTTATTTTAATTTATGTATGAAAATAAAGTAATTTTTTAGTAGATTTATTTTACACCAAAACACATATCTTTTGCCAATTCCTGTGTCAATTGTCTTAGCGATGAAATTTGTATGAACAAATTTGAACTCTAAAGATCTTTTTCAATATATTTTAACCAATTACAATTTTTATTTTTTATCAATAGTACTATTAGTATTAGTATTAGTAATACAATAGTATTATTCTTTATAACTTTTGGTAGAGCCAGTGGCATACTGACGGGGGGGGAGGGGGGTTAAGGATTTACACCATTATTACAATAACATTTTATACATATATATAAATGGTAACCCCCTCCCCCCTATAAACGAATTCTATGTATGCCACTAGTTAGAGCAATCTTTGATTAGAACCAAATATTCCTATAATTCTTGAACTTTTTATAATATCAAATATTAATTATTAAAAACTGAAAAAGTTAATCTTATGTAGATTATAGACTAGTGATGTCTAACTCGTGGCCTGTGTACAATTTTTAAGTTAAACTAAATATATAAAATAACAATTATTTTTTGGACCTATCAAAAAAAAAAGGTTGAACATCACTTATCAAATAGAAAATTATTTACATACAGTGAAGAGAACTATTTATGTTAATTATGACAGGAGCGTGGTCATAACACAATATTACAAATTACATATACACTAACATGATAACCAGGAAAATATAACAAATTAATAGAAACATGTTTACTATATTCATTAACAAATTTAGTTCACTTATACTATATGAAACAGTGTTAGAAATCATATCATGCACTTTAATTAAATTAATTTAAATGTAATGGTTTAGTGCAGTACCTATATACTATTTATGAAGGCTCGAGTACTAAAAAAAAAGAATTTTTATGGTCTTCAATGCTTTAAAATTTAATTTACAAAGATTTATCTACTCCAAGAAGAACAACACGCTATTCTGGCATTACAAGAAGTACAGTTAAAAAAATTAAGTTACAAAAACAAATTCTTCAAAACTTCATTAATTTTGATAAGTACACATATTTTTGACTTTTAATAGGTTTCTTTAGATTTTCTTACACATATAGATGATCTACTAATGTTTTAAATTACATTAGACCTTCTAAAAAGTACTACTCTATAAACACTAAATAGAATAAATATACCTAATCTAGATTTAAGTAAATTTTATCAAAGAACTACAGTAAGTTGTTATTGGCATTGCTACCTATTGACAAAAGTAAGCAACAGCCGTTTCATTGATACTTGTAGAAAAATTCAAAACGACGTCTATAGATGGCGCTGCTATTATCATCCGAATGCGTTGACCGAAAAACTATTAGCCAGCATCTAACCACATGCGACGTTATTTCAAAACTTCAAACACAATCATCAGAAACGAGTAACAAATAATAAAATTATACGATCGTTATTTTGTGGTAAGATACTGCACTTATGCAGTATGTTTGAATTATAAGGAATGATAATATTTCTATTAATTCTCCACAAAATTTAGACTGTAAATTTCATAATTTTAAACTAAAAATAAAAATATTAAAAAGTAAAGTGAAGTAAGTACAGACGCTCAGATTATCTTTGTACACTTTAATCTCTTTTTGCTAATTGATAAAAATATGATAATATCATAGTTGATCAAAATGATCCATCAACTCAACAACAAATTGAGTTGAATTTAGTAATATTCAAAATATTTGTCTTTTAACAACATTATAATATCATTAAACTTTAACCCGTTTGACTTCAGTGGCTACATTTTATACGTTTATTCTGGAATTTATATGACAAAATAAGATCTATCATCAATATACTATTTTTACTTTTTATTCACATCAATGACACAATATTATAGTGAAACGGCGTAGTGTATAGGCTATTTAGGGACACTAATGCATTTGTGAGCAATTTTTTTCGATTCCTTGTTACGAGTTACGACTACATCAATGATTAATTATTGTACAATAATTTTGTATTACGATTATAATATATTAGTTTATATACTTTATTTGCTTACAGAAATTATAATCCAAGTATATTTTTATCATTTTTCATATTTTAATTTTTTTTTAATTATTACCTATTATTTTATTTTTATTTTATAATCTGGAAATTTTATTGATTACCTCATCTTAGTTCTAGTTTTGGGCAAACGATGGATAATAGTTTAATATATATATCACAAAAATCAAGTTATTATTAGACATTTTCGTTACTATAGACGAGTACCGTTTACAATTTTTTAACATGATTTCACTTTACCTACGTATTATTTACTATACAATTTTCCAATTAATAATTGTCATTTTTAATTAGACATTATGACAATGCAAATGCATTTAAACATACATTATAATACAACTGGACTTTGAGGTCTTACATTATATGTAACGTATGATTTATCTATACATAAGTATTTAATTTATACACAGACATAGGTAGGTATTAGTAGGTTAAACATCATTACAGACAAATATTAGCTTGAACGCTAAAGGTATAAAAATTACATACATAATACAATGCTAATTTATTTTACACGACCATTTAGATCGCGACATCGACGCATCGTGCATGTTTATGATAATCTATAGGGTCTTCTCGTGATATGAAATTTCGTGTATTGAAGTATTGTTCTTGTTTGTTAACTAGGAATAATTATAAAAATTATAATAAATTATTCAATTATATAATTAATAGGTACTTACCTATCTATTTTGAAATCAAACAGTTGTTGGGTCAAGAGTAAAAAAAAAATGTCCTTGGTCAGTTGATCTACAGAGCCCGGGCTTCTCTTTAACCAACTCTTCGGTATTAATTTATTTTAAATTTTATTTTAAACATAATCCATTGTCAATTTTATATGATTGGTAATGTTTATATTTTATTGTAGTGCAACTATACCTAATTATCTACTTACTTGGTGTTAATTCAAATTTAAATATTAGTTTAATCTAATTGTTCAAAATATTGGACCAAACTACAATTATTTAATGACAAATAAAAATTAGTACCATTAATAAAGGTATGTTATTTTTTAAAACCATTGCTATTAGTTTATTAAAATCACATTTTCAGAAGACTAATTAATCATCGTGTAAATCAAGGAATTTAGAATTCTAAAGTTTATCTACAATGTTTTTTGATCTTTTATAAAATATGACACACCAAAGCTAGGTCATTATATCTCATAAGTAGTTACCTATATACTTATTTGAAAAAAAATAATTTATAATATAATATTGGTACCTATTTAACTACCTTAGCTTAATCTCTAAACATTTTTAGAATTGCTGATATTTTTATTAGAGTTAAGATGTAACTTATAAATATTATTTCAGATAAGTACCTACCTAAATAATAAAAGTAGACAAATATACATTTATGTTTAAGCCTTATAAAAAATATTAGTTATACTTATAAAATATATAGGTACCTACTGTAAATATTTTAAATATTTGTTTTTACAATTGCTGGTAATGTAATGTGTGCGTTGTAATACCTACTTATAAATCTTCTATTTTAAAAGTATTCAATAAAACACAAAAATGTGGACAAGTCATTGATCCGTTCGGATACATCAATTTCCTGTATGACCTTTAAGTATTTAAAATTCACTCTTTATTCATTTACCTATCTACTATGTAGATAGTTGGTAGGTAACTATAATACCTACTTAAAATAGCTGTATGTATAAAACATAAATATTAAGTCATAGTCCATTTAAAAATGTACCGTCTATCATTTGAGTAAAGGTTCATTTTTATTTTGTTTTTAAATACGAGTAATTTTTACTATGATTGTGTATACTACCCAACTAATAACAGTTGTATAACATTTTTGTATTTATACGTTTGTATTATAAAAGATTAAAAGTAAGTTTTATTCCATTTTATTTTTATTCACATTCGTTTTAAGATTAAAGTAAATAGATGCAATGTAGATCTAGTATAAAATACCTATTCTTGATATTATATATATATTTTTTTAATTAAACATTATGGTTATTTATTGAATCATTTATTTTAAATTTCTAAATAATAAGTACCTAATCACACCAATTTTTTTAATTGTTAAAAATATAATATACCTATTTAATAATATTGTTTTTTTTTATGAATACCTACATAAATGCATATTAAAAATCTACAAGTATAAGTACCTACCTAGTATGAACTATCATGAAACATATTTAAAATTACAACAATATATCTACAGTAACTATTACCTAGATACATAGATACCTATTATAATATGATATTATAAATTATAAAATTATAAGTACCTACCTATTATTCATTGAACAATATATGCTTACATACAATTAAACTAACTGTAAATATATTCTGTAAATAATAAGTATACATTTTGATTATCATATTCTGGTAGCCACTGGGTGTATTAATTGGCTACCAGGCATCAGCGAAAATCTCGAATCTGTTATCATAGGTATACCAATATGTTTATTAGGTACCTACTTATTTTAACATAATATGCAAGTCAATCACGAATCCACAAATATAATTTTATAGATCCGATTAGTGAAGCACACTTTAAAAATATTGAACTTTGTGGCAATTGACTATAAAGCGTAATATGAACACTCGGGAACTCATCGGTTTACGTTAGATTCCATATAAGTAAATTTCTATTTTGTAAAAAAAAAGAAAAAACAAAAGTAAAAACTGTGTATTTAATCAAATAATAAATAGAATGATGATATCAATGTATCATTCGTATATAAATGTCTACCTATTAACCGCTACTTACACATAACTTTCTTACATTTTGTATTAATTGTCTATATTTATTTATCGTTTCAAAAAATAGTAGATAATTTATAATAAATTATGATTGACAAGTAATAACACTTATATTCACCATGTGCATTGTAAAGAAGTAGTAATAAATTTCAATATTGAGTTGATACTAAATAATTATTAATACATATTAAAAACCGTATCAAAATTTCGCTGTTAGCCAAATAATCACCAGAAAACAATATGTAACTGAAAAGTACCAACAATATTATATCAATTATTGTAGATAATCATTAATACATTCTATTACTATATATACTGGCTATAACTTGTTACTTGTTAGCAACTATATAGATTGGCGTCTATTCAACATCTAAGTATTGAACTTGCCTTTATGGATAATAGATAGAATTGTTAATGTATTTACTAACTAGTAACTAACAAACCTAATATTAATAAGTAATAGGTAACTATATAGGTACTATATATGCATTTATATACATTTTAATAAGGACCAAAATAAGCTAATATCTGCTAATTGCAACATTTTATCAACTTTTATGTATAATTTCAAGCTCGCCCCTGAACATTAACTTTCAAATACCTCAATAATAACATTTTATCATATAACTTAGTTTGACCACGACAAATGAGATGTTTTTATCCTTTAAAAATTAATCTAAATAATTAACAACTTCTATTAATATGGTTCATTATTGAATTATCTCCAGCCCCTTCTAATTATTTGTTCTTTTAATATTATGTACCTATCATATTTATTATACCTACCTAATTACCTAATTATACATTTAATAAATACATTTTATATCACAGGTATATCGGCATAATGTATTATTTTTGTGTTTCACACTGATTGTACATTTTCAGTTTAAAAATGAATTTAACTTTAACAATAAGAAAATAAACTTTAAATTATTAACTTAAAATTGTTTTTTTCTTATAATAACTTAATTTAATAAATTAACAATGAGAGTTAACTAGAAATTATTAAAAAAAATTAAAACTAATCTGTTTAATTTATTATTAAAACCACAAATTTGTTGTTAGAATTATGTTATTTTAAACATTTTTAAGCTTACTACCTAACTTTAATTTTCATGAAAAAAAAAATGAACTGCGAGACAATCAAAATCAAGCTCTAAACATAATACATTTTAGTTCACCTACTCTAATTTATAAAACAGTTGACTAATATATGAGACTCGTATATTATAATATCAGTGATATTATTGTGATTAATAATTTAATAACTTCTCAGTGTATTTTAACTATTTAGTATTAATTAATTGCAAGAATCCAATAAATTGAGCTGTTAACAATTCAATATAATTTTTTAAAAATAAGAATTTAATTTTAAGTTATTACTTCATTATAATAAGATTATGAACTAGATTTTTATCAATAATATGGATAAATAACATAATAGAAAAATACCAAGTATGTATAACAAATATCATAAAATCATAACTTATTAGTTATTTATGTATTAAAATATTCACAAATATGTATAATATTTCATTTTAGTTTTTATAAAATCAATTTTTATAGCATTTTTTTAAACTAAACATATCACGTTACACATTAGATTGTAATATACCTATATAAAATATATATTTATGGATGAAATTAATACGTTTAGTATAAAATATGTCATATTTTGTTTGGATACTGAAACAAACAGTGTGAATACAAAATACACATAATACGAATGTATATTGATAATTAAATTTTATATGTTTAATCTCTATATGTTTATTTGTTAATTTAGATGTCTGTGTTATTCAACAGTATTCAGCAAGTTACGAAATGGGTAGAACAAAATACTGGTAAATACCTAGTTTAAATAATTGTGTACAAAAAAAAAAAAACCATCAAAAGTTAAGAGTGATTCTTTTAACAACAAATACTCGATATTTCAAAAAATAATAATTATAAATATAAAAAATTTAAAGCTTTTAAGCATGAATTTCGAGAGGCAACTTTTTCCACTTCTCTTCTTTTTTTTTGAAACATTAAATAATTAGTAAAAAAAAAAATACTTTTTATTCAGTATTTAATATTTTTATAAAAATATTCTGCTTTAAATAATGCAGATTTTCATTTAACAATATTCATAATCAGTACCTGGTGTTTAGTGGTTAAATAATATTAGTATATAGGGGTCATCACATCAACCAAACATAAATGAAGATAAAAATGAGATTTTTCATTAATTATTTAATACGATAATAAGAACAAAACATGTTATAAAGGAAATTTAAATGAAACACTCATTCATCATAAAACATCTGAATTGTGTTGATTGATCATTAAAAATAAAAACAATTTGGACTCCACTTGTATGTATACGGTTAGGTACCTATACTCATTATTTAAAAAATAAATGCTCTGTTTAGGTATACATAGAATTATTTTTATTATTCAATAACCTTCTGAATTTCCTTTTTATTTATGAGTACACGTTGCATTAGCAATTGTGTTGAAGATACAAGTATCACTTTCAGAGTAACCAAAGCAGTAGGTATATTTAAAAATGCCCACTCAACTATTTGAATTACTGAATTACTGAATTTGATGAGTTATGTTACAATATCTATACATTATGATATACATATATTATAATGCTGTTATGTTATTACCAATAATATAATTTGACTCTTGACTGAAATTATATAAGTTTAGTTATAACTTATAATTAGGTAGAAATAGACTTTCATATTATAGGTACTTAACAAAATAAATAAAACCGTGGAACCCATCTTGCAGTGGTAATCTACAAGGTTAGGTTATTATATCTCACTGTAATAAATGTGTTACATTTTAATTTTACGACAAATCTGAAATCATTGAATACGAAAAACAATTCTGAGCGTAAATGGTTACCTATAATTTATTTATGATTTCACTATCATAATTATTTTTTTATTAATAATACACTAATTCAATAAATTGAATTCGATTAAATATTGGTTTGTAGTATAAATAGCTTTTAATTAGTCTAAATATTCTGAAAACTTCTTTTATACACATAACAGTGGACAATTTTTAATCCTACAATTAATGTTTTTGGAATTCCAAACAAAGTAACTACAAGTGTTATTTTTTGTTTAAACGTCTAATTGATTTCAATAACTGTATGTATAAATAAAAAATAGTTACCTATGTATTGCATTTTTGATATTTTAAAATTAGGTACCATAATAACACCAACTTATGTGGTATAACTTTTATATTTCCGTATTTTCAGGCTTTTGATTTAAATAAATGTTATCCAGGTATATGTTGATCGAAAAAATCGAATAAAAGTAGATAATGTTAAATATCTATTAAAATAATATATAGAATACCAAAATATTTAGAAAATTATATACCTTAGAAATACTAGGTAATAAAAAATATTTAATGAAAATTTCAAGTATTTATGGTTTTTAATTTTATTTCGAAAACAAATGTTGCGTAAATATTTTTGTTGAACCTTAGTTTTTACTGATAATTTTAAAAAGTTCTGTAGAGGAATGTTTTACTACTCGATATTCCATGCATTGAGTAGAGTCAAATTTTATAATTGGATATTGAATTATTTTTTACTGTTTTATATGATGACAATAAAGTAACAAAAAATAAAGTAAAAATAATAAACATATTACCTTTATTATAATTTATAACATTAAACAAATACATTCATTGCCTTTATCAGAATTTAAAATATATACCTTGGTAGGTACATTGTTAAAATGAAAAAAGTTCCTTATTTTCAGTAATATAAAATTTAGTATTGTTGTGATAACACCCAATCATCTAGTAACATTTGGTATGAAAAAATGTTCTAATGAAATAAGTTAACTAACTAGACAAATATTAAAATAGAATATACTTTATATATGTATAAAATTATGTAGTATGTACTATGAAATTTAATATTTAATTCTTATTATTATTTCAAAATTGTTTTTTATTATTTTTCAGATCCTGATGTAAAAGATCTTTGGTTTATGGGATCAATATGGCCAGTTACAATTGTAGTGGTTATGTATTTATACTTTGTTCTTAAACTTGGACCAGAATTCATGAGGTATCGTAACCCTTTCAATATTGACCGCATTGTTATGATTTATAATGCAGTACAAGTTGTATTTTCTTTGTACTTGGTGAAAGAGGTAAGGTATCAACACTTCTTAAGATATAAACAGAATAAATAAATATTTATTTAAAATACTTATATACTCAAAGAATAACTTTATATCTTTATTGTATTTTAACAATGAAAATTAAACTTTGTTGTGTCATTTGTTAATTTTATTTTTGGTGGAGGGAAAGAGTTTATTAAATGAATTTAAATGTTCCATTAGTTGTTTTATATTCTAAAAACAATAAGTTGTACAGTTTTAATAATATAATAGAACTTTTTTTTTATTTATTTTGTTAAGAGAATCTACTCAGATATTAAAATTAGCTTACACTTTGAAACCGTATAACTATATACATATATAAAGTAGATTGAGTGTTATTTAAAGTACTCAATTTTGATACATTTAATATTTCTATAATCTTTCAACAACAATATTTAGGGTTTTGAAAAAAATCATTGATATTTATATGTATAAACAAGTAAAACGGACAGAAAGTAAAGATTTTTAAATTTGTATGAAAAATGCAATGATGATACGATTTTAAATCAATCAAGTATTACAGTAAACCCAATATAACTATTAAAATTGTCTATGTATCTATTAAATAAAAATCGACATATTATAATACATAAAACATCAATAATTAATCTTATTAAATAATATATACACGTATAATATTTATAATATTTAATGTATATACAATATAAATTATATTATTCTCATTGATAGGCATTTAGACTGGTGTGGCTGCGAGACGATTACCGATTCTATTGCATCGAAAAAAGTAAAGATGACCCTGAACTAGCGAAACAAGTAATTTTGAATTTCTTACATGCACATTTTACTCTTAGTAAAAATAAACAAAATTATTAAAAAAAATAATGTCGTTTATTTTGTAGCAAGTATTTACTGTTTGGCTGTTTCTCACGAGTAAATTTCTTGACCTCCTAGACACAGTAATTACATTTTAATTTAATAAATTACACTTCTTTTTACTAATAAATTATATTAATTACTTTTCATTGGAAAAAATTTTAGATCTTTTTTGTACTAAGAAAAAAACAAAATCAAATAACGTTTTTACATGTTTATCATCATACGTTGGTTATAACATTCGGCTGGTACATAACTAATTTTTATCCAGGTATAAATTTATAGACCTTATAATAAAAATAATTATACAATAATTTATTTGTCAAAAACCTAAATGTAAATATTAAATTGATTTTAGGAGGACAAGTCGCATTTTTTGGTACCATTAATGCATTTGTACATGTTATAATGTATGGCTACTATTTTTTGACTATAATAAACCCAGAATACAAAAAAGCATGGTGGAAAAAATATTTAACTATTATACAACTGGTAATGTATTATTGATTTTAAATTAATATTACGAAATAAGAGTAAATAGTTATTTTTATGTTAAATTATTTAAAATATTTACACATTATATTTTTATTTCGATTCCTAGGTAATGAATACAGTAGTAACATTTAAGATAAACAATACATAACAATGTATAAACCATTTTTTACTAGGATTTATTTAATTGTAATAGTTGCATATCAATATACCATCTATTACAATAATATATCTAATTTACATATAATATTATGTTGGTCAGCGCAAAAAAAAAATACAAATAATACTGTATATAATGGCTTAATGTATTGATAAGGTTATTAATACAATATTGAACAAAAATAAATATTTTTTTTAAATGAATGCTTAAAGCACTTAGGTAGTGTAGTATTACCATTTGTTAATACTGTACATTATAAATAAAATTATTCATTATTCATTACAGACTTAAATAGGTACTATAACTTAAATACTTGATATATTAATGTCTTAGAACTTAAAGGTTCTAAGTGTGGAAATATTATAGAATTATTAAAGTCTTTTTAAAAATATATTTTCTACATTATTAAATTATTAATATTATTTTATTTTATAAACAATAAAATAGATAATTTAATACAGTTAGACATTCGATATATTATACGTTTTAGCTATCCCAACTGATTGAATCTAATATTCATTAAACATTCATTGTCTTATGATATAATTAAAACATGGTAGTTTCCACTTAATAATTTTATCAAATAAATTTTATAACAACGAAGTTATTTCTTTGTTTCTTGCTTTCATTTTTTTTTTATTTATTAAAAATATAACAATGTACATTGTACAGTCTGTATAGTACCTAAATAATGGGTACAATTAGTAAATATTTTGATGAATGTAAGAAATCAGGAATTGTGAGTGGGAAAGTTTTTCAGTGTGGGCACCACTAGAATATTCTATCATATGTATCATTTATATTCAATATTTATCTATCATCTGTATTTATTTATATGGGTAGTATACTAGTATATTTTGTGTGTTTGTGTATATTCGCTTGAGAGAGAGAGAAAGAGATAGTACATTCTATTTTGGTCAATTGTTTGACATAAATAATATAGTATAATGTTTGTTTACATGCACTAAATTAATTAAAATTATTTGAAAATATTATTTTAGTCTTAAAAATAAGATAAATTTATTATTTTTTAGGTGCAATTCGTTATTACTGGACTACATGGATTAATTACAGTATTTGAGCCTGACTGCAATTTCCCTAGAATTATAATGTTATTTGCAATTCCACAAGATATATTTATGTTCATTTTATTCTGGGACTTTTATAAAACAGCATACGTTAAACCAAAGAAAATTAAACAATGATGAATTTGAAGATTATAAAATAAAAATATTTTTATTTATTCCGTATCATTTTTTTTATTGCTTAATATTCAATATTCATCTCCATGTTTAAACGGAAAGGCTTATAATATACTGATTTTAATTTTTCAATAAGTATTCGATTTAATATAATAGGTAAATATAATGTGATAGAATATAAATAGTTTTAATAAACAATATGAAAAGTACATAAATCATAATACATTGAATAATAATACATTTGACTGTTATATATTTATGAATTTTGAAGAATTAATTTATTTTTATTTTTTTAAATAAAAATAAAATATGTTTCTGAGTAATGGATAATAATATATTCAATGAAAATCCAAGGTGAATTACTGTATTAGCTAATAGCTACCATAACTATCAATATAATAGTAGGTACCGTCTATATGTCTTAAATTTTTAAGAATAGAAATTTGTCCAATTATTTATTTCAATTAAATTTTTAAAAAAAATAGTGAATTTTAATTTATATATACTTTGGTTTTAATGTAAATAATGTAAATTTTATTTTTAAAAATTTAAGTATTTACGATATTGTTTGATTTGTAGTATGTCATAATATAATATGCACAAAAATCAAAATAATCACTTTATTTTTGAATTGTCCACACTAATTTTTAAATTGTTCGACTACACCTGCGTTAATTAAATATAGATATGTAGCTAAAAAAGATAATAAGATTTATAAAAATTATTAATAATTACAAACGATTTGTAAATTGTAGGTCACTGTAGCTACAGAACATTTTTTATAAGATTGATTTCTCGTGGTTTATTTATATTGTTAAGAATATGTATATACTATGTTATCTAATATGTTATACAAAGGCCAAATTGAAGTATAAATTAATTTTATATACGACCTATGTATAATTTAAGCTATTTAAAAGTTGTACTACTTACCATATAAAGATAAATTATAATCACTAACACGAATCTAAACGAATCTATGTGATAGTACATTAATTTATTAGTGACAAAATATTATAAAACACTATTTATATACTATGTATAATAATATTTTAAACTTTTTAGACTTTATATTAGTGTATGATTCATCAATTAGAATACGTCAGTTAATTAGTCATATAAATAGCAAAAATTTTAATGAAAACAATATCCAAATTACATAACACATAGATCAAATCTTTTTTGTTACTTGTTAATTCAAAAACATATCCAATTTAAACGAACAAACTTTTCAAGCATTCCTCATTCAAGTATATACTGTTAATTTATGATATTTTACTTTTAATTTAACGACCACGGGATCATCTATTAAAAACATGAATTGTTAAAAATACTCTTTCAATTTGAAAAACTAATACTAAAATACTAAAACAAAAATAAAATAATTTTAAAGGTAATCTATTTATCAATCATATTATATAATAAATTTAAACAAATACAATAATACAGTTAGTGTGTAAAACTATTAAAACATTTAAAACTAATTTTATAGTATGTACAAAGCAAATAATGTGAAAGTTTACAATAATAGTTGTTTTTCAGATATTTTATACCTATATATTTTATAGTTTTTATATTTTTACGACCATATACCACTCCTTGCCTTCTGATTATTATGAAAATCAAGAGGAATTTTTTTTTGAAACATACAATACCTAATAATCATATGCTTCACACCAAAAATTATCAAATACTTAAAATCGCATTAAAAACTAATAATTATCATCATTTTGTATAAATGATTTGAATGGTTAACTTGTCATTCGTTTTAACACAGCTGAGTCTAAATATATGTACTTATACTCGATTTCAAACATAGTTTTATTTAAATTCAGTTGTAAGTTTTTTTACTGGTTAATTTTTAATGTAGTTCGTTGACACCAAATCATTACATTACAAACTTTAAAAGCCTATATGTAACTTATAAACCCGTCACTCGTTTGACAATATTTTTAATGTCATTACTTCCTGCATGACCTCTGTTATGTATTCAAATTAAACCAATATCAAAGTCTAAAGAATGTTTGAAATTACGTAGTCTTCATTTCGTCTTAAGAAACATAATGTTCGTTAGCTAACTTGATTTCTTCAAACCCATGTAGTATGGTGGTTAGGTTAAATACGGTAAAAAGTCTTACAAAATTTTTGTTATATTCCATATAACCTACTTGTAAGCATAGCTACTGAATTTGATTCCTGAACTTCAAGATACAAGTATACACAATAGTAAATCAAGGTAAGCATTGTTTATAATTATTATTATTTCAACATCATAATTTTACATTATACATTATGTTATTTGTGCAGTAGGTAATAAAAATAATTAATACCTTAATTTACTAAATTAATTTGAAAATATTATGATTAAGTAGCGAGTTCGCAATTATTTTTTTAATATATTTATAGTACTTAATTAAAATTCATTATTCATTTAACCTAGGCATACTAATTAAATCAGAAGATGAGGATATTCAACAATGTACTTTAAAGTCACCTGTCACCTATTAGAATATATAAAACTAAATACACGATATTATTATTCAAGCCTTTCAAAATATTATAATTTTTAATTTCTATAAAAATAATAATATTATTAATAGATATTAATCTTGATTCATTAAAATTATATGAAATAATAAAAAATAAATGTATTAATTTAATTTAATCGTATATTGTATTATTATGCTTGTATAATATTTAATATTTATACATTATACAATTTATTTCAAATGCCATTGTCAATAAAACAACAAAATGATTATATTATCATTAAACTGAATGTTTTTGGCGATATACCTACGTAATAATTTACAAGCATAATAGTCATCGAAATTAACTAAACCGTTCTAGTTCTTTTGTCATTAATAGTATGTATTACTTATTATCATATTTGAAATATGTGGTCTGGCCTTGGAGATGGTTATCCCCTCCCTTTCTGGAGCCATGTCAGAATTTATGTAATATAAAAATTAAAAGTGCATTACACAACTTCAGTAACCTATAAGCAAAGGATTTATTTGTCTTATAACTCTAAAATGACATAGTGGTATAAGGTATTAAAAGTAATTATTTTTTATATAAATACTATGAGATATGGAGTGTAAAGCACTCCATTGGCGAGCATAAATGTAAGTTAAAACTTCGACACTTTAATTGCATTCTGTAAAAAAGCCAAAAAGCCAAAAGCTATAAACGAATTGCGTCCCACTGTATTTGTGTACTTTTTTTCGTTTTCAGGGATTCTGCGTCGAGTATTTATAAGGAGTCCTGGACTCTGATTTTATTTTTAGTTATAAAATATTACGTAATATTATAAATTACTACAGTAAATTGATTTTTTTCCTGATTCCTAGTTGAAAAGCAATAATAAGAAAGTTTTCGTTTATCGTTATCACGATGAATAAAAGTTCGACCTCTATTGTCTATTCTATATATACTATTGGTTAAGCTTTGTATTATATTTAGTTAAACAATATTCTGGATTTACCAAGCTTATATTTTTATATTTTGTTTTTTTTTTCTTGATATTAGATACAGCGTTATAAATAATAAGCATAAGTACATTCAATAAACAATAAATTAATAAATATTATATTTAATACTTATTTAATTATTAGAACACCTAACTAATATACACGAATTATTATGTCTCTGATTTTTTGGGACGTAATTCGTGTATATCTTTTTTACGGGATGTAACTCATGTATTGTTCCCATTACAATATACCTAATTTTATGTGCACAAAATAAGGTATGCATTTTTAATAATATTATATACAGTATAATATACACATTATACATTAGTCATTTACTATTAGGTTCGTACCTGCTAATTAGTCTAACTACTATTATAACTTATAAGTTATCAGTGGTGTCTAAATGGGAGGCGGGTAGGGTAAAATGGACAGTTAAAGATAATATTACGAATATCGTATTTATTATGAAGACTTTTATGCATACTATGATTTTAAAACAATAGTGATGATTTTAAAATTATATATTATTTGTAAATTTTTAATTTTTAATTACTAATTACCTAATTATTTATTAAAAATTAATATAAATAAAAAAAAACTACTGACAGTTTTAAATAATATTCTTACTTTTAAATTTGTTTATTAGTCAATTTATTGTAATATTAAAAATAACTAAGTAAAATTGATTATTATAATCATACGTTATAGACAATTATAGTATTATGTTTTCGATATTTATCCCAAATTAAAATTCACGATGAACTTTTTCACAAATTGTATTTTATCTGTAAGTCCATAAACCCAAAGCTTTTTGTTCCCGAACACCTTTTACCCGAATCGATATTAAATTCGATTAACTATAATAAGTATAAAATATGTAATGTTATAATTATAATTAAATATTAAAAAGACCCTATGTCTCCCCCTATGTCGGGCGGTGGTAAACTCTCCCGATTTTTAAAAATAGTTAACTCTCCCGGGTCAATATTATGTTTACCTGTAGTAAATGTGTAAACTTTTCCGGGTTAACATTATGGATCAAAATTGTTAAAAATTCAAAGTTGCAATAAACTAAAAAAAGAAACTGTCATACAAAAAATAAAGAAAACACTATAACTCAAAAAATATAAGATGATTAAGGCAAAAAATAGATACCATAAGTTTTTTTTTTAAGTCTGTGTATTCCTACAATCAAAAAATTTAATTTAAACATTTTTATTTTATCAAACGTATATTTTGTATATATTTTATCTTAATAAAATAACATTTACAATCTGTACATAAAAATATTACAATAAGCAAATAGGTTAACAATATTACAGTGACTTTGAAGACTTGTGAAGAGAAGCTATCCAGTGATAGGACCCTTTTGATGAGTAACAGTTGGGACTGCGAATGGTGTTTCAGTTTAAGAGATTGCGATACCATCGTCTTTTGAGGCAACGAGGGGGGTTATCTGGAATTGTGGCTAAGTGTTGGTTTGCAATCAGAGGATTTGGATTATGAAATAATTTGGAGTGAAACTTTTTATCGTGGGTTTTAACTAAGTTTTCAACTGATTAGATTTAACAAGAAGCAACTTTGGCCATCAGCTGTTTTTTGTTTTTTTTTTTACTATGGGGGAGGATATGGTTGGTTGAGACACAAGTATGCTTGGCAAGGTTCTTACCACTACAATTTCCGGGTAGTCACCGATCCGGGAACTTATGGCAGAGGCAACAATCACGTTGTGTAATTAATCGCAGACACCGCGCTACGCTAAGCCACTGTACGATTATTTTTGTTACTTTATTTGTTTAATATATATATTTTCAGATGTCAATTATATATCACAAATTTTCCAATCTTTTGGAATGGGTAGACAAAAATGGAGGTGAGTTTTTTATAATTTGCACAATGAATATTAAATAACAAAGTATAAAATATATTCATTTATTTTATTTTATTATTTCAATTATTCAACTTATTTATTATAACAAAAACATTTAAAATGGTGACAGACTTTATTATTAAATAATTTTAGTAGAACCTCAATAACTTGAATCGGTTGGGGGTGGAAAAAAAATTCGAGTTATCGAAAATTCCATTTTTAGAAGTTCCAGTTATTGAGGTTATACTGTATATTTAAAGATGATCATTTTTTTTTAATTTTTCATACTACTTAATGAGTGTGTCGTAGCTTACTAAATTCTATTTTTCAAATGAGAACATTTACTTTAAATTATTAAGTAGATATACTTTTATATATTTTTTTAAACGTTTTAACATATAAAAATCAAAACTCGAGTGAGTAGTTTTTGTGCTATTTTATACAAAGATCATACATCCAAGAAAAATTTTGATACGTATAGAGTCTATCCGCTATGTTGACTAAAAAATTCTAACTATTAATATTAACCTACCAAAATGTATAATTAGTGAAAATAGTTCATGTATAATAAACATTAAATAAAATGCTATATTTATCTAATATATAACTATAAACAACATTATTAATATAAATATATAAATACAACGGACTTTGTGAGTTGCCACAGTTTACAGTTCAATACAATAGTACACAGATTATAGAATAGAATAAAATGTAGATGGATATGAACTATTTTTTAAGAACTTATATTTTCAGTATAAACATATACAGCAACAAAAAAAAAACTTGTTCCAATTTTGAATTAGGTACATTAAATTATTTTTTTTAAAAAGACTCATTAAATAATTTTCAGTAAAAAATTAAGGGACTCCATTTGAAAAATAGAAATTTATTTAACCTCTTTAAGTAGTACCTATAATAAATGTCAATAATTTGAAAATATGCTTTAAGCACTAAGTATATTTAAAATTTCAAAAAAATAAGAATTTGAATGTACATTCATTATTAAATAAAAAAAATGAAAACGAGTATGCTTGGTGAATTACTCTGTATACTTATAAATCTTATTTTATTATTAATTTAGATTCAAGAATTAAAGAAATGTGGTTAATGGATTCTCCGTGGCCAGTTTTAATTATTCTCGTCGCTTATCTATATTTTGTTCTAAAAGCTGGTCCAAAATTCATGAAATATCGTAGCCCGTTGAAAATTGATCGTATTGTAATGGTATACAATGTTGTCCAAGTTTTATTTTCAGCCTATTTAGTGAAAGAGGTAATATAATATTTTATAAAGCGTATGTTATCTATATTCAAAGTGTTAATATATATTTTATACTAGGTTACTAGGTATAATAAAAGTAAGCATAGATAGTATATGATGGTAAACAATAAAATTTATTTTATTACACTGTTAATAGTTGTATAATAATATTAATTATTAACTGTACATCCCGCACTGTTTTCGAAAAAACGAACAAATATATATGGTGTTATATTGGTGGATCTTGGTTACCTACCTATACTGTACCTAATTTTACGTGCGATTTGGTATCGATTTTGCACTATTAACTAATTACAACGGATATTAGTAATTTTATTGAGGATCAGAGCAATTCGTATTATTTTTAACGTAATTCAAACTACTTATTAAACCTTTTAGACTAACCAGTTGACTAGTTAATACAGTTAACTAAATGGATAATGGATACCATTTTTATAATTTTTTTTTGTAACTAATGACAACTATATAAGTATTATAAAAACAACAAAACATTTGATTTTTGAATATTTAATTAATTCGTTTTATAATAATAATTAATATTAGGTATACCATTGGATTTGAAAGTTTGTGACAATGTTGTTAATATTTCATTGAAATAGTAAAAAGCTAAACCTCCAACCACCTATTTTTTAGTTATTTTGTTTTAATTTACCACCTAAAAGTAAATTATATTTTAAATGAACTCTAATATTTATTCTTAACATTAAAATACATTTTTGTTTTTGTGTTTAAATTTACAGGCATTTCGGTTAATATGGCTTCGAGATGGCTACAAACTTAACTGCATAGAAATTGATTATAGCGATACAGATATAGCTAGAGGCGTAATATTATTTACATACTTATCTATATAATATATATAATATAATATATTACAATTTTGATGTGCGTAGTAAATACATTGTATAAATTCACTTGTACTTTAATTTGTGTTATTACAATGTACAAATACACGACGTGTACTAAACATCGTAAATATGTACAAATGTATTGAAAAAAATTTTTAACTACGTTCGTAAAAAAGTAGCAACAATTTTTAAAAAAGTACTTAAATATTAGAAAATGTCATCGAGTCATTAATTATTATTATTGATATTTTTAACCAAATATATGCAATTTAATAGATAAGTATATTATTCAGTTTTACATGGTGGTAAGTAAAAATGACTGGACCAATTATCTCAACTTTTAACGTTGCGTGATCAATGATCATAAGAAAAAACTATGTTGAAATGGCATAATATCATTGCATTCACAAAATCACGTTTGTTTTTGTTAGTATAAAATATCATACTATATAACTTAAGCTGAAATAATTGACATTAAAATGTGAAATTACATAATAATGAATTTATACTTTATTGTACTCAAAATTAATTTTATAACAATTAATAATACAGCAAAATTAGATGTGTAATTTTGTAATATACCTAAGAATATTTATAAGTAGGTACTTTTTTGAAAAAAATTGTAAAAAATCTTTATGAACGTGATTAAAATTAGGATGATCGTTAGATGGATCATCCAATATTTCAAATTTTAATATGATAATATAACAAATAATAATACTCACATTATTATAATATATTATTATTATTTATTAATTTAGGTACTAAATATATGTAATAAAAGTATGAATATTAAAAATATAAATTTAATTGTTCATTCTTGTTATTTATAGATAATACGTGCTGTTTGGATTTATTTCTTTTCCAAAGTCTTAGATTTGCTTGACACGGTAATATAATTATAGATAATATAGACGTATACACTATCAAAAATTATCATGATTTAAAAAAATATTATTTGTCATTTTAGATATTTTTCGTATTACGTAAAAAGCAAAATCAAGTGACGTTTTTACACATTTATCATCATACAATGGTCTTGATATTTAGCTGGGGTATAATAAGATTCTATCCAGGTAAAACAATTTTTAATTAAAACATGAATATAAATAATTTACTTATACATGTTTGGTAATTTTAGGAGGGCAAATCATCTTGTTTGGGACCATAAATGCATTTGTTCACGTTGTGATGTACAGTTACTACTTCTTGACAATTTTGAAACCAGAGTACAAAAAAGCATGGTGGAAAAAATATTTAACACAATTACAACTGGTAATGTTTTCAATTGAGAAACTCGATAATGATACAGATTTCTCGTGAAAATTAAAAATATTTTAATAACTATAAATATTATCTCAAGTGAGAAATCTGAACTAATTTTTAGAAGTTAAATGGCTTTCGTACTATGATGTACATAAATCATAACTGCCATAACTTGTAAGTCGTAAAACATTACTTAAATGTATTTATTTTTGTTAAGTGGAAAAATCTACAAACAAATCTATATTTTTAAAAATAAACTAAATTTTTGAAAATATAACTTTGTGGACAAAGGGTTTTAAAATGTAGGATGGTTAATATTGTTATTAATGATTATAACTTATAATATATATATATATAAACTTAAACGCTGAAATATTTATAATTATATTACGAATTTACGAAATTACCTATATTATATTGTCTCTATTCAAATTAAGAACTAAGAAGACAACCCGGTGACGATCCACTTACCTACACTATCCAGTGATAGACAGGTACCTAATACATTTTGCATTTTGCACCGAGAAAACCATAATCTGTACACTTGACATGTTAAAAAGCCATGACACTGTACACAAGTCATCCACCGAGTTGTCTACTTAACTTGAATAGAAAAAAAGACGTATAAAATATTATATCAATGTTAATGATTTAGAGTTCGACCATTTTATTATGTACCTAATACCTATTAATGTTTAAAATAATTCTTACAGATTCAATTCGTTATCACTGGTCTTCACGGTTGTATAGCATTATTGGCAACGGACTGCAATTATCCCAAATTCATAATTGCATTAGCAATGCCCCAAGATATGTTTATGTTTGTTTTGTTCTGGGACTTTTATAAAAAAGCTTATAAACAACCCAAAAATAAACTGACTTGATAATTTATTTATATTTACATGCATTTTTTTTTTTAAATATATTCCTATTTGAAGTCTTATTTAAAATTAAATTATATTGTAAGTATTGTTAATGATACTTAAATTATTTATTAAAATAAATCAGTTACGGTAAGTAGGTAAAGACTGAAATCAATTAATATCTTTAATGTCATTTTAAGTTATAAAGAGTTTTAAGAATTCATGTGGAGGAATGTAAAAACATTTCCTGAAAAAAATTAAAATATATTTAAAGAAAAAAAAATTAATAATTAAAACTTTAAAAAAACGTATATAATATTTTTTTATACAAAACGACCCTTAATTTTTGAGGTCAACTTGATCAAGTGAATAGTTCTGGATAATATTATTTGTATAATATTTCATTTTCAAAAATTATAATTTTCATTTTTTTCTGCTACTAATGCACACTGAACTTAATGTAATGTCAACACATAAACGAAATAAATAAACAAAATTATAAAAATTTATAAATTGACGAACTAATTATAAATAAATTGTACACTGCTGTTATTTTTGTCCACTAGAATTACTTCTTTTTTATCATATTCGTTTGAATCACGATGTAGAGAAGATCTTCTCTACATGGTGGTTTGAATTATTGCGATACATTATTAATCCGCTAGAGCGCGTTACTAGCCACGATCTTGTTTCGTTACTCACTGAACCTGGAAGAGATATTGAGTTATTTTCACCAAGATATAATACTGATCTTCCCCAGATCGGCCAGATCATGATGATTATTCATGTTGAATTTCAAGTGAATCGGACGAGAAGTTTTCGATAATAAAAACAGCCAATTAATTTTATTTATATAGATAAACGGGTTGAGACCCTTTAGAACAGTGGTTTTCAACCTTTTTTTGCAGCGGGCCACGTATTATTTTTCAAAAATCTTGCGGGCCGAATTCATAGTACAAATATGTATTTTATACATAAATTCAGTTTTATTATTACAATTTTTATGACTACATTTTAAATTACAAACCATTATTTTTACTAAAAGTATATATGCTCGTTCCACAATCGATAACGAACTAACAGGCAATAGCCAACATTTATATCTAGGTAGGTAATTTAATTTATCTTATTGCATATTTCCGCAAGTTAGAAGTATAATGTTTTCATAGAGTTCAGGTTTTTGAAATTTTTTGTATTTCTGTAAATGAATTCCAACATTTTGAAAGCTTTATTAGTAATCAAATTAATGTGCTAGTCGAAAAACATATTGTATTCAAGTATAATTCCTAAATCACTGATAGAATTGACTCTCGTAAGCAATATGTTGAGTAGTTTAACAGAAAAGGTTTATGAAGGCGAGTGAAAGAAATAATACTACATTTATTTATATTAAATGGTAAGCAATTTTGTTTACTCCAGCTTACCAGCTTGTCAAATTAGACTGTAAATTTATTGCGTCAGAGAGAGATTTTATTGGTGAAAACATTTTAGTATCATCGGAAAATAATAACAAGTTTACTGAAGTATCAAGAACAGTGGGTAAGTCGTTTTTAAACAAATTAAATAAAAGAGGGTCCAAATTAGAACTTTGCGGTACACCTGAACATACACTAAAAAAATTTTAAATATAAAGAGATAATTTTACTGCTTCGGTTCGACCAGTTAGATAATATTATGATTCAATCCAACTTAAAAACTATCCACTGAAACCAAAAGTAGTTAATTTCATGAGAAGTAATTTAAGATTAACCTTAACGAATACTTTTTGAAAATCAATACAAATAGAGTCAATTCGAACATGATTATTGAATGATGATAAAATGTTAGATTGATAAAGCAAGAGATTGGTAGAAATTGACCTATTAGATCTAAATCCGTGTTGATTTGAGTAAATACAAGGAGAGATAATTAAAATTAACATTTTTGTAATTAATGCTTCAAAAATGTTAAGGATAATTGACAATATAGAAGTAGGTCGAAATTTTGTGATATTGTATTTGTCACCGTATTTATGAACCGGTGTCACAAAAGACATTTTCCAAATGCTAGGGAGAAAACTAGTACTTAAGGATTTACTGAACATTAAGTATAAAGGATGCACTAGTACTGGCTCACACCGCAAGCTTTAAGAAAATATGAGAGTAAACTATCCGGTCCTGTAGCAGAGTGATTATCTAATGTATTTAAATATTCATAAATTTCACTTTTATTAATATACCAAGAACTTAAACTAGGAGTACTATTAGAATATATTGTTGGTAATCGATTAGGCACAAATAAATTAGACAAATCAGATTCAAAAACACTCGAAAACAAATCAGCAAAACGCAGAGCATTTTCTTGAATATTTGTCAATGTTATATTACTATATTTTACTGTATCAGTACATTACATACAGACTTTTTTTAAAGATAAATAAAATAAGATAATTATTTATAATTCCAAAAATATTTAATATTAGTTTGAACATTATTTTCAATATTGGATATATATTGAGAATAGCTCTTAGAAATTAAAATTTTGCATTCTTTACGAAGGCGGGAAAATTCTAAATAACTATAATGTTAAGGGTACAACTTAAATTTTTTATGGACTGATTTTTTTTTTTTTGATAATAAGATTTCTAAGGTTTGTGTCTACCCATACTGGAGAGTAGTTATCGAATATTTTGGTTTTAGTGAGCAATAAACTGAAAGTGTGATGGATAACTTCATACAATTTTGTTACAGTTTCTTCAAATGAAAAGATATTATTATTTAAATTAAAATCAAAATTAATTTTAGAGCGAAAATTAGAAATTTAAATTAAAATCACATTTGTTAAAATTATATATTAGAGGACATTCAGAAGCAGAATTAAATTTTGAGTTCACAAACTTAAGAAAAATGTCTAAAGGAGGATAGTGATAATCAATTTTAGGAACGAGGGATTCTAAAGAGTAATTTACAGAAATAACTTTGACATTGTCATTAGGTAATCATAATACAATCAAGAGCTTTGCCTGTTTGGTTCTTTACTTAATTTTTTTGTTTTAAATTTAAATAGTGTGTATAACTATTAAACATTATACTTCCCGAAATATGATTTTGGTTAGTTGAGTCAGTAGACCAGTCAAAATTACTTAAATTAAAATCTCCTATGATAACAAAATTAAAATCTGGAAAGTTAGTGTCAATTGTTTCAACTACCTCACAGTGACTAAAATAAATTGCATTTGTCGTATCAGGTGGTATATAAATACAGCCTAAAATAATATTAATATTATTAATTTCAATTTTTATAAAAATTTGCTCTATGCCCGGGATAATTGGAACACATAACAATTCACACTGGATTTTATTAGGAACAGCAATTAAAACTCTTCCGCTACATTTATTCCTAAAGAAAAATCACGATAATTTCTAAAAAATATTATAATTGCAGAAACCAAGTTTCGCATCAAATTCATTATTATTTAGCCAAGTTTCAAAGCATATCACTATTGACATTTTTTAAAGAAGAGTGTAAAAAAGGTAATTTCGTTAGAAAGCCACGGACATTTTGGTAGAAAATATTTAGGATAAGAAGTTTTCTGAACAGTTACTATGATTTTGCTTTAAGACTATAGGTAGTCGGAGTTCCTTTTACATACGTAATAATAAAATCAGGTTCGCTTTTAGACTTAGGAGACTCAAGTTCTTCACGTAATGATTTTATATAATTCCTATGGTAGATAATACGATCAGAACTGATACCGATTGTCAGATTGTAGATGTCGGTTGTAGAGATGATATTTTTTCTTCAATTTTAAAATGTTAAAGACCTCGGAAGGAGAACCAAATATGGTTTTAATAGGGCGACAGTAGTTTTGTCCATGTTTACCAAGGTGAATTAATTTAATTGACTTGATAATGTTATTGCTGCTCACAATGAAATTAATGACGTTATGAACGAGATTAAAGTCGTGATCAATTTTAACACCTTTAATTCTATGATTTAAAGAAAGTCCATTACAAGTATTACAAAAATATTTCAAGTTTAGATTTTTCAATGTTAAATATTTAAGCTCACTACCCGTAAGTCCAGAACACTTATTATGAACTAATGCGTTACAACTTACAACCATCGCATTTAACTTTATTATCAAGTTCAGCAAACATCAAATCACAATTACGACAATTATTGATATTTTACACATAACAGACATAATTATATAATTGTAGACATTATTATACATATAGGAAATTGTATAGGAAAATAAGTTACTCAACTAGTGGATGTAAAGTATATTATTACTTGAGATTTTAGATTAAAAAAAGTGGTTGATATAACACAACCTCACCGTACAACTGTATATTCTGCCTACAGTTTATAAATCAATTTATATAATTTATTAATTAGTATTCATAAATCGGGATAATAAAAGGTAAAGATAATGTATTTGTTTATTATCAAATACTACTTCTAATAAAATAATATAATGCTCTTTATTATTTTTTTTATTAAGAATCATTTTTACTTATGTGGTGCATATTCCACATTATTTTACACTACATTACATAACCTAAAAATTATATACATTAATAAATACATGGATTGTTATCACAAAAAAATATAATCACACATAATGAACGTTCATAATCGACAAGCTAAGGCCTAAGGCCGGAGCTATACAAGGCGTATTCTGTTGAATTGAAATTGCATTGGTAAATATCGGAGACTGGAGTAGTTTTATGTGACGGATGTAAATGTTAGCGGCTGATTGTGTCTATGTCACAGAGTGGTTGGTGACACTGCTAAATAGTGAGCCGGAGTCAGGCCGATGGTCAGTCCACACGTCAGTCCGTTTTTGCAAGTTGCTCGTTAGTACCATAGTTCATACGCTAGCCGCGTCGCCTTTTTTTCTCTGTCGTTATGTTTCTTTTTAAAAGTTAAGTTTGTTATAGTAATATATTAATTGTAACAGCCATTTAAACAAATAAAGCTAATTATATAAACAGTCGCTTTCATTTCAGAAGTGGGATAATGTCGTCATATTCCGTTTAATACAGTCGACATTCGAATCTGCGTAGGTTAAATCGCTAATACTCTAATCCGAATATGGCGTTCGGTAAAATTTAATTTAGTTGCGAGTTTGTCCACGTATTTTCGTGTCGTTTTCGTAGTGAATCGGTTTTCTGTCCGTGTAACGTACTGCTTTTTCCGCGCGTGGTTATCGTCGTTGATATCGTTATCGCAGTCGTATCAAACTTAAAATATTGTTATCACTATCATATCAAACTGATAATATTATCACGTATGTTGTTGTGGTATCTTCCAAACCGTTCGTATTACCAACAACATGGCAGATCGTGGTAACTCGAATCTGGACTTACAGGAACTTTTCTCCCTTGTTTCCGAGATGCAAATTAAGATTAAGGACCTTGAAAGTGCTGTAAATCGTCCGGAGCCGAGTCGACCGGTTAAATGTACAAACTGGAAGTCGGATCAACATACTGGAAGTCAATGTTTTGAAACGCCGTTTATGCACCTATTCGTCAATGAAGCAGATGCTGCTCTGCGAGCAGACGCCCACTCAATTGCTCTCGTAAGTAATTAATTTATGAAACCTGTTATTTTAAACGACACATCGGTCACCGGACTAATCGAAACTGGAAGCTTCCACGTGTTAATACGATGTCCGGTAACTTGTGCATTATACATCACCAGGCACGCTAACGAACCGTCCATACAGACGTTAGGTGAGAGTGAAACAAATGTATTAATCGACGGGGTGTTGGGGGCAAACTCCCTAATTAAGTCGTTCTGGATGACATTACACATCGATTTATTGGTTGGCCGTATGTGGATTAACTTACCACATGTCAATTATTACGAATACGGTAGCCAATTTGTTATAGAGGGTTATAGAGAGCTGTACGTCACTGTGCTCGATGAGGTCCTAGCTAAAGTACTGGAAGTTAGTGTCGCTGAATTAGATCAACAACCAACATTGAAAGATCCGATTACCGAAGCTGAGGTGAAGATAGACCCTTCAGTACCAGTTGTAGTAAAAAAGGATATGTTGGAACTGTTGAACGAGTATAATAGAGGTGCTTTTGCGAAAAATATCCAAGAACTCGGTTGCACAACCGTCATGCAAATGGATATCGCAGAAATGCCGAATAATGTACCCATAAATCAAAAACCATATCGAATGTCGCCTTCATATCGGGCAACTGTGTCGAACATTTTAACCAAGTGGAAGAATGCTGGGATTATTAGTTATTCGTGTTCGCTTTACGCCAGCCCAGTATTGCTAGTGGACAAGGCAAACGGAGATAAGAGGTTATGTGTCGATTATCGTATCCAGATACCACTCAAGTCGGTTGGAACTATACACGATTATCTGGACGTTAAATTAATTACGTCCCTATCTACTTGATATCAAATTCACAATTGTCACAGACTGCCAGGCACTTTAACGTACTTGAATATCCATAAAATATATATATTATATAAATATAAAAGTGTAAAACAGCAAGTAGTCCGTTAATTTGAGGTACTCCAGGAGTTTGACTTTAATATCATAAATTGACCCGGTTCTCGGTTGGCTCACGTTTATGCCCTTAGTCGGGCAGTCGCCGACTTTCAGAAGGCCACCCAATTGGTGAACGTAGAAGTCTCTGAGCGACAACGTGTTTGTCGCCTTATCAGTTCAAGATAGAGTCAGGTTAATGCAACAGGGGGCATGAATATCAAACGACTTATATACTACAAACACCTGAGAAAAGGACCAAAGATGAAGATCATTCCGTCGCTGCGTACAAACTAAACCAAGGAATCCTACATCGATATTATATGGATATATTTTTGTTGGTGGTACCCAAAACTATGCGGAAAGGAATTGTAATAGCTGCCCACGATTATGGTGGAAATTTTGCCGCAGATCAAACAATCGCACGAATAACCCGCGATTATTGGTTTTCACAAATGAAGCTGTATGTTTTCCAACACATTGGTATGTGTTTGGAATATCTTACACTCAAAAAACCAGCTTGTAAGAGACCGAGATTACTGTACCCTATTCCCCCGGAGAAAGGCCATTCCAGACAGTACATCTCGATCATTTGGGACCGTTTGAGAGTTTGAGACCTCTACTACACAGAACCGGTATCTACTTGTTTTTGCGGACAACTTAACTAAATATATACATTTATACCCCCGTAAAACTACCGACACTCAGGTGTGTTAAGGACTATTGACAATTTTATAAATGAACCCGGGGTTTCAGAGTGGGTTATAACTAATAAGTGATCGAGGAACCTGTTTCACGCCTCGATCCTTCAAGCAGTATATCGCCACGACCGAAAAAAAGTTCATGTCTTCAATTCTACCAGACATTCACAGGTTAACGGACAAGTCGAAAGATCAAAGGGCTAATAAAACAATTGTCCCGTTATAGTCAATGACTACTGAAGATCAACAGCACTGGGACAAAAAGATACGACAGGTGGTGGAAAGGCACTTCAACTCTGCAGTTAGTAAAACGACTAAAAAGACCCCGTTTTAAGCTCTTCATGAATATCAGCCTCAGTACCACGAGGGCAAGTTAAACGCACTTAGTTTAACCAAAATGACTGGCAACGCCCTGCGAAAGTTCAAGCTGAGGTGAGGAACAACATCGTAAGGAAATAATCGATGATGAAACAGTCTTATGATCGACACCACTTCGATGAGATCAAATTCAACCTTGGTGAAGTAGTTGTGATGTTACGTCAACCAACACCATAGATGAGCAACCTAACCCTCTACATTTGCTACGACAGCACACATATCACAACTCAAGTCGTGGAAAATTTTACGAGAAAATGCTGCCAATTTAGGGCCCAGAACTTGATGGTTTAAAAATATATAAAAAAATCCACGAAAAAAATGCATAAAATGACATAAAATATGTTAAAAAATGATATTAAAATTGTATATTTTACTGTAAAAATTGATGAATATTTGTTTGATACAAATTATAGTTATAAATTAATTAAATAAAACTATATATTTATTATAATACACTCCAATTAATTTTTTTTATATAGTTTTTATATAGGCAGGACAGGCAGGTAGTTTTTATAGTTAAAAATTGTACCTACTTGAAAAATTAATAAAAATGACACAACACAGAACTTAACACTATACCTACTGTAGACACTATCGAACTCAAATTATATGAGAAACCTATCATGGAAATGGAATAATTTATATCAAACACAGCTTTGTGTCGATTGCGATAACCGATCACACACGTGTCTCGGGTCTAAAATAGTATCTCAAGTATCTGCCTACAGTTTATCAAATACAAAATCATAAATCGCGACCACAAAAGGCAAAGTTAATGAACGTTGATAATCGACAATTTAAGACCAGAGCTATAAAGGCGTTTTCACCGCGTTTCGAATGCTGAGTATTCCGCGACGTTCTCTGTTGAATTAAAATTGCATTGGTTTATATCGGAGTAGTTATATGATGCAACGGATGCAATACGGCACGTTTTCATCCGTTGCCGAAAATGCAATCAAGCATGCATTTTGGAGGGCGATCGAACGCCGAAGTAATAAAAACGGGCCGTATTACGTCCGGCGTGTATAGCTACTCCGATATAATATACTTATATACCAATGCATTTTTAATTCGACGAACAATGCCGCGGAATACGCAGCGTTTGAAACGCGGTGGAAAAGTGCTATGTATAGACTATAGTTTCGGCTTAATGGAAACTGCATGTGTTATAATAAAATGTAACTTTCAATAAGAAAAATGCAAATATATTATGTAAAAAAAAAAACTATACAAAAATGAATAAAACAAATTAAATGTACAAAAAATACTAAAAAATGACCGTAAAGCATAAAAAATCCCCTAAAAATGAAAAAATGCAAAATAAAAATTGTACCATTAAATTCTGTACTTCATGAATCAAATTTATGTACAGGCGAGCTTTGAATGTGAGCATTAGAAAAAAAGATTTAAATGCATCAAGTTCAGGGCCATAGTTATCATTCACAGACCTCCAGAATAGGCCAATTTATGGGGCAATCGTAAGCTAATCTTAGATCAACTAACTCTCACATTCTCAAATACATTTAATAGGAATAAATAAAATATCAAAACCCCAGAGTATTAGCGGGATTTTTCGATTTCAATGTTGGCATTCCTGAAAATCGAATTGCTGTTATCACGTTTCTAGATATCTGGTCTAGACCCCCTCTTAATTGCGTTTCCCGGTCCTAAACTGTTTACAAACAGATAAGAACCGAGTTCGGTATTCGGTTGTATATTGTTGTTTTCTAGTTTACTGTAAATTTTTTTGTCTTATTTTTAAAAATTGTTCTGTTATAAACGGTGTATAATTTTTAATTAATCCTTCAACATGACTGTGAAGAAAAAGGTTAGTATATCGTTTGTCTGATCAATAATAACCAACTTTCTTATGGGCAATATAATAATATGTTCATTATTATATATGTTGCTAAAATAATTTATTATTTTTTTCCCTACAATAGTTTCATATAATATGAATGTTATGAATAAAATCATGTATGTTTTATCCTAATCCTTTTTTTATTAGAGTGTTTAATTTGTATTTGACTATAATTCGAGTATAAATAAAAATTATGCATACATTTTTAAAAAGTTATGTTTTTTTATTGTTTACGCAATGACATTAAATTATCAAAATGGTTTAAATTGCGTAAATTATTAAATGTATTTTGATATAAAACCTATTGAGGATATAAATTTGATTTCAAGTTATTTTACTTTATATTGGGTTAATGTATTAAAATAAGTCGGGCCAAAACTCTAAAATTTTAGTATGAGTTTACAATGTGTTGTTTACAAACTATCAGAAAAGCATTATTACTAAATCCAATATATTTTACTATTAGTTGTAATATATTTATTATCTTCTGTTAACTTGTTGAAAAAGGTTCATGTTATTTTATTCAAATATTGATTTACCTTCTACATCCTAAACTATTAAACTATATTATGATTCTGCACTCGTAAAGCTAAAGAATAATAATGAATTAAAACAAATCACATTTGTTTCATCTTCTTATTTAATTTTACCAATTAAAAAAGATTGGGGTTTATTAATGTTTTGTTTTAATTTATTTCTAGATTGATAGGATTAGTTTTAGTATGTATATTATTATATACTTTTATTCAACAAATCATAAATAATGTATTGTTTGGTTAAAAGATTTTTTTTCTAGTATTATGTTAGTTTTTGAACAAGTGCATTTTCTAACCTGCTCAGTTCTTAAGTTTGGGGTTTTTATATTACATAATATTATTTTATTGTGATGATTATTGAGTATACCTATATTGTTGTAAATTCATAATATGTTGATAAAACTAAAGATATTTAGTCGGTATTTCTTAATGTTTCTTATTTATTATAGCATAATATACTTGACTTACTTGCTATTCTCTAGAAAAATTATTGGTACCACAATGCTTGATACCATTCATTTTATAAACTTAATATTCTGTAGGGTTTTTGTTAGATAAAAATATCATTCAATAATAAACTAAAATAAATAAATGTCTACAGAATAAACATCATTTCCTTATTTTAACATACTTTGTGTTTAAAATTTTTTTTTAATTTATTATGTTTAAATGCAAAATTTAACTGAGTAAATATATATTTATATGCTCTGTTAGCTAAGAGCATGTAGTCGTATAAACCAAAATAGGTCATACATTTCCGTAAACATCGATCTTCTTAATCTTTGCTCACAGTTGTCTCTGTTAAGTATTCTCATTATTTTAGAAAATCAAGTTCTGAATATTAATTTCTCTCTAGAAAAAAAAAATTAGTACTTCTAAGTCCTATTTTCTCGTTAAATATATTAGATTTTGATTTCATTCTTTGTTTTTTTCATACATTTTAGGAGTCTGGTTCTTCAGTCAACAAGTCATCAACACCACCTAAATCTACAGCACGTAAAGATTTAGCTTCCAGTTCAGATTCTAGTTCAAGCTCTAGTAGTTCATCATCATCAACATCAGGATCTGATTCCTCGAGTTCATCTGATACGGAAAATTCATCTACTACTGAAAATAATTCTTCTGAATCTGAAAAACACAAGAAGTCACCAAAGAAAAAAGCATCTACTTCTTCAGAGCCAAAAGTTTCTGAACTTTCTAAAAAACAAGCTTCACCAGAAAAATTTAAAAACAAACCAAATAATACAGCTCCTAAATTAACAGCTGCTATCTATACTGATTCTGATACAGATGCGGAGACAAAAACTAAAAGAAAATTTCCCCCTGTAAAACCTAAAGCTACTGCAACAGTTGCAGCAGTTTTAAAATCACAGGATAAAAACAAAAAATCTGATGTTAAACGTAGTCAAGGACCAAGGTCTAAAGCTACAGCTATCTCCGATGGAGTTAAAAAACCTGACTCAAAATCAAAAAGTATTTTCAGCCCAGATAAAATAAACAGTAGTGACAGTGATCCTCCACCTCCAAAACTAACACCAATGAAAACTGCTACTACACAAAAAGCATTAGTAAAACCTAGACCAAAAGCAATGGCAAAATTAAAAAAACATTCACCAACAACTAAAACATCTACCTTAACATCAGCAAGTTCTGGTTAGTATAATCAACTAATATATTATAAATAAAAAAATAGTTTCGTAATAAAATATTACATATTTTAAAAATGTACTTGGGTACTAATAAGTAGTAACTAATTAAAAATCTGACTGATGTATTTATTAAGTTTTTTTCTTTAAACTCTATTGATTGTAGTTTTTAAAAAATATTTCTAAAAAGTTTATGTACTTGATTTCTCATTAATATTGTGTTGCTTTACTTAAACAATGTTTTGAGTTGCTAACTGTTTGGTCCAGGAATACACAATATTAGGCTGATATTCTAGTCACAAAATATTTTGAATGACTTAATTATTTATTAACCGATCTGTTTGTATAATATATTATGTATTTATGTGTTATAATACTTAAAGAAATTGGACAGGGTTGAGAAAGATTAGTGAGTGCTGTGTGCTGTGTAGTGAGATGTAATTTATGAACACCAGTGTGTATGTAGATTTAAATAAATAAATACAATGACAAAAATTAAACAATAAATAAATAGTAACTAAATGCAGTATTATTGGTCAAGATATAAATATACAGAATTCACAATACAAAAAATATATAATATTAGCTCCCTTAGCTCAAAGAATTATTTATAATATAAAAACAATCTAGGTCTTTTTAGTTCAATAATGAATTGAGATAGATGATAATAAAAAATACTACAATTATTTACAATATAAGTGGCCACTGGCCACTTAGTTCGCCTCATCAACTATACCTAAATAGTAATTACACAAATGTAATATGTCTTACATGTATAATAATTATGATACAAACAATAACAATAAAGTGTTACAACAAACTAGGTTGATTATCAATATAATACTATAATTAAATAATTACATATTTTAACACACAAAATATTATCATTATTCATTTATACACATAATATATAAATTGTATGTGTGAGCGTCTGTATATTGGTTGGTGATAGTGTATACTAGTAAGCCAATAAAGATGGTAATTATATTATATTATGTGGCCTAAACACTCATCATTATAGGCTATAGTAACTAAACCCCCTTTTTCCATTCTAGATAGATTTTGATTTATTTTTATGTGGATATTATTACTAGTACTAATTCTAACATTTTATCCATCATTCTAAAGGCAATTGTAATTTACAATAAAAATCATTAATATTTATTTTTTATTTTAGAATCTTCAGATACAGATTCATCATTAGATAAAAAGCTTAAAAAAACAGCTCAAGAACAGCACAAAAAGAAACTTTTAAACAAAACACCACAGCCTGCAACAAAAGTTACAAGTGCTAATGAATCTTCATCTAGTGGTAAAGTATCTAGAGGACGTGGGCGGCCTAGAAAATATCCAGTTCCAGAACCAACTAAAAATGGTTCAAATACTAATTCCAATTCAAAAACTGGTCAAGATCAAAAACTTGTTACAACTAGAGGTTCTACCAGAGTTAGTCGTATATTGGCTGCTAGCCATAGAACTACAACTGCAACAGATTCTGATTCAGATACTGGTATACATATATTTATTTATTTATCAGCGAATACATTAAATAATATAATTAATTAATTTAGGAAGTAAATCAACAAGTACCAGTTGCAAATCACCTACTAAAAAAGCTCGTGACAAAACTCGTAAGCCATTAAATTGTGTTGATAAGAGATTGAATACTGGAGGACTTGTCGAATTGGAAGAAAGACTTTGTCCAGTTAATGGATGTGATTCATTAGGTCATTTAAATGGCCTATATGAGCGTCATTTCACTTCAGAAGCTTGCCCTATGTATCACCGATTAACTATTAAACAATGCCAAGTAATATAAGTGATTATGTATTATTTACTTATTAATTATTATAAACCTCATCAATTTATATGTATATATATATTTGTTAATAGGATAATTTATCTGAACGACTTAAGAAAAATGAAGAACGTTTAAAAGGTACATTAAAATCCAGTTCAACTGAACAAAAGTTGTATCGAGATAAAGTGAAGGAAATGAGAAGTGAAATTGAGAATAAAAAAAAAAATGAAACTAGTAGTGATACTTCGCAAAGTGATCAATATACTGGTAAAGATTTAGAGCCTGATATACTCAACTGCTCTAATATACCATCCTATGATCTTAAGTTATTTCAAGAAGCACAAGCGGTGGCCAGTGAGAAAATTGTTAGTACCTTATTTAGTATCAATAAAAATAACTAATTTTTAAGATGTTTAACTTCTTTTTTATATTAATTAAAAAAGATAATGTTTATTAATAAAATAAAAAGTCTGAATCATAAGATTACTTTCAAATCATTAAAGGTTTCTGTGAACAAAATTGTATTGATTACTTTTACATTGTCTTTATTAATGATTAAATCAGTATATAAGTATATTTGTTATGACTATAATTTAATATTTTAGTTTGATGTAAATTAACTTATGAGAATGCAAGTAAAACAATATTTCTATTATGTTTATGTATATTGGATAGATAGTTTTTTTGTTAATGGACTTTATATAGCCTTTGTATACTCTTGCAAAGTATAGTAAAAACTGTTTTCTGTCCTTTAAGATTATGACTTACAGTTTAAATTGAGATATCATAAAATAAAACAACTTAAAAACTTTTTTAAAAATCTAAATATTAAAAAAAATTCTTCCAAGAAAACACAGATAATGATTCTCTTAATATTTTTATAATAGATTAAGTTTTTTAAATTTTATAATTTGTTATTTTCATTATCTATAAATGAAGAATGCATTTTGCTATAGTTAGTTTGTATCAGATATAATTTTGCTTTTAGACCATTTTGAGCTTGTTTATTTAATTACAAAGTATAAATTCTTTTAAATTTAACTGAAACACCTATCTATGTAATAATAATGTTTTTGGAATTTTATTTTTCAATACCTAATTAAAATATTATTTTTTAGTTTGCTATTTATTAAAAAAATTTGGTTTATTGTTCTCTTGTAATTGTTTAACTGTTATTTGATTACATTTTGATATTTAATTTATTATGTGTAAAGTGCCCAGTTATTGATTTTCTAACTTTTTTAAACAAAACAGAAGCATATAATATGCTTGTGTTAGAAATTTTTTCTTTATATTTTTAATGTTACATTATTTCTTAATAAAAAGTGACCCATTTAAGTGTGTTTAGGTGTTATGTATTAACTTTTATATTTATATATATTTTTAATTATTTAATGTTCTTACATAGTAATGTAAAATGATAATAATAATCATTTTGTAAATTTTTACTGTATTGAACATACATATTTAATTTTATACTCTGAAGCATAATATATTTTGAAAGTTCTAAGTTATATAAAAATACAATTTTGTATGATAAACTGATTAGTTAAAGTGTTATAACTTATAAGTATTTAAAGTTTAGATAAGCTTAATAGAACGACCCACGTCATCCTACAAAATAATGGTTCACTACTTTTTCTTATTTAAACCTTAATTACATGTAACGCTTTAAGTATTAACTTTACATTCAAAATTCAATTTTTATGTATATTCGTCGCACATTTTAACTTAACCTAACCAGTTGCCAATTTTGTATCCATTATACTCAGTTGTTTTTTTTATTTGGTTTTCTAAACTCCTTTTCTCCATCTATTATGGAAAGCAATAGAGGAAATTGTTTTGGATGTGTAACTAGTTATGCTTTAAACGTGCGGCGAGTATATATAAGTAGGTAATGTAAAAAGTATTCTGACTTAGAATTTTATATTTTAAATATAATTATACATATATATTGTAAATTTTATTGTATTTTTCTTTGTATATTTTAATAGGAAGAAGATTTAAAACAATTACCAAATTTTAAAGGCACCAAGTATTTAGAAATGGGGAAATATGAGATGGAAGTATGGTATCAAAGTCCATATCCAGAAGAATATACACAAGTACCCAAATTGTATTTATGTGAATTCTGTTTACACTACATTAAAAGTAAAACAGTATTATTTAGACATAAACTTAAATGTGTTTGGAAACATCCACCCGGAGATGAAGTTTATCGGTAAGCATAAAATAATTTAATTTATTTGTAAGTATTTAAAATTAGATTACCTGTCTAGTTTATAAAATTATCAAGTTTAATTTTCTTTATTCTTTTAGTTGCTTGCAAAACATTTTTTATATATGTATAATATATATTTATTTTTAGGAAAGACCGTATATCTGTTTGGGAAGTAGATGGAAAACGATTCAAAATATTTTGTCAAAATTTGTGTTTACTAGCAAAATTCTTTTTAGACCATAAAACACTTTATTATGATGTAGAACCATTTTTGTTTTACATAATGACTACTATGGATGAAGATGGATGTCATATTGTTGGTTATTTCAGTAAGGTAAGTCAATTTCTACATTATTAATTATTATTACGATATAATTATTGATAATTAGGCATTAACAGTAATGAATAATTTCATTTTATAGTTATTTTACTTTTTATCAATTTATATATTAAAATAAGTTTATGTTGATCTTATCCCCAATCTTATCATAGAATTAAAACAAAGTGATTTTAGTTTATAACTTTATAAGTTTATTAATAATTGAAGTTTGAAACTGTTGATTTGGTTACAACTAAGTATTTATCACTTACAGATTTTCTTTAATAATTATATAAAATTATCTTTTTTTTTATCATTTAAAAATAACAAAATTAAAAACTTTTGAAATTAAGTCAACCATTATTAAATTAAATTATAATATTAATAAATTAAATTAAATAGCTCAACTTTTCTATTAAAAATTTAATTTAAAATTTAAATGGTTATATTGATTGTTATTTTAAGGAAGAAAAATGGATAACATTTATTAGAATAAATTGTTTTAATTTAATGCAGCTTAACATAAACACTAAATAGTGTATTGTTTTTTAGTAGAATTTCTGGGCTTGAATACATGTTGTAGTCTTAGTTGTAGCAATAGTAGTAATTTTAAGAATTTAAATTATTGTTTTGTAACATGGTCGAGTTGTATTTAAAATTTTGAGCCTTGGAACAACAAAACATTATACATTTAGAAGTGTTTAAGCTACTCTATCATTTACCTTTGACTCTCCCTTTATGTAATACGAATGTATTGTATTACTTTATTTATCTTAAAATAAAACATATAATCTTATGTTTTTCTATATAAAGTACTAAAATTATATGTAATTATCATACATTTTAATGTAATTGTGTATCTTGTATATGAAGTTTATTATTATTATTATCTCTATGTATAAAATGACTTGTTCTGAGTGATTCATCATCATATAGCCGGAACTGTTGAAGCTAGGAGTATGAAATTGGGACAGTAATTTTGTTTTGTAATATATATTTATAAGTCTATATTATGATTTTATTTACATGAAAATTTTAACTACCTAATAATATATCATCTTGTATGCTAGTTTTTTTTCTTTCAGAACATTTTGATTCCCTTTTAAATTTGTTGATTAATTATTTACATATAATATTTAAATGTTACTTGTTTCTCATTCAATTCTAAAGTTTAACATGATTAAATTCATTGAGATGAATTTTCTCTTGATTATCTAGCTGTTGCAACTGGTATGTACAAAATTGATTTTGCCAACTTTTTTTAGTGATTAGGCTAGTACTATTAGCTATTAGAAGTTCAACCATAGGATTATAGATATCAAATGTTGATTATATAGGTATAGGTACACTTCTATGATTTAAAAAACTAATATTACAGCTGGTGCTTTTGATCATTATAGAAGCTAGTTTCTAGCATATATTTGATAGATGATGAATTTTCATATTTTTAAAGATCTCACAACTTTCAATTGTATCATAATTTAATCAACGAAAAATTTCTTTTAGTTTCTGAGAGCCGTGATCATCGAGTGATGAATGTATTTTTTTGTTTTAAAATGATGCGTATGAGGTTTTTTTAATGTGTGAACGATAAGTAATCTATAAAATAGCTCGATTTTTAACTTCGGGGAGGTTTTAGATAGACAATTGGATCAAGTTAGTACTTTAGAAAGAACTAAACGAAACATTTTCAATTTTTTCTAAAATAATCAAGAAAAACATGTTTTTTACGGAAAATCAGTTACTTATTATTATTTTTTTGTAATTTAAAAACGATCGATATTATTCGTCTATACTTGATATTTTTAACAAAGTTAATATATCATTTTCTATACATGATAATGTTTTTAAAATATTTGACTGAAACATTTTTGATTTCTAACTGTTTTTCTATAAATGTCACTTAAAAATAATTCACTGGGTTAAAATTCTTGAAAATTCAATACGAAATCCCACATAAGTTCTTATATAATAATACAAATTATAAAAATACATAGGCATTATTATTATTATTATTACAAAATTCAACAAAATAACGAAAATTTATAAATTACAAGTATTTTGCAGTAAAAAAAAAGAAGTGTAAAAAATCTTATACTTTTAAAGCTAAGATATGAAAATGTAATAAAATGTTTTCTCGTGTAGTTCTATCGGGTTTAAACAATTTAAACAATTAATATACAAAAAATTATTTTTTTGTAATACACATATTTGAAAATAATTTCATATTTTAACGACGATTAACGATATTAATTATTTTGTTATAATTTAAAAATATACACTGAAACATAAAGCTTTTATGTATATTATTATGAACTTTACTATACGCAATGAAATTTTTTAAATATGCATATTAATTTTAAGATGTTATCTATTTGCATAATATAATACTATGACCCATTTATCTATAGTGAATGATTTTAATAGCTGTATCAAAAGCACATGAAATATAGCTATATAACTTTTGACGGTCTCCACTCAGAATCATTTTTCATGTATAATAATATTTCATTACACCCATTATAATAGTCTATTCAACACCTTTAACTTACAGAAAAGTGGTACCCACTTGTTTATCTTTTTTTATATTCAAAATGTAAACATTTTTTTTTGCAATAATTTGAGTTTTTTAGAACTACCTATAATATGGTTGAAAAGTTGACATATTGTTTTGAAATTGATTTAAACGTCATGTACTACATACTTTTAATTAGAGTGAATAAATTTCAAAATATTCTTTACATAGTTGTCATGATGCTTGATTATACATCAAACTTAAATTAAAAAAAGTAACTAGATTTTTATTCAGTCCTCCCAAATGTATAATAATATTATTTGTACTGAGAATTGAGATTTATTGTGAATCCACTCCATCTAAAATATGTGTATCAGATATGTAACATAATAAATTGTGTATATATATTTAATAACAGCATTATACGAGTATTACTAGTTAATACAAGGATATTTTTTTAATAACAGACAACAATTTTGGTTCTCATATATTCAAGTCAGGATGATTCAGTATAACTTAATATATTTTTAAGCATTTCTGGTGAAATTCTTATAGTGTTTTTAATATATATATAAAACCCAAGATCCGTATAGTTATAAATGAAATACATTTTTTTAGAAAACTGAATTTTAAATGGCAGTTTCTGATTACTTATTTATACTTGCAGTGTTATGCGTTAAGCACCAGCTGAGTATAATATTATCAACAGCGTAATTTGAGGGGGCTTACAATTTTCAAAGTCTATTGTATTTCGTATTATTATCTTAAATCAGTATATTACTCCTCACTCTATCCTAGAAAATATCAGTCGGTAATATGGCGAGTTTAGTCTGGCAAATATTGAAATGACGGCATTGAATTGAATATATTGTCGAAAACCGACGATATATACAGGGCGTGTTCAGTACTACATTACAGTTACTACCAATCACATGACGTAAAATCGGCATATTCTCGTTAAACTAAAAACTTAAAATTATGTATATATATATAAATAATGTACGCCGTCTATATTTGGTGAGATATTCCTACCCCTTAGTCCTCATCACCACAGAGTTAAATAATAATATATAAAGTGGCCTGGATGAGTAGACGTTCGTGAGTATATAGTAAAGGGTTTTCTCATTCCCTTTCCTAACCCCTTATACCTCCGCCGATCTGTTCGACCCGATGGTGGAGTACCTACATGTGTCTAGCCGTTTTAATGTGCGTTTCCCCACTGCTTCCAGTCGATGCGGTGGTTGCGTGTCTGCCCCTCGCCCCCATCGACGGGCTCTGAACCGCTACCTCACCGCGTCAACTACCGCAGAAAATGGGGTTGTCCCAGGTCATGGACCCGTACTGGGTCGCGTAATTCCAAATCCTAATTAATTCGGGACATAGTTGCCCGAAATTGGCGAGTGTTTGTAACTCGTGTAATTTTATGTTTCCTATACAATTATGAGTAGTAATATTTATAAATCATTATTATATTATTACAGTTGCAGTAGTATCTAAATCCATAATAACTAAAGTTTAATATTAAAAGTTTTTTATTATAATTATTAAATACATCTTAAGATGTTTCTATAAGTTGTTACACTATATTACACTATACTACACATACGAGGAATTCAAAACATTTATTAACATACATAACACACTTTATAGGAAAATAAATTTTTGATTTTTTTTTTCGTGAAAATTGAAAATAAATAATTATTTTTAAATTTCTATCTATTTAATTCTCGCAAAAATGTAACTTTAAACATTAATGATTACAAATTATAGTATTTATGCTCACAGGCTATACAATAATATTTTTAGGTACCTGTGTATAAAATATTAATATTTTATCAAATATAGATAGTTAAATAGACATTATTGCATTATATATATATTTTTTAAATCTACACCAAACGTATTTATATTTAAATAACAATATATAATGAATTAAGTGAAAAAATAATATTGAATGAATTAGATATTTAAATTTATTTAAATATAAATAATATAAATAAAATACACATAAAATGCTATTTTATAAAATATTACCCTCAATAGTATAGGGAACGCAAAACTAACTACACAATTTATGGAATCTCTCGGATTTTGAGCGACTATGCCTCAAAGGTTAAGTAGCCTTTGGATATACGCTGTCGGGTTCGTTCAGTAGACCCAGACGGCTCTCGTAACTAATTATTATTCACATATACTTTGTATTTTTTGAAATTTGCTTGGCATATAGTGTTATATTATGTTATAATAATATGATAATCACTCCTGATGACGGCGCCAGTTATGTATATTTATAAGGGTGAACGAGGATGGAGTAAGGTCACCCCATATGACCATATTTTATTATTTTCGTATCTTATCAGTAAATTACACAAATGTAATTATGGTCCTTACTAATACACTAACATACATATAGCATATTGCATACATACATAATAATATATATTTAGGTTCTCGATATTTTTAAAATTAATTGATAGTGTGAATGTTTGTAATATGTATTTTTTTAAAGTTAGATATGTGTATAATACTATAATAGATTTCAATAATCGCGAAGTATTATATTGATGAGTGTATTTCGCATATATAACTCTGTTTAAACAAAAATGACAACATTTATACTTGGTCTAGAATTGAATTGAATCATATTAAATTTTTAAACCTATTTATCTAGCTATATATTCTTTATCGGCATTTATATAACAAACAATTGAAAGACAATTTAATGTTTAAAATGTCTATATATAGCTTAAAAAGAGTCAAAATATTAGGAGTAGAAAACGATAATTTAACATTTGCAGATGTATCAAGTATTCAAGATTGTTCGTTTTTAAGTTTCATCAAAAAAACACAATCGATTTTGTCAAAACCTATTTTGTGTAAATATTACTGTTTTTTATTGATTTTTTTCTGATTATTTTAAAAATACTATGCATTTTTTTAATATTGCCCCCCTTCCTCCTTAAGTACCAACTATTTCAAAATTACCTGCACAAACTACCCTATCTAAGCATTTTTTAAAAACTATTTATCATGTAAGTATACAATATCAAAACAAATGATTGTAAGACAATAAATTCATTGTTTTGCTTAGAATCTAAAATAGGTACGAAAAATCAGTTATTGCCACTTATTGAAAAAGTTATTTCATTTCATTTTAATTTAAAAAAGATTATGTACCTATTTGAAATGTTCTCTAAATATCATATTTTTTGATTTTTTTTTTTCAGTAATAATTATAATTATTGTTAATAATTTGTTGCCTAGTCAAAAACGAAAATTTAAAACAAAGTTCTAAATAAACTGTTATTAGTAAAATTAAAAAAAAAATTGAGCTTCTGAAGTTGAAGTTGGAATTTTAAAACATTTCTTAAAAATCGTTAACATTTGCAAATCATTTTGTAATTAAAAATTAATTTAATTTTTAATAATCTTATCTGAGGTTTAAATATTTAATACAAGATTTCGTATGAATTGTTATCATTCGAATGAAAAAATAAAGTGTACGTAATTCTACAAATATTTTTATAAGCCTCTAAAGTTAAAATTTTACGAAATTCACGCATACAATAACGATTTATCATCTAACTGCTTACTTATTTTAAGGTTTAGCCATTAATTTTAGATTCTGTGCGTAGTGATGAATGTATTGATTCTACAATGATGTGTGTGTTTTTTTGTGTATATACCTATGTGTACACCATAACTTGTCGAAATTATGTTTCAATTTAAAACTTCAGAGGTGGTTTCTGGTGGCAAATTTAAATATCCTTGGAGCATTATAGAGGTTAAAAGTAAGAAGTTTTAAGCAGTTTTCAAAAGAAAAAATTCGAAAAAACAAAAAAGGTGACGAATTTTCAAAATATTCTGTTTTTTTTTTTAGCTATTTATAGACATCTGAAATTTTCGATTTTTCTAAGTATTTTTTTTTTTTTTTTAAATGTCAATAAAAATACTTTGAATGCCTAAAAAACTTAAAGATTTAATACAAAGTTTCTTATAAGTTGTTTTTATTGTAGTTAAAAAAATCAAAAATCTTTGGTGACGATTTTTTTATAAGCGTTGAAAGTTATTTTATTTTATTAATTTTGTAGTTAAAAATTCATAAAATTGTTGGTATTTAAAATATCAACTTAAAAAGGTTATAAAATTCAATACAAAGTTTTCCATAAGTTTTCCTTCAAATAACTATAGAGAAAACATGAGCGTTATTATATAGGAAAAAATGTTTTGAGCGTCTGAATTTTAAATTTTTTATGAAGTTGCTTAACGATAACGATTTATCCTCAAACGATTTTAAATATTTGTTATTATTCAAAAAGTATAAGTCGTAGATATTTGAAACTTTCACCAGTTATTTATTTTGGCATTTTTTTACATAATTTAATTTTTTAAATATGTTGTTTATTTTAAGGCTATTTATTTTTACTATTTTTTTGTAAATGTCGATAACATTTTTTTTTCTAAGTCAAAATACTTGAAAATTATTACAAAGTTTTTCACTCAGTTCTTCATAAGTTAAATACCTAAGTAATTTTTTTTTTTAACGTTTGAAGTTCAAATATTGACAACATTAGTAAAAATCATTAATATTTGCAAATTATTTTGTAGTTGAACATTTTGTATCAGTAGTTAAGAATTGAAAATTTAATAAAAGTTTTTCTATAAGTTTGGCTTACAATAATTATAAAAAAAGTTGAGCGTTGGCCAATTAAAACAATTTTATCTAATGTTTAAATATTTATGAAATCAAAAATGTACGCGTAAAATAATGATTTACTATCAAATAATTTCAGATTTTTGTCATACCTAGTTAAAAATTATTAGTTGTAGAAACTTGAAACATACACTAGTTGTTTGAATTATCATTTTCTGTAGGTACATGATTTAATTTTGGGGTATTTAAACATAAACCATCTTTTACACCACTCAGTGAAAATATATCCTAGGTTGACTGTTGACTTCATTTTCGTCCAGAATCGTTGAGAATTATGTGTATACAATGATGCCTATCATTGCATTCAAATTGAATACATCCATTCAAGTGACCTACTCTGTATCGGAGATTCACTCGACACCTACTGTACAACATGAGTGTTACCCACATGACCACGATTTTTTATTTGAATTTACTATACATTTACAATGTACATGTATAATTTTCAATATATTTTGACTTTTTGGAACTATTTTTCGATATTTTCGACTTTTTGGTTGTCTTTTTATGTCAGAATGATAACTTTATAAATATTAAGATTAATTGTTGTTTTATTATATGCTGTTGTCTATTTATATTGAAAATTGATTTAAATTATTCTATAGTAAGTCGGTATTGAATCATAAGTAAGGACAATAATATATGATAATTGATATAGGCACTATTATAATAGTTTTATAAAAGCAATTATTAAAATTAATTATTTTACCGTATTATAAATAGCAAAACAATTAACTATTATAGCAATACAAATATGTTGTATAAGCTTTACTTACATAGCAATTTAGGTTGATAGTCCTTGTTCAGAGTCATTTTTTGTAGGTATGTGATGAATGATGATTTATTTATCGTCGAGTACAAATTTAACATATACATTACATCGAGACATACTCAATTAAAAATGTTATCTTTAGAACATTATATAACTAGTAACATTATTCAATACATTTTTAAAGTTGTGCAAGTATTATGCAAAAAATGATACATTACAATTTTAAATAAATAAATGCTAAATACTTGTATGAAATTAAATATTAAATTTTTATGATATAAACTTAAGTTTTAATTATATAAATAAATTTACATTTAATATTATTTTTATGTTTTCAATCAGGTTATTAAAATTAAAATTATTATGTTTAGAGTTGAATTACTTAATGAAAATTGATTAATATTTTTTGTTTTAAATGGTTAATAGGTGTTAATGCAAAAATGTATATACCTACATACCTAGTGGTATTAAATGAATTATTTTATCATCACATTATTTATAGTTTCGACGATTGTGGATTCTCAATAATGCTTTTTACATACGTGTGTGTATATTATGTAATACTTTGTGTTTTAAAATTCAAACAAATAATGGATGAGAAGTTGTAACAAAATAAGAGTTAGAAATAAAAATAAAAAGTTAGTCCAGTTACTCCAGGATATGTTAAATATATAGCCATATAGGTGTATTTTGATATAAGTCAGTAGGTATCTGTTATTATTTTAAATAGTAGGTATTATATTTTAGTTGTCATCTCACTCTAGCTAAAATCATAATTTATAAAGAGATAAGACAATTAAACGCATAAAAAAGAAACTTTAAGAGTTTTAATTAAAGATCATTAGCTCAAAACTAAATAAATTATTATAGATATTATTAAAAAAAAAAAAAAACACATTTAAATAATAATGAGTATTTTTGATATTAATCTGGATGATATATGAAGTTAAATATTTATAATATCAATAAATGAAATATTTAATAAATATCTTTCGAGATTATTGTCATTTTTTTTTATAGCATATAAAATCACTTATCCTTTTTTTCTTCAGTTAAGAAGTTCATTATAAATTTCATTTTTTATTCAATATTGTTTGTATCTTATTACTTAGTTTTTTTTTTAAATATAAACAATCTTTATAATAAAACTTTGCTTTTACAAAATTATATAATAGATTTTTTTTTTTGTTCTATAATAATAAATAATTATGTACAAATTGATAAAACTTACCTTTTTCATCTTAAAATAGCTGTAGCCAAAATGTTACATACATGTATTTGGTCTAAATTATTGTGACCATGTGTGTAGTTTATTTAACGTTTTCTTTTCTTTGTTTTAATGAACGATTAATTATTTTAATGGGAATTCCAGGACGAAACTGCTCTTTTTTATACTGTGCCTACGGGTAAATAATGGTTCTTAAAACATTGTTTTTAAAATTCCAAAATATCTCAGTTTTTCACGATTTAAAATTTTAACGCTATACTTTGTATAAATAAATACATTATTGTTATTTATTATAATTTTAATAATTTGAGTATTCATTAAATTAACTTTAATTTTAATTTCATAGTTTGTATTATTGGTATTACCTATCTGTATTCAGCAGTTCATTTCTATAATTATTTTCCCAACATAGTAAATATAATATAACACTCATTAATTAATTACTAACATTTTATATAGTGTGATATATTTTAAATATTAAAAATCTATGTTTACATATTTTCTAATAAAATAATTTACTAGAAGGTTTAGCCAATTTAAAAATTATAAAAACAAAATTTCCTAAATATTCTATCATATAATTTATATACAAAAATGTATATTATACATGTGGCTGAAGTGAGGAGCATGCCCTCCTGTCGATTGTGTTACCAAAGTAATTCTAGTTTTTCTTAAGTCTAAAACAATAGTCAAGTTAAAATAAATAATCTATAAATTAACTTAAACATAAATTAAAAATTATTTAATGATTAAAGCACTTACGTTTTATTTTTCCTTTGTTGTTCGAGTAGCACCAGCAAAAACAACTGTCCAAATTATCTGCAGTAATGTTTTCACATAAAATATTTAGTTACTTTAGATTATTTGGATTTATAAAATCATTTCATTATATTAGTGTATTTTGTGTAAAATTATTTAAAGTCCGGTCTGCAATTATGTTGCAATTAAAAAAATGCACTGGTTGGAATAATGGTGTACGGATACGGGGTTTTGTGTAATCGGGTGTAAAAGGGGTTCTTATAAGCAGCTATATATATGATTTTCTATATGAATTTTCAATTGTTATATAGAATTGAAAATAGTATTTATAAATTATTGAACATATATAAATAAGAGGAATTATTAATAATAATTAAAGCTAATAATTTTGGTACACCTAGTAGAATATATTATTTTAAGTATCTTATCGCGAAGAGTTTTACCTATTAAATAGCGAATTGGTACAAATATATTATCAAGTATATTAACGTTATAAATACATTATTATTACAGTATTTTTAGAAAATTATGATTTTAAAAATCTGTTGAAATATTCGATTTAATTACTAAAATTTATTTAATTATTTATTTAAACCAAATCATATTTTATACTCTCATTATAATACATATATTCAGGGTGATGTGTTCAAAATATCAAAGTCAGGTAAACGTATCACATTTAAAATTTAGTAAAATCAATCATTATTTTTAGTACTCTTGCAAGTTTATTTTAACAGTATGAATACAATCTGAATATATTTATGAAAAACAACGTGTTTTTGTTTTTATTTTACTTTTGAAATATTTTTGATACTTTGTACGCAAATGAATGTGATGATGGAAAATGGTTTGTGTATGGTACCTACGCAACGTGGAATACGTAATTCCCATCTTTCTGCTTTAAAATTCGTATTTATGTTAGATGAAAGCCCCAACGGCTGTGCTTATGTCTGTAAAGGCCCAGGAGTTATTGCCCGGTCGATACGACCGTCGAGACGTCTGCCTCTTTCCATTGTCGCTTTATACTGCCGTCGCCCCTTTTCGCCCCGTCTCAGCCGTCTGTGATATTATATATTATACCTGAGTCGGTTTCTACCCCACAAACTTACATTACACTTATGTATATATATTTATGTATTGTATGCTATTTGCCAATATCACTAAATTCAACCGTCTAACTTAAACATTCTGCCCTGTAAGCTGTAACCAAAATAATTTATTTATTCAATATATTAATTTGTTCTGCTAAAATAATCATAACAAAGATAATTATAATAAAGATTTTAATCACAGTTTGAACTTTTGAAGGAATACCAACAAATTGTTTTAAATAAATAAATAATGATCAATGTTTATTGTGTTGTCGAAAAAATCCAACCTTAAGAGTTTAAAATGTTTTGAATTTTATTTTTATTTTGTCAATACCAGTTTTAATTTTTGCGCACTTTGTAAATTCTATTCAAATACATGTTTACATTTTGTGAATACATATTTTATGTTTAACGATGAATCAATGATAATGACAAGCTGTTTGTAAGTTAAAATTATTTTATAAATATTTCCCATGTATTTTTGACTCTAAATATGTTAATTATAAAACCAAAATATTTTCGATGATACAATTTGTTTTTTGTTAATAAATTTACAAAACACTGATTAATTAATATATGCTTGAATTTCAGTATTATTATTTTTAGTATGTGTAATCCATACAAGTTTTTATTTACGGGATGATAAGTTATTTTTTTTACTTCTCTAAAAATACATTTATAAAATCCGTTGGAATAAAAATAAATTTTATTTTATATACTATGGAGTTAGCTACGAGTATTATACTTGTATTAATGTTTTTTGTAAGATTAAAATTAAAATAATTATAATTATAAATATACATTATAATTAAAGATATAAATTCCATATAAAATTACATACCTAATGGCTACTATATGTTTTTTCATTTATTATTATTATTTATATTTCATTTACTTACAAATCAACGGCTGAGTTTTACTTATTGTAATTAGTTTTTATATCATGTATATATACAAAATGTATTTTTTAAGTAAAATTATGAAAATACTGTACCAAGAAATGACAATTATTTTTTAACTTTTTTAATCGATTGTATTATTTACAACTTATTTAAATAACATCAACTACATGTAAAAAAAATATAGTAATTGTCTAAGGTATCAGTATTTCTTTCACAAATATTTGAATCGGCAACCCTCCTTCCCAAATAATTACTGATTGTTGGTTTGATTTATAAATAAATTCAAACCACGAATTAAGACGGGGGATTGTCAGACATCTGTAATTATTTTCATCGAGGAAACATATAATGATAGTTTTAATTGGATAGACTGGGCATTGTAATGTCACTGAACGAGATAAAGAGTGAAGAGTTTCGTAAATTAGCCACTATATAATTGGTCACTATCGGATTCCTAATTCCTATACTTATACATTAAACTTTGATCAGAGTTAGAGAACAATGAACTTTTCTATTTTATTTAATGCAATATCAATTTACCTATGGGTAGCCACTATATATTTTTTTAAACATTAAAATGAGGTAAAAATATAAACTAATTTTAGTGGTTTTAATTAATATTTCTTATCGTATTTGTAACGACATACAATCTATTTGAATCATATCAATTTAAATAAAATTACTCAGAATATTATTCAAAATAATTTAAACATACGTATTTATGCTTAAATTAATTATATGTAGGTAGGTGCAGTAGAATCGAATTATGTCAAATATCAATTTCTCAAAAATATTTTGTTATCTCAAAATATGAGGAAATCTGCCAATTATAATTATCATTACAAAAAAATTCGATATCTTAAATGTTTTTATTTCAAACTTTTGTTTATTCCAATAAAGATTTGATTTAAAAAAATTTTTTGTTAAACATTTTAAAAGCCTACAAAATATAAAACATTTATTCACAGACTTAAATTGAATATAATTTTTTTTTTTAATTAATTTCAAACTTTTTTTTCTATTTTTCACATTTTATATAATTTATATATTTTTAGAACTCTGATATATTTACAATTTACATCAATTAAATATGCATTAATTTTGTTAAGTAAAATATGCTAAATTAATAAAAAATTATATCTTTAATTTACTAATCATTTCCAAACTATCGTTAAGTGAAAGAGAATATTCTTATAATTTAAAAAAAAAAACAAAGGAAGTATTTTTTTTTTGTTTTTCTTTTAAGTGGGTTAAGTATTTAAAAATTTTTTTCAAAGACAAAATCTCTGAATTTATGACATTAAAATTAGGAGTGTAACATGATGCGGCATCTAGCCCAAGTCTTATAAATTAAAAACATGAATTGTTGTGTTTATATTTCATAGTTTGAATATGCAATAATATGTAAAATAAAACTTTATTTTTTATCAATATCAGGTGGTTTGTGGACTTAGATAACCACTTTTTTAAATCTTTGACCTAGTTATATTATCTTAATATACATTTTTAACGTATTTTTTCTTTTTTTTTTCTTTTTTAATGCATTTCAGATGCACTGAAAACTATGAATAATAAATTCCTTAAATTTCTTAATTTATGTTTATACATTTTTAATTTATCTAATTTATTAATTTGATTACATTTAGGGTGTATGGTTAAATGTTGATAAAAGATATGTCTAAGATGACAATATTATATATTATGTTTTATTATTAAATATATAAAAAAAAAATGGTTACATTTTTTAGAGATTTTAAGAATATCAGTCTCGAAGATAAAATTAACCACATAAATCATATTTTATATCTCACTCAAACCGTGTAGAAACTTTAAAGCATGGTTAGACCGTTGTTTGGAGAGATTGTAATGACAAATACGCGTAAATGTAACTAGAAATTTCAAGAGTAATTTCTGCATGGTAATATTAAATCGTATACATACAGGGGGTGTCCCGGACAGATTTACTAATACAATGAGATGGAGCAATGGAATTTGAAACATAATATAATTATATAAAACGTGTGCGTATAATTTAATTTTGTTTAATTATTGTTGGTAATGACCAAGATAATAAAAAAAAAATTAACTTAAAAGTTTAGTAGCAACGTTAAAAATTTTGAGTAATAGGATTATAAATTATAAGTTAAAAAATAATATATTAATATAAGTTAATAAAAGTTATATATTATACACATATAATATATAGGTACATATCAATTTGATTGAAAAAATGTTGATTACATTTTAATTTACCACATGGTTCACACAAAGTTATTGTGTAACTTTAAAATGTATTCTATAACAATAATTATCTATTTACTAAGTAGTAATTTTATTAAACATTCTTCCTACTACAAGCATTAGTAGGTAGTAGTGTATATATACAGTGTGTATGACATAATATCGTTATTACTATTGTTATGGTTGGTCGATTTAATCCTTTTGTTTATTAAATTGTTAAATTAAAAAATATGTATTGGCTTGTTTGAATTTTAAAACATCAGACGTATGGTGTGATTAAGCTTATCATTGTAGTTATATGTATTAATTTGACTTTAGGTACGTATTATCACTATTTAATAAGTAATGATACCTCTGCACACACACACACACAATGATAATAATATATCGAAAAAATATTTTGTATAATAATATAATGGTATACGCGTTCGTCGTATAATGTAATTATGTGTCGCATAACGCGCCGCTGGCCATTCTGTATTGTGCGGCGGCTGCGAGGACGGGCGTTGCGGGTCAACCGTCTGCAGCGCGACGTAGACGGTGGTTGCGAAAAAAAAAAAAAAGGAAAAAATTAAAAAAAAAAATGAAAATAAAAATAAAAACCGCGTTCCCGTCGGGAGGTGAAAAACACACGTCGGTGTGACGGCAACTACATCGTCGGAGGCGGGTAGTCGGACCGTACGGCTGGAGGGGTTGGTGTGTCGAGACCGGTAATTCTTTTTCCACGTATAACCCAACCCCACCACTCTATCCCGTCCACCACTACCGTCTTATTGGTCTTTCCACCTAGACATTCTCCTCCGCCTCTCCTCGCCGTCATATCGTCCTCGTCCTCATCCTTCTCTTTCACCGCCGCCGTTGTTCGCCTCGTCGAGTCTCTGATTACAACAGACGTCTAGACTTCAGATTACACACGACGACGACGACAGTCTACGCGAAGTGGTGCACGGTGGTGATGTGCGTGCGTGCGTTCGTACGTCTGTGCGTGCGCGCGAGTGCGGACCTGCCACCGGCACGGCAGTGTCGTCGTGTACCTCCCCGACTTTCCCCATTATCACTTCGACTGAAACTCACCCGGTACGTCGTTTTTGTGATATATACATACAATATATAATACTATATCGCTTTTATTATTATTCTAACGTACCTAAGGTCTCAGACGACTCGTCTCGTATAGTCGTCTGTTGCAGCGTGTTTCAAGTAAAACGGAAAAATGAAAATAATAATAAAAAAAAAAAATCTACCTACGTCGGAGAGAGAGAAAGAGGAGACTATTTTCACGCGCACGCCAATGCAGCGTTTAATCCGATATTCGTAGCACTAAAACTGCAGTGAGTTGTTGTTGTCCGGTCGTTTGTGATGAATGTAATAATATAAGTGGGTCGCGGTTATTTGCGGAGGGGTTGGGTGAAACAAAATTCGAAGAAAAAATGTATTATTATGATATTATGATAATAATGTACGAAGATAAATAAAATGAAGCCCTCCGCGCTCGCTTAGGGTCCGTTCTCTCGAGACGAACACTTATCGATTCTACGCGCGCGCGCACACACATACACACACACACACACACACATACATACACACACACACACACACACATATGATATTTACGACATACGCACACGCAAATCTACGCTGTCGTCGTCGCTCTGCGCACCCTCTCCGACAACTCGTGCGGCATGCCCCTTTCCTCACCCGCCACCACAGACGCCAACGGCTGTATTTTTTTTTCCGACCCGTGTGACGTATATAATATATTCCACTGGATGCGCTGTATATTATACTTGTATTATTATTATAAACGTCGTCTTCTTTGTCATGTTCGCGTATAGGTCAAAACCCTCCACAATTCCAAGCGACACGTATATTATAATACCTATAGTATAATAAAGTATAAAATATGTGTTGTATTTACGCCGTACGTGCTGGAGTGCACCACTGCACCCTCCATCATATCACACGAAAACAATTTACGATTTTGATTGATACACTTTCCGATATTTTTATTATAGGTACTTGTTCGCGAACTTACGCATTTACACTTTATACAATAAGCACATGTTCAATGATAATTTAGCAAAAAATCATTTTACGTGGCACGAAGTAATGATACAATATACAGTAGACACTAACTCGTGTTATTCCACGCTGCAATATATATTTTTTCCAATCAATATTTGTCGTTATAATTGTAAATATAGTTGAATGATAACTACTTCTCTCTCGGCAAGGTGGTTACTGCAAATACTATTTCGTGAACCTATCGGTCCTCGATGTTTGTATACTTGGCGTCCATCATCATGATTTGAAATTTTCACTTGACGTCCATATTATAATATTTAGGGAGACCAAAGCAGTAATATAATATAATAATGCCAACGTAGGTCAATTCGCTATGCTATATATTGCCATGTCATCCAATATTTGTGTTTAGGGTCGATCGCTGTATGTTTATAAAACGCTTGCAGGAATCCCCTCGAATTCGCTCAAATTGCTCTTATCATATCACCATACAATATTGTCAATTATGCAAACTAGCAGAACTATGTAAACAATAAACATATTCGTAAAATACTCAAACTTGTTTCAAAATTAAAGTTAAAACAATTTTACGAGGGTCCTAAATAATATTCTTATCTTTACATTTATGATAGCGATATTCACTATAATATCGAATAAAATACTGCGTTTAAATCCCATGTGTTAGCCCTCTCTCTTGTAAATAGTTTTAGGTTCACTCTCGATTAACATTAAAATCCACTATGTATGGGTTATATAAATAGATTTACAATATTACGATATTAGTACCATAATACTCGTAATACTAAATTATTGATTATATCTACTTGTTTTTTTTTTTTTTTTAATATTATTTTTTCTAAATGTCAAGTTAAGTACGTACCTGGTGAATATTATATAATAGTAGTAAAGGCATTTATCAAACTTGTATTTGGTTACCTCTGTTTGGGATTTTATATTTTAAAGGGGTTTTCAAACGAAACACAGCGGCGTACAGAAATAGTTTTACATATTATACCTAATAAAGATAAAACTATATTAAATTATCGTATAATTCAATAGTGGTAAACGACACCGTACGGGTGAATGAATAACGTCAAATTCTATTCAAATTCTTCTTGGGGTGAAACATTTTAATCTTTTAAATATCTATTATAATGTAGATGAGGTTAATAACCTTCATAAAAATCTTTAAGCATATTGTTAAACGTCGTATGATATACTTGAATTTTATGGTTTAAGACATTTTATAAATTTATTATTCACTGATTATTAAATTTAGTCACAAGTATATGGATTTCAATATAATATTTTGAATATTATTAAGTAATAAATAGCTATTATGATCATTAATATATTTTATTTTAATTGTGATGTATTAATATATTATGTATTTAATGATGATTTATAATTTATTGGGGGGGGGGGTATCAATAGTATATTACTATGTTTATATATTTTCTTGTGTATCTATGTATGTATTAATGTTTAATTCGTTTATTTACCATCATAAAATTAACTAACTGTAAACTTAAAAATGTATGATATTTAAATGTAGATATAGTTGATCAAACAAAAAGAAAAATTATACCTACTCCTGAAAATTATTAAATTGAAGGTTTTTTATTATTTTTAAGCTAAAGAGCAGTGAATAAAATATATACAAACTTTTAGGTAAATTTAAAAATAATTTTTTTATTTATCATTAAATTAAATACTAATATATAAATAAAACATCGCTAAGAAAAGTTTATTTATCATTAGTCAGTAAAATGTTTTTTTTTTTTTTTTATTAAAAAACAAATATTTGTATTAGTTTATATGTATAGAATTGTTACAATAACTGCCGCATGTCGAAACTTTGAATTTATGAGGTTACAATGTATATTAAAAAGCTAAAAGTTGTTTTTAAGGATAGTTAATATAAAGAAGGTTAAAGAAAATTCTTTTTAATCAAATCTTGTATTTTGTTGTATAACTTCAATATAATAAAATAATATAGTAGTTTCCGTACCTATCTGATAGTTTTACTTAACAGTGTGCCGTATTTATGTAATATTTGAGTATAGGACATTGATTTAAAATTTTTTTCGCTTAATTCAGTTGTAGATTCTGTGCTAACTTGATAATAATAATGGGATTTTTATTTACAAAACCTTTTTTTGTGACACTTGTGTGAAAGTTTCAAATAACACTTTTCTATACATTGGGAATTCCAAATAAAAAATAGGTTTTCTATAAAAAAAAAAGAATGTATGAAGTTTATTTGAGTAATTGTTTTAAAATTCGAGGTTGATCGCTTGATCTGTTGCAGTTTTTCATTTTTCTCTATGAATATAAACACCACATTATAGGTTTTATATCGTTTTTATGTATCTGTTCACTTCTTGATTTATCACTATTGAGATCATTTCTATTTCATTAGTATTACTATATTTGTATACAAGTTAAGTACTTAAACTTACGTATTAGTAAATTATAAAGCTATTTACTGGCTACAGAACGTATTCTAGGCGTATTTTATAAATGCATTACACGCGTTTAATTAGTCAATTTTATCAATGTATAATCAAAAATGTAGATAATTTATTACCTTTTTGCTTTATTTCATTATCTGAATTATACTGTTTTTATAAAAGAAAATTTAAATCTTTAAAATCGGTAGTATGTACTCATCGCTCACCTATGATTCAACTGTTTTTAAATAATTTCTCAACTGATAATATGATTGGGCTTAAAACAAAAGCTGTTCTAACTATCCTCAAAAATGTTCAGAAATAGGTACATAAACAATTTAAAAAATAACCATGAAAAGATTTGACTTTATGAAAAATTATCGTTGTGTGAGGATTTGGAATTGTATATGTATATAAAAAAAATCATAAAAATCGACCGATGAACGAGTCAGTTATACACAGTCTTGCATTTAAAATAATCACCTTTTATGCAACATCACTAATACACAGACAAATACATACGCGATATTATAGTAATTTTTTCTAGACACAGACGCAAACGGGGGCGGTAGTGGAAGGGTGTGGCGTGCAATGAATGGGAGGGTGGGTGGGGGTATCATGTCGCACTGGCGGTCAGTGACCCTGTTGGTGGCGGTGGGGGTGGTGGCGACGGCCTCCAGTCAAAATTGCCAAGGGAACGGCTGCTGTGCGATGGTGGCGGGGTCGGGGTCGGGGCCGGAGCCGGAGCCAGACGCAAGGCCATACGTATGAACCGTGCAGATTCCTCTTCACTCCCACCCCCTTCCCACCCCATGGTTCACTCTTGACGATCTCGTTTTAACGCGTTCACACTGGCCATGGTGATGTGTGTGTGTGTGCAATATATTTATAATCATATTGCGAATATGATAATAATGAGCACCTATCTATAGATATTATTTGTGCCTAGGAGAATGTCTGTATTGGCGTATTTAATAATAATATATTTATATTTATATTTATATATTATTTATATTGCATACGTATGTACATGTTATTTTATACAAAATATAATATCTATATATGTATAGTTTCGGTTTCGGGACCATCGTTGTAGTTTTAAGTAGTAAATATTATAGAAAAGTGAATTGAAAGTGAGACCTGAAAACATAGATCAACTACAGGCTACAAACAACGGTATTATTTACATATATAATACTAAAGATATGCATGTAAAAAATAATATACCAATCTGGTGATAATGTGGAATATAATAATATGCGTTTAACAAAGGTTTAGCAAACTTCAAATTTCGATGACTAGAACATTGCATAATAGTGTGTTATTATTTTTTTTATTGTTGTAAACGTATCACACTTAATATATAATTATTTTTTTCTTCAATTATTAAGGCACTTCTCGTGTTATAGGTCATGTATTGCAAATTGTTTTTTTAAGGTCAACTACGTTCTGACTCCAGACAGTTTAGTGATTACTTTCGCAGTAAATTCGCCAACAAAAACGAATTAACATATGATTTAATACTATTCAGATACGGGTTTACGTACTAAGTGATAACTGATGAGTTTTAAGTCCTTTCACCTCCCTCTTCTCCCAAACATTGGCAAACATTTATGACATTAATTGGCGATATATAATCAATTTTTTTTTTCGGAGCCTAACCTAACCTAACATTTTATCATTTATCTGGTTATTATTTCTTCTATACACGCGGGTTGTGGATATTCATTTCATTATTTAGCTTGTTTTTATTTTTCGATTTTAGGCTTTCTAAAAATATACATAGGAAAACATATTTTTTTTAATTGTTTCTTTTAAAATATTTGTTAAATTTTCAATTTAAAATTGTACCGGATCTTAAGCTTTTTTTACTTAGAAATGTATAAGAGCTTAAAATTAAGTTCTGTAATTAATATTTTATGCTTCAAATAATTGTAAGTGTTTCGTATAATGTTTAAATATATATTAAGATTGTAAAATTCTAGTCTAGTTCAATTCAATGACATATCAATGTATAATATATACTATATAACGCTAAATTAAATCTTATCTATATGTATTTAAAAAATATTCTAATAAAATAAAAGTTTAGAGCAGTACCCAGTAGGTATTTAATCTCTAATGTTTAAATCAGTTGAATTCATAAATAACAATTAATACTGTGATAAGTTCCTAATATTAATTTTAATATTTTTATAGTAGAGCTAAAAAACCTCTGTCAATCTATGATAATTTTTTGTATTAAAAAGTCTAATTTCACTAAAATTGTTTTTTTTTTAAACATATTGATATCAGTGTTATAATTATTTAAATAATTAACTAAGTATCCATAACTTAAATCAAAGTTCATAAAGAACTATAATTTGTACAGCAAAACGCATTTTAGTGCAGAGTTGGATTGTCTAATTTTTGTTGCTGACAGTTCTACAAAATCGCAGGATAGTTTTAAAATACCCTAAGATGTTATATGTTTAGCATGACGTACGCGTCATAAAGGCATTCCGCAACATTCCATGTAGATGAGTGTTATGCTTCCTAGTTGTGTCGGATGCCAGGACCAGCACGAGACAAGCACATTCCACTTCTAATATTTCCGCTCTAAGAGCTGCTGTGATATGTCTCGCAAGTTTCAATCGATGTATCTTAGAAAATATTAAAACAAAATATCGTGTAATAGTAATTATACCGTATTTGTGTTGTCATTTTTTCAGAGTCTGTATATTATAAATAATTATCAATAATAATGAAAATTTTATTACGGGATTAATATTTTCACACGTGTGATGAATTTATAGGTAGATTTTATTTGTTACACATATAATATTGTTTAATAGATATTAATTGCTTATACACTTAATAAACTTGTATGGATAATTGATTACGGTTGAACTTACAACTAATCATTTTTTATTTGCAAATTATTGAGGAAACTTGAGTGAAAATTTTAAAATTTAGATGTTTAATTATTAACTGTTTTATTGATTTGAGATACTATTGATGCCTGAAACATAAAGTAGACTTGCAGACTGAATTAAACGATTTAATTATTCTACTCAGTGAGAATGCGAAATGTAAAATTAGCACATAATTGTCAATGTACATAACATAACACAATGTGGTATTAACATAATGTTTAATATTTTATGTTTGTTTTGGTGTTTTGGACATATATGCATTTTATTTGTTTTTGTGCCATGTTAAAAAACAAATATTAACCACAATTGTTTTATAAAATCGACAATCACGATAGTTTTAAAACGTGTAGGTTGTGATTGAAAATATTTGTCGTCGGAAGTTATTAATAGCAATATTTAGATTGTAAAAGTTTCTCTAATAAATACACACATGGCACACGTGTGCTAAAATGTTTAAACTTTCAGTCAAAAGATTCCCGCAATATTGAGACACCAATAAGAAATAATAATAATAAAAAAAAGAAAAGAAAAATGGTTCTACAATGTTAAAATTATTTTAACTTGGCTAAAAATTACTTTTATAGATAACTTTTTACGTTCTTGTTTATTTATTTTGGTCTTAAGTTTACTATATAATTCTTATGTTATTATAGAAAATTTCGTATTATGTATTTTTAATTTAAAAAATAATAATTTTAGACTTGTATGGGATAACTTACATTTTTTTTATTAATTAATAGTTTTCTGCTTATCAATGCTTATTTAATATTACTAATTAGTAATTATGCCATGTATATATTATATATTATGCAATGTGTGTAGATACACTGAAATATTCAACTTATATTCTTACTTCATTTTGAAGATCTATTTTTTGTTCACTAGTGATTTAGTATAGTTGATAGGATTCGCATACCTAACTCGCATTGTTAGTATTTGCATTTTAAAATCCCTTTAAGCCCGTCTCATTATCGTCCCCTTTTTTGTATTATGTTTCGTACTACGTCATTATATGACCATACAAATTATTTCCATGGACTATTGTTATGTCTTTATACGTTTTAGCTACCATGAGGTCTTTCGTAATAGCTTGTGTAGTTCCTAATATTATTTATACATAGGTATATGTTAGTTATTATTATTTTTTTTTTCAAATTTTTATTTATTTGTATTCACCTGATGATCAAATTATTCAACGTTATGTTAATAAAAGAATATTAGAATAATATATAATTTATACATATAGTTAATTAGTAATTATTATATTATAAGTTATAACTGTTAAAAACAAAACGTAATATTAAATATCGCACGCGAAAATTAATGTATTTATTTTCACGTTTTAAAATAAATATATTTACAATTATACATACAAGTTGATTGTTCTTATGTTTTTAAAATTTTTGTATTTTTAATATAATACGTATTATATAATAATCACATGATATTATTATAAAGTTGGTTCATTCTGTATACCTATTAATAATAGATTTTTATAATTTTATACCATAACTCATAATAACACTGTATACTTAATTTACTTTTATCACTGCTAATAAAAACTGGACAAACTGTTTTAAATCACCTTCTTATATTAATAAACCAATATATTATTCTGATTTATTATCTATACGTACGTGGTCTTATAATGTTGAAAAATATATTTAAAATGTAAACCTACCATATACTACTTTAGGGGCTTAATTTTAATGAAATAACTGAGGATGCTAAAGCTCCTAATTTTTTTTTCACTAGTAATGATCATTGATTAGTAACTTCACCCCTCTCCATATCATCTCGCTCTTTAATAATAGTTTTTTAATTTTTTCTGTACATAAAAAATATTAATATAATTATTTTAAAATAAGCAGTTATTAACCATTACTATATAAATGTCATAGATTATGATGATGGTATTTTCAAATCTGTGAGTGCTAAAAACACTCATGCCCCTTATCCAAATTACGACTGAAATTTATTAACATTAATAATACGATTTGCGTGTATGAAATAGCAAAATAAAAATTTTTATTTAACAAAAAAAAAGGTTCCTAACCTAATGATTTGACCATGAAAACCTTTTGTATTGATAGTTAGGTACTATATGCTTTGTGCACGAATCACTTTCTGATTTTTATTTATAATTGTTCATTGTCCACATCTTCATGTAATAGATCATCGAGGATTGTATAAAACAAATGTCTACTTTATACGTATGTTACTTTTATCTAAAAAATAAAAATAAATGTACTCTTAATATATTTTAGTATGTACCAATATAATTTAATTAAAAAGTTTGTCAGTATTAGTAAAATTGTTTTATTCAACTACCTAGGGTTTTATGTAAATAGTTTTATAATATTAAATTTTTAAATGTTTTATACAGAAATGAGATAAATGTTTTTTTTCTTACAAAGTACATTTTGACCAGTATATTGACAGATTTTTAAATAGTTATTTGTGCCTTTTAAAAAATTATATGTTTAATATTTGTATGTATACTGTTATAAAAACTTTGGAAATAATATAGGTATTTGTTGTTTACATTTTGTAGCATTAAATTGTTATATCAAAACGTAATGCAAGTGTTTCCAATATGCACAATGTCACAATGCACTTATATTATGTTTATTCTGTGATACATTTTTTCAGAAACTATTTGTTTATTTTTATTGGCAGTTATATAATAAACCATCAATGTAATGATTATATTTGTTCAAGATGATTTTCGATTTTCAATGATTTCTTTTTAAATTTCATAAAAATGAAAGTCGAATGAGAAAATATAATAATGATTAATTTAAAAATTAAATTTTATTTGAAATTACATATTTTTTCATCATGCATTCATGCAATATCTGTTTAGTATTACTAAAATACGTGGATAAATAATGTACTTTAAGTCTTACTAAAAATGTAAACAATTAATTATGGAAATATTTTGATGAAACTCATTATTCAACCCTCTGTGACCAATATAATCTATTTAAAGTAAAATATTCCAGTGAATATATTGTTTTATTTGTATTTTATTTATTATTCACTTGTTTTTGAAGTAACTATGGCTTTTAATTTAATTATCACATTGTGAATGTACGCGTCTATACTCTTATAAACCTAAAACAGTGATACGCTTATAGTTCATTTATGATACACTAATAATTAATGCAATATTTCATAGAATAGGTATATTTAAAAATGCTACGTAGTTATTATAAGCGATAAAAAAATATGAACTACTAGGACACTATACTTATACTAGATAGATATGAGAGATGTTAAAATGTTATAATTTATATTTAGTGCATTCGTAATGTATTCTATGCAATAAATACTATTTAAAGATGTTAAAATGATCTAATTTAAGTTGTGCGATTCTATGTACATACGCTAATAATATTTTTTTTTGTTTAATATTAAATAATTAATTATATTATAATAGTCAATAAGTCTACCCTTAACTACTCGTATGCTATATCTTAATATCTATCTCGGATACATTATTGTTACGTGTAGGAGGACTATAATTAATAATCATAATAGATATTTAATGAAAGTCAAATATTTGAATTGCATATGAATATATTTGCATTTATCATAACTGAGTATCGAGTAATGTAAAAGCTAAAATATTAGTCGAACTTAAAATTAGATGAAATAAATTAAGTTTCTAAAATTAACATTCATTTGGCATTCGTTTGCATAAACAAATAACTTTTCTTGATTTGTATTTGTTCATGAGTCTACGTAACGTATTATTGTAATGTATAAAAACTTAACGTGTTTTTATATCATGGCTATTGTAATAGACGATTAAATAAAATATATAAAAGGTTATTACTATAAAAACAAATATTTCCTATTCAATATTCAAATTTAAGGTGAATTTTAAAATTGGAATTTCCTCTAGATACCTATATTTTATTATATCTTAATTTAAACAATCTCTTTGAATAAAAATTTCTCTAAATATATACCATTGACTTTTGAAACTCGTAGGTATTTTCGAGTTTTATTTAATGAGTGATTACAAAGGCGTGAATAATGATAATATAGCGTCTGTGAAAGCCTGAGTGGTATCCGATGGTATAATAATTGTAGCTATAGTGTTTGTGTTAAATATAGAACCATTCAAAATCTTTTTACGTTATTGCGTGAAATAAAATTTACAGAAATCACTGAATAATAAATAATAAATAACCGATTAGGTTTTTTCAGAGTAGTTATTTGTCTTAACGTGAGTTAATACTACTATAATGAATTTGAATGTTTTAATTTTTCAAACTATATAATTGTACATACAAATATTATATTTATAGTGATAGTTTACATTTGTATTTATAAAAAAAAATTTTTTGTTAACACCATTAAGTTATTTAATTAACCTAACCTAACCTTATTATTAAAAAGAACTATTATTTTTTTTTATTAAATATTTAGTATGGTTGTGTGTCTGTTTAAATTAAACGTGCAGTATAATATTATATAGTTACTCTTACATTATTATATATGAACTTACTTATGGTGAAGAATTTCATTAAATAATTTATAAAACTGAAATAACTACTAGATATATATTATATTATAGTGTATTTGAAAAATATTTTATAACCAAGTGTAGTAATTATTTGTATTGGCGTCTTAGGTAAAATTTATCTTTAATGAGTTTTCTTTATTTGTTTACTCCTGCACTGTTGAATTTAAAAGCCCATCTACGCGTATTATAGCCATTTAATAGGTCTTGGATAGTATAAGTATAAAGTAGATATTATAAGTAAATTTAGTTTTAGCCTTATTTCGTCAAAAAAATCAACATATAAGTAGTTAAAATTTACTTATTTAACTTTATTTAAATTTAGTGTGGTAGGTAAATATTTGGTAACTTTTGTTTTTTACCTAACTAAATTAAAACTAATGACCACATCACAAAGAAATTGTATTATAATTATTTTTAACTTTTATGAACCAGTAAATATATTTGTTCGTAATCGTTTAGAATATTTTCAATTGAATATTTCAAATTCTATAATTATTGTACTACCACAAATGGGTATTGATGTTATTATGATGGCATATTTACGATATTCGCGAACTGTACTGTTTCGCAACGATCTACAAATTCTATTTTGTTATCATAAATCCACAATCGTTTGGGCTCAACGATCTTTAAAATTATAATCTCTCCTATTTCTTTTGTTCGGTTCTTAGAAAATTTTAAAATAAAAATAGAGTTCGGTTCATTGTAACTTTAAAAAATTGAATATATTTTTTTAGAAATCGCGTGCAGATTATTATTTATTTTAAGACATAAAACGGCGTGTATCACCTTATGTCCTACATGCATTAAAATATCGTTCATGTATTATAATGTTACGGTGATTTAGATCATTGATTGTATTTTGCGAAAAGCAGCCATCCGACCATGTCGTTTAAGGATTAAATTCTATTTGAGTATATAATAATACCATTATATTACCATACATTATACAGCTTAAGTGAAAAACTTGTAAATTGTTTAAAATTATATTTTACAATACAATTTAAAAAGTAAATAATGTAAAAATATAGTAATATATACTATATTCAATTATATCTACAGTGGTTGGTTATAATTTATCATATCAATTTCTATCCCTTCTACCGTTTTTGATTTTGTGTGCATACTGCATTTATTATATTATTTTATTATTATCAGTTGAGGCTTATACAGCTATATATATCATCCTACTTTTAAATTAAGATAAAAAAAAATAAAACATCAATATTTACAACTGGTAACCTAACTTCATACTTTTGGAAAAATGAATATATTGGGTTTGGTTAGTGCATATTTGAGTCAAAATACAATTTTTTCGTGGTTTAGTGTATTTTGTGAATTTGATCATAATTTGATTGATCTTAAGGTTTTCCTTGCATGTGTTATTTATTGGGACTAAGTTTTTGGTGATAAAAATGGAGTTGGTTAAATGCATGTGTACTATTCTGACATGGGTAATTATTACATATTTTCATTTTAAAATAAGGAAAAATTCCTTTTTTTCTTTAATAAAAAGTCTTCAATGTTTTTACTTGTTTGGAAGTAGTAGGTACTTTTTTCCAAACTATTTGCACATTGTAGATGTTATTCTTTTAGATTTTAAATTTAGAAGAAAATCATATTAATATTAATACTTTAGGGTTATTATTATTTTACATCACAAAAAATATCTATGAGATGTTAGTAAATATATTGATGATTTTCCCCTTTTCCCTAAATATGCTTCAATAACATTCCTATGAATGTATTTAGACACTTAGTTTAATAGTATTAAATAGTATGGATAACAATATTTAAAAAAGTGTTCTTATTTTTTCTTTACAGGAAAAAAATTCGTTTTTGAATTTCAACGTGAGCTGTATATTAACGTTACCTCCATACCAAAGGCAAGGATACGGCAGACTTCTCATCGATTTCAGTAAGTGGAATATTTTTTTTTTCCTGACAAAATATTTTCGTCATTTGTATTCACTACGCAAGAATAAGTCTCATGTTTTTTTCCGTATTTTACGCACTACCTATATGTATATATAAGTGCACACACACCGTAGTCAACAGGGATGTAATACTGTCATTTCTTCACTGCCAACGATTTGAACATAACCAATATCTTATTACGTATATGCGCTTCGAATTGATGTCACGTCCCGCAACAGATAAAAACGAATAGATAAATAGTACGAACGCGAATACTAGTTTCAAATTGAATTTATTCCGTGAAATATGAAACGCACCCTACCGACCGGATATGTAAGTAAATCGTGTTGTTTCGAATTCTTGTGGTTTTATAAACATTTTGTGCATTTATTATTTCCAACATTGACGTGCAACGTATATTGGATTGATCGTGCATCATCATGTCGTATATTATAACGTAAATCCCGATCTTTTCGATTTCTTTTGGTCTACCCACACATTCACGCGTGCGCACAACACACACATTTATTTAAATTATACACATAATAGGTAGGTACATACATTTGCAGTACCTACTTTGGCACAGCGTTATTTGCACACATTTTGTTGAGTATTCGTTAGTTTTATCATGACTGTTGTTTTTTAATTTCAAAAACAGTTTTATGAAAACTTTTATTTTATTTAAACTTAACAATTCGTTAACGTTTTGCGTTTAAATTTATGTACATGTAAAAAATAAATATATTTATAAGTTTTAACTATTACACTTAATTTATTATTCATAAAATAATAGTAGTTTTTAATAGTTATGTATTTAATTATAATATTTTTATAAGTAGGCATAAAATATTTTTAAATACCATGTTTCTTACTCAATTGTTCAGAAAGTATACGGTATACATTATAGCTATTAATGTTATAATATAGTTTTGATTATTGATATAACATAGAATTTTTGTTGTATTTGCAACTCCTATTAATCTGTCAGGGGTTATCTATAATATAGAAAGTATCTGACTTATGATTGCCTTTTGAACTAACGTTTCACCTTTTAAAGTTTAATCTATAATACGTATACCTTGTTTTATATACATAAAATATATAATAATTCTTAAAGATATGTAAACTACTCTCATCTCACTTAGTAATTATTTAACTATATAATTATAAATATAAATCTTCAACTGTTCCTTTACTTATATATTTTTTTGTTTATTCTGTCGAATCGTATTATTTTAGTTTTTGTATATACGTCGTGTCAATATATTTTTGGTTTCGTTAAATGAAATTCATTGCGGAAATAATGTAAAAGATATGTAAAATAGGACTATAGCATTCTGTATGGCAACCTAACCATTTCACCCTTCGCTCTTCTATTGCCACCATGCACATTATGTAATACATTTTCTATTCGACCCAAGTATTATTCTGTATGTAAGGGAACCCAAAACAACAAGGAAAGGTAAAGCACGTCCGATGAGGTTTAATTCATATACAGTCAATGGAATTGTTTTATTAAATATTATCTTGGGACTAAGCCCGTTTTAAAATGGTAGTATGTATAGGTAGAAAGGGATGAAAATCCCATAGTAACTGAAATCGGATAAGTTATACGCATAAGAATAATTTGAGTGCATTTTAATGTACTAATAACTTTTCCATTGTGTAGCTCAATTTCAAATTATTATTTTGATATTACTTTTGAATAAATAGCATATCGTTTTGAAGTTCGGCTTAGCATCAATGAAATATAAAATATGCGATTATGTCATTAAATTTGGATAAACATATTTGATTTTTTTTTTTTTGTGTAACGGTGTTTATACACGCTCTGTTATATTGCATCTATATTATACTTTTATTGCAACGGATTTATAAAAACTAACATAATGGATATATTTTAGTCATTTTAATACATATTATTTTTAATACATTTGGTTTTTTAATAATATAATTATATAATATGTATATTTCACACAATTATTGAAGTATTTGTATTTTACTATTATAATATAATATATACCAGACAAATGTGTCACCTTAAATTCGTTCTACATTATCATAAAGTTCCACTAAATAGGTTTAATTATTTTTGATTACTTAACAATTTTTTTTAATGATAATCTTTTGGCCGTTTACATGTGTAGGTGTCGAATTGGTCTATTTTCGTCGCTTGTTTCTTGTACGAGGTCCTAGATAAATGAATAATATTATTGTTTTATTTAAATATATACGTTGTATACGTTAAATTGTTCTTGGTATAATTAAGTTCTCTTAATTCCCCCATTTGATATTAATCTGTCACTGATACACTGTATCAGAGATAGACAAAGTTTTAATAGTTACTTTACCCCATAACATTAATAATATATATATATATATATATTAACTTTTAATGTGAAAATAGAAATACTTGTCACGCATGTTCTCTGACACTACTCATTCTAGTATCTATTTTTTTTTTAATGAATGAAGTTCATCGTAGAGCTGGTTTCAGGTTTATGTTTCTATAAGTTAATATAAAATCGACTTATGACTTTTTTAAATAATTGACAAATACTCACATAAATTTTTTTTTTCGTCCACGTTATCAATTATTAGAAATTAGAATTTTAGTGAATAGTTGTTGATTTAGTATAACAGTACAAAACTTGTTCGTTACTTTTGGTTCACACTATTGAAACTTAATGAGTTGTAGACTTTTGGTCCAGAATATAATGGAAATTCAATTTGGGTCGTTCAAAAAAAAAAAAAATAAATAAATAAATAAATAATTTAAAAAAATACTGCTATTAAAATATCAAAAAAGCAACGTTGGGCGTGACAGGCATTTAAAGCCGATGTATAAGAAATAACATTTATACATCTGTACACTTAATCAGAAAATCAAAAATATTATTTATTCACACGTGCTGTGCTAAATGTTAACATTAGGCAACTAAATTTAATACGAATGCATTTTGTACGGCAACGAAATATACTGGAATATAATTAATACATTTAAAATATAAAATATACTTATACGATATATAATTTTAAGGGCATTTATTTGATACTATAATTTATACAAATAATACTAATTTTTGAAGTTGACATCATTCTATTTTCTGATATCTAGATTTTTATTTAATAATGTAAAGTCTTTTAATCTTATATCAGTTATAACGATAAAAGAATGATTAACTTCAGTCATTATTTTTGAAAATATTCTGTATAAGTATTTGTTAATTTATATATAATATATAGTTATGGAATTTGGGATTGGATAATTTAAAGTATTTAGTTCTGAGTTAGGAATTGTTTGCATTTTGAAACGATGGTTTAGGATGTGATTACTTACTTACAGAGAAAATTTGGTGGTGGGTAATCGCTTAGACTAAATATTTAACAGTGTGGAAATATAGTAGTATTACTGTCTAGAAGTTCCCGAAAGTTAGACACTGTGTGTCATGGTTGGTGTAATTAACTATTTATTCAGAAGTATTATATTATCTATAACAGTTATTTCTGATAGTAGTATTTGACAAAGTTCGTGAAGATTCAAATTAAATATTTATGAATTAAGTTTAAGTTATTTAATAGCATTTTGATTAGTTTTGATAGGCATCTCCATCATGTTAAGAACAAAGTTGATAATTATTGTAGATCTGCTATCTAAAATTTTTCGTGGTTGTAGGTTAAATGTGATGCATAATTTTTTTTTTTAGATTTTAATGATTCAAATTGTTTTTAAATAGTTTAATATAATCAAGCCCATATCCAGACCAAATTTTCAGGTGGGGCAAAGTTAACTTTTTTGGGGAGGCATAATATGTAAAAACAATGTCTTTCTAATATTTTTAATATTTTTAGAGGGGCATTGACTGGGTTTAGGAGGGCGACGCCCCCTCTCGCCCCCCGTGGCTACGTGCCTGAATACAATTCTGATGGACGTAGTAACAAATCGAGAGTTCGTCAGAAATTTACAAGTAGAATATCTGTGGTACATAATATATTTTATCAAATATTGGTTCTGGGCAATATAAGAATACATTTTTATCATATGCATATTTCTATTTATTCAAGTGTTGAATTGAACTTTTAACAAAAAAGTTGAGATTTACGATGAAACGCAAAATAAAAAAAAGTGGTTACATTTTTTAAATGATGCTCATTTCGATAACATTTGTATTTTTAATTACTTTGAACATAAACGTTAATGCGTTATACATGTAACAATATTTAATCAAATTATGAGAACGTTTATTTTAATTTTCAATTATACATTTTGTAGTTTTATACTTGAAATCACACATGCTTAAAAATTATTATTTTTATAGGTATAAAACTACATAGTTACGTTTTAATTTTTGTAATTTTAAAATAATTATTTATTCAATTAAATCACATTTTAATTTGATACAAATATAAAAATAAAAATACATCTTATTATTTTTTTTTCGTATTATTTTCGGGAACTTGATATTCTCGACGAAGAATTCCTGATTTATTTTTATTCATGTACACCATTAGAAATATTATACTTGAAAATGTATTATTATGAACTTTATTATATATATATATATATTGCGCGCACTATGAAAATCAAGACCCATTAAATGGAATCCGGTAAGATGTCGGACGAATTAATTCACTTAGAATATGTAAATCAATTAGCAAAAATAAATTGACTCGTAAAAAATTGTGATGTAAAAAGAAAAACTAATTAAGTAAATGAAAACGGTGCTAATAGAAGAAAAAATCAAGTCTCTTCGGCAGTGGTTTGGCAAGGATATTAAAAAAAAATAAAAAAATAATAATGATAATAAAAAAAACCACATTTTTCAATAATAATAACAGGACTAAACTGTTGGCTTCTAAAAATAAAAATAATGGTAATGATATATAGTGAGGCACGTGAGGTTGATATCCCCTAGCCGCGGCGGCGGCGGTGTCGATCGTGTCCCGGACAATGCGTGCGTGGGTGGGTGCGTACGTATGTCTGCGCGAGACTGATCCGACGTTCCGCGGAAGGGTTGTTGAAGAGTAATAGCAACGCGGTGCAGGGGAGGGTGCGGTGTATAGGCCTCTGCGCGTACATATAGGGGTGGTCGGTGACGCCACCCGCGGCCGGTAGGCACGGATATATAGGCGCAGCGGTATTACACTGCCGTCCGTCTGATATATAACGTCACCCGGCCTCACCGCGACGACCGAGCGGCCACCCCGGAAATGAACGGCGCGACGCGAACGCGCAATGCAGCAAAGCCACCACCGTCGTACGCATACACACGCACCGTAAATACGGCCTCCGCGGTCGATACGGCTAGACGGATATATCCACACGCCGTTGCCGCCACGACACCACTCTACACTTCCTTCCGATGCCACGAGCACCGCTCGCCCATGTCACTCTCTGCTCTCTCACCCCCTCACGCACACACACACACACACACACATACACATTGCTTTTCACTTCCTCTCTTGCAACCACCACCACCACCGCCGACACCACCACGGTCCTCTCTTCCCAACGCCATCATTGGTTCACCAAGCACCACTCCGCCCGGCGCCTATCGCCCCGTTCAACCCTCTCGCGCGATAAGTTTATATATGCGTGTACATGTATTGGTATATAATATATATCATATTGAATATTGCATCGCACGCTGCACCGCCGCCGCCGCTCAGACCGACGAAACGCGGGACGGTGGAACATGGTGAAGTGCAGGACGTCATCGACTGCAGTGGCGGCGGTTGCAGGGTGCATGGCATATAGTGCAGCAGCGACGGCGGCGAACTCTGTTAGGCTCGCGATCCGTGTTGTTAGGGGAGGGGACGGTTGACGGAGGGGTAGGAGTTTAAAATCGCACAGATATTCTGCAGTGTGCGTGCGCGCGCGCTTGCAATCCCCGCGGCCCGCGCCAGTCTAGCCGGACACTCGCTGCTTCTGCTACTGACGGCCCGTTCAGCCTATGCTTTGCCTACAGTAGGGGTAAAACGTATATGTATATAGGAATAAAAAAAAAAAAAAAAAAAAATGTGAAAAAAATATTCATCCGATTCAAACGAGCGCGCGCTCTCCCCCTCCACTCTATCGGCCTTTATACTCGCATCGGCGGCGGCTCGTCTGGTCCCGTCGCCGCCGTCGTGTCTGTCCGCACGACGACGACCTCTCCTGGCCCACGTTTGTTTAATTAACCCAAACGCCGCGTTTGCTGGTGAGCTGGTTTCCCCGCTGTTGGAATATTCGCTTTTTGACACCATCTGTAGGTCCGCGGAGCAGCGTCATCCCGCTGCAGCATTGGTTGCCGCAGTGAAATGCAATTACACTGTCTGTACATTATAATACATAATACATTCCATTATACACGTACTCAACATAGTTGGACACGAATTTTAATGTTTCGAAAACGTCAAAAAATATGTATTCGATTTATTCATTTTTTTTTTTTCAATAAGTTATGTTGTATATGTATATATTAAGTTTATTATTGTCTAAGTAGTATGTCAAGACTAATTAGACAATAGTATCGCCACGCGCGAAGCAATTTAGATTTTTAAATTTTAGAATTACATAAATTCATGAAAAAAAAGCTCTAATAATATATTTGTGTAAATATTCTTAAAAGTCATCATAAAATTTCTCGTCGTTGAATAACATCGTGTATTCCCAGTTTTTTATAGCTTCAATCGTGAATAGCTGTAGTTTGAAAAAGGTGTGAATTTTATTCATCAAAATCCGCCTCTTTGCATTAATTAGTATCGTTAAACATGTACTTGATACCTTATATTATACACATTACACACGTTGAAAAAGTTTTCCAATAGTATTTTAAAACTTGCAGCCCACCATTCCCACTTTATTATTACCACAGTCCCTTTTTACAATAGCTGGTGGTGTTTTGCATATTTTATTGTATTATATCATATTTGTACACATCCAATCATTCATTTTCTCATTTGTTGGTGAACTGCATATACACAATCAAATAAAAATTTTATATTCTTCTACATTAATATATACAAACCGTATTATTATGATGTACATATGTGTTTGTTACACTATTATATTTTATTATTTATATTTTATATATAAATATGTATTTTTACTTAGTCTTTTGAAACTTAGAATATATTGCGTCAAAACATTTCAATTCAAACACCTTTTCGTTTCTAATTTATCGAGCTCGTTGACTTTTTCGACTCGAGTTTAACATAATATATATACTGCATATAAATTCTTATTATCGTACATAAAGTACAATAAAAATATTATTATGCGTAATATTATTATTATAAAATAAATTTCATATTAATACAATGTAATAATATGAATCTATGTTGTGTACACAATTTTATTTTCTAATATTGAGAATATAATTTGTATTTGTTAAAATTGATTTTTGTTTTTGGGGAGGGGGGAATTTTAAGTGATATTTAATGTAAAGCTATAATATTATATTTTTATCATAAATTAAACATTTTACAATTATAATACAGTGTATAAAATAAAAATTATTATTTCAATATTCGTATTTAATATAATAAAAGAGAAATAATATGATTATTAACTACAATTAGCAAGTTCTGAGAAAACGTTTTTCTTTGAACTAAAAATCAAAATATCAAATTAAATAATAAAAAATTATGAGCTTTATTTGAATAAATTGCTTTTTTTTACGATATTTACTCGTATTCTTGTTAATTTATTGCCTCTGTAACAAGCATAGTAAAGTAATTATATAATTTTATAACTTAATAGATCCCTGGACAAAATAAAATCTGTTTTTAAGTTCAGAAATAATTATCTCATATAATTACTTAATTTCAATTCTGTAACGTTGATTTAATGAACCGTTGCTACACAATTTATTTAAAAAAAAAGGATAATTTTTAAACATAATAAGATAATATTTTATACACGTAGGTATTGTATAAATGTATGCATAAAACTTGAATAGTAAAGTTCTGAATCGTATGTTCTTAAAGTATAGTTTTTTATTGTCGAAACATTTTAACTTGTACGTTTGGTTTTGAATAGAACTAGTTAGGTATCATAAAAAATATACGACATATTTTTTATTTTATAATTTTATAAATATTTTATTAATTATAACGATAAGTTTTCGTTTAGTTGCATAGTACCCTCTTTGTTTAATCTAGCTAAAATAAGCTACCAATATATAAGTTAAGTATCATATTAACATAGTTACATGTACGAGTAATGTATAATTGGTATTATTTTAAAATATACAAATTATTAATTTGTTTACCAATGTCATTTTAATGGATAAATACAATTGAGTAAATTTCTAACACATTCATAATATTTACTCTCAGTAAAATTCAAAATAATCTTAATTTGTTATAAGTTAGATTATATGTTTTATGTTTATTTAAATTGGATACAAAAATAATAAACTATGTATGATAAATTTCTGTCAAGGTTTTCTTATACATACCTACTTTTTACTATCATAATTTACAAAATGATTTAAATCACATCTTTTAGGAAAAATATAATTTAATGTTGTTCTATTCGATTAATATCGAACAAACTTCGATCTTTCAAATAATTTCATTTACCGATGAAATATGTTTACTATACTATCTAGAGTTTTTAAAACGACAACTTATCGTCGTTGATCACATAGTATAATGTGTATAATCTATTTAAAACAGATCTTTGACTACTGAAAACATTACTCGCTTATTTTACTTTTAATGTCTGTATACCAAGATACTTTGTTAGTATAATTTAATGTACATTTCTTTTATTCTTTTCAATATAATGTAATTTGACGGTTGTTATATTTCCTGCTCCTGTAGTTCTATTCAATATGAACAATAATCTACGTTATCCATATAGCTTGAAACTTTTTATACGTTTAAGGAGGAAATTGTAGGTGTCTTTGCAGTTTGCTCATATCCTTCTTGCTGTTTTCTCGCCAAAACGAGTCTACATCTTGTATGAGAACTTTTCATATTTTTACGTCCCTGCACTCAAAAGGAGTGCATACGCACTTTCAATAATTATTTTATCCTCTTGTATATAGACGCCGTGAGTATAATTATAACTTCACAAATTTTACTCTGTTACATTTTATTTTCTTCTTATTCCCATTTAATATAATATCTTATACAACCATTATACGTTCGTTTGATTACTATACCTATCTATATTATATCTTAAGCCGCTCATCAATTTGTATACGTTTCTCCTTTCAATCCACTTTTCTCTTGTATAAACGCATCAAAATATATGCACCATTCGTGTTTGCATCTTTCAATGTCTCAGGTTTACCTGTCGACATGATTGTAGTTTGTATACACAATATTGATTCTAAAAAAGATTTTGCTTTCATTTTCCACACCTATTAGTTATTACTCAGAATTCAAAAATTGGTTAATATGTTATAATAGCTCGCACTATATTATGTAAATAAAAATTATACTATAAAAACGTTAAAGTCTCTAGTCTCCAGTATCGTCTACAATAATATTATTATTTTTTGTATTTAATCAATTAAATACACATTTATATTCACCCTAGATTTATGTTTATATATTATAAAGACTATGTAACGTTCCAACTTTCAACCTAATGTGATAACATTTTTAGTTGGGTTTTATAACGAAAAAGGGTACTGTTGTCATGATACTCTCAACACTATAGCTCCACAACGCCAGGTGTGAGCATATTTGAGCGATGAAATAAATGTAAATTGTGAACGTAAAACTTTAAAATTGTTTCTAGGATTCAGTAAATAGATATTTTTAAAGCAATGCGACAAACTAAAGTTTTCAAAATGATAAAGTGTCATTACTATGAATTCAGTTTGAACGATTGGCTATAATATATTATATGCTTCTTTAATGCATGTATACTGTTATCATCAAGTATGTGTAAAATGTATATATTTAGCATAGTAGTATTTATTTTGCTATAAAATATTGTTTTTAAAATTAAGTTTCATTAGTTTTACAAATTATATGTAATTAAAATGGTGTAGTAGATTTTGTTTTATTCGAACACATGGTCTATTTATTTTTATAACAAAATGAAAAGATGTAGAATCCTATATATTATTTTTATGTTTTATTTTTATTGAATTATAAACTAAACATAATAATAATATTTATTTGAGTATTATAATATCATATAATTTATAATTATTAGTTTTATGTGATTAGCTGAGTTTTGATCTTTCTGATAGCAAAGTAATCAGTGTTAATAGTACTTATAGTATAAATAAGAAATAACACAAATAATATGAGATATGCTAGGTCTGTAATTAAATTAAATTATACTAATCAATTTTTCAAATAATCTACAACTTTTTATATTGTTATAAGTAAAGAACAGATAACTTGTTAATAATAGTTAATAAAAAAATGTTTAGCTCACTAGATTACAATATAAGTAGGTACTTTATTGTATAGTTTTAAAAAATGTAATGAATAATATTAACATTAAAACAATTTATAGTAAAATTACAATATGATATATTATATAACTATAATTAATATAAAATTACGAATGTAAGTATAATTTGATTAATATGGAAGTCAATAATATGATTATCAAATAATTAAATTGAACTGAATTTCGTTTCCATGATCTTGAGTAATTCAATAGTTGTCCAATTTTTTCTTTGAATATAGCTGCATTGCGTCAAACGTTCCTTATTCTAACGTTGTTTGTAGTTTTTTTATTAAAATCTTCTGTTTTATTATTTGTGCAATGAATTTAGGAAATGGAAATAGTATTTTCATAAAAGTTTTAAAGGGGTTGTTTAAATTATTTTTATTAGCAAATAACTTCATCATCCCTTCTTGTAGTTCATATTATATTTATGTGTGTATACTGTTCCTTTAAATATACCAGATATGCTCACCATGTAGGTACGCTATATTTTTACCAAAATAATCAACAAAATTGTCAGCTATTCTTCTGCAGTAAGATTGAAATTTGTTTCATGTTTTTTTTTCTCTACTGTTTTGAAACAATGCAAATTTATTTATTTATATGCAGATTCAAAATTTCTCATTTTCTGTATAAGAATGTATGCACTCATAATATGCATTAATCAATATACAGTATACACTGTGATACTTTTTCATAGCTGGTTGTGTTGCAGTTGCATATACATTTTGTGCATATATTTTTAAATGAGTGTTTAATCCTATACGTGTGCTATAATCCGGATTCATTCAAGTGATATACATGATCATTTAAGGGGTCTTCTTCAGAATCGAGTGAATTTTTTATTAGAGATTTTTAAGTACTCGTAGAGGTTTAGCAGAAGACTATAGGTTTATTTTCACATGTCACATCCGTTTCAGTAGCTATAAGCATTAATGAAACATGCATATTTTGTTTTCACTAAGCAATGTGGAAAAGGTTTGATTTTATTCAATGAATTAAACGTTGCGCATACTCGTATATATTCGGTATTTGATAAAGATGTATTATGTTTTTTATAGTAGCTGAGAAATGGTAAGCTTCTGGATTATACCCCCAAATTTGCTTAATCAATTCTACTTACTATTTATTCAAATTCATTAGAGTTAAGGTTTTGTTTATTTTAAGCATGACATTTTTTTTTTCATGTATTTATATAATTATATAATTTATACCTATACAACATACATACGTACGTATTTAATATAATATTATGCAAGTTACATGTATACAACCATATTATCTGTTTATCAGACACTTGTAGAGTGTATTTATGGTATAATTTAAAAGTACTGAATAGCAGATGATTTTATTTTAATTTTGATTTTTTCTGAAATAGGTATGTCTAATTTTTAAAATAAATAGTATATAAAACCGACGAGTCAAGTGACTGTAAATTAAAGAATTAATTTTCCTATGGTTTTTTTCCCTATACCGAATGTGTTTTGAGGTAATTGCCTAAAACATTTTGCTCTTAAAATATTCCAGATAATATAATATTATTTGCAGTATGGTCACATGCATATATATAATGTAAATTAAAGTGCTCATGAGTCATACGATGTTGGGGCTTTACACTGTCTTGCCTAATATATAATATGAGTTCGTGATATTGATACAAATAGAAATAATTTTATTGCTTATATAATAAACTCATTTACTTGTACACATTAAATTTCATGTTTATTAGAATATCTGTATTCATACTTTTTTCATGGTTACTGATTAATATTATTTTATTATATATTACAAGCAGTTATCTAAAGTTTATCATAAATCATAGTTGTGTGCTATCAAACTAAAAATTATTTTATCGTTCTTATGTATTCTTGTTATCGTAATTACGTAAGCAAATATAACACATACCAATCATTAATCTGATCATTTCAATTAAAAATTTACTATTCTTTGTTATCAGTTATGGGTTATATCGTTAGTATATTTATTCCATTTTTCTAGTAGATAACTGAAGTTTATACCGAGTTTAATACTTTAATAATTGTGAACTCTGTTAGAATTTTAAATTTAAAAAAATGTGCACGCATTGTTATAAAATATCAATTAATGTGAATAAAAAATCAAATGATATAATTTTCACCAAAAAGTGTTATGAATAATATTCCAGTGCTAACACGAATCTGTTTTTGTACATAATATGTTTATCAGTAATTGAGTGAAATGTAAATTAAATTGTATGAGTTATTTTATCGGAACAGTTAACTAAAAATAATTCCAATAAATTAAATGACCTTCGTGTTAGGACCTACAGTTTTTTACACTATATAAATCAATTACTGTTGCATCAGTTTTATGTTTATTGTGGGAAAATAAATATTTACTCTTAAGACGTTAATATTAGAAACTGAATTATAAATACTATGTTTAAAATAAATTAATAATTATCATCATACTAATATAGATAAAAAATTAAAACCATAGAGTACTTTAATTAATACAATTGACAAAATTTCAATCTAAGAATGAAACTTAATTGTATAATTATTTAAATATATCATATCGTAATTAAATGTGTATAGGTAATGTATATTACGGACGGAGGTTAAACTTATTAAAATATAATTTTAGTGCAAAATTTTCAAATAATTCTTAGTACTTTATTCAGTCAATCTTTATTTCTATTTGCTATTACACTCCCCATAAAATAACGATTCATTGTATTTATAGTTTAATTTAATTTATTAATAACTAGGCGAAAAAACAATGGATTTGATGACTTTAATAATCTCAAGTACATTATGTCCATATTGAAATATATAATCAACCAACCTGAGTAATATTATCCGGTAAATGTTCACATGAATGCATAATAATAAAATATGAGATATTTTAAAAGTGTGCTTAATATAACTCTGAGTTATTATACATTTAAAAATAAAATAAAATCTACATTATTTTTAATCTAAATTATATTCAAAACTTTTCAAATTTGTATATAATAATATTGTTTAACTAAAATTAAAATACCTTTTTATAATGAATTGCCAACTTTTTACCTTTGCGGGTGGCATTCAGACAGATTTAAAAATCCTATACATTCCATCAAGTGCCAACTAAACTTCAAACAATTTAACCCTGTCACATTAAGTTCTAAATGGAACGAAAGGAATTCATTGGTTTTTTATACTGTTTTATTGTCTTATATTTTTCTGTGATCACTTCTTAAGAATGAGGGATAGTATTAAAAAAATGTCATGTAACTCGTTATATCGATCAGTATATAAACCTAGTTGATACTTTGAAGTGTTCGTTTTTTGATTTTATCGGTATTTCATGTAAGCACAAGAAAGAGCAACTGACAAATATCAAAAAATGTTATGATATGTCTGTAGTGTTAACCAACTATTCATCCGTGTCATCTTTTAAACGGAATGTTTCATTGTTTCTATAATACATTTAATCATCCCTTATAAAACTCATATGCGGCATATGCGCATTTATAGATTAATAAATATTCATGAAAACATAAACATTGTTCAATGTATTCACATGTATTATAATCGATGAACATTTAGTATTGGCTATTGCGTATTGTTACTGAATTTACCGCATATCCATATAGAATGAGCCACATATATCTAATTTTCCCATTTTCATGTAACCATGTGTTGGTTTATCGGTATCCCACAATTATTATATCAATTTTATTAATGTGCGAATGAAAATTGTGGTGAAATAATATAAAGTAATGTAAATGTCTTCAATTCGTATTCTTTAATACCTTGTCTGCCCGTGGCAACGAAATTATTAAGACGCAAAACTCTCTAGTCTTGTGACAACCGGATGGTGGAAAGGTTAGGTATAAACATAATGTAAAGTATACGTGAGTATAGTCTTATATGAATTACAATGTGTTTTATTTTATGGTGTTTTATACCCAATTTTTTTATCGTTATTTTTTTTTTTATCGACGTTCATCATATTTATTATATTATATTTCAGTCATTTGCGAATGTATAGAAATCACAAACACACACACACACACACACCCTCTCATGACTCGAATGTAGTATACATTATATTGTAGTGTTTATTTTTTTTTCGTATTATTATACGAACTATGCGAATATGCTCTAGCCCAGGTGTGCATTGTTTGTGTAAAGATATTCTTCTAGGATCTTATAATATCCGTGCGATATTATTGCACATATTATCTCCGATGACGATCGCCCGCATGTACGCTGATATTATATTGCATAATGATGCACATCGCGACGATGACGATGTCTTCGCACATTATGATAAAAATAAGGCGTACTATAGTTGCTAATGACACTTAAGTGATGGTGACCAGACGTACTCTTTTTCGTAGGACAGTGCTTTTTTCGATGCATTGTCTCATAGCATCTTTAACAACTATGCTAATTACACGAAATTGTACTCGCTTTTTGAAAATATATTACCTACGGGTTAAATCATGGTAATATTTTTTTACAATTTGATTATTCATTTATATTTTATGATTTGGCCTAATGTATATTAATACTATATAATATGTAATGTTATTGGAGTTAGATATGTAGAAAAAATATTTAGAAATATTTTTATTTAAAGTTTTAAAGTATTTCAATTCCAAAGTAATCGGATTAAAAAAAAAAAAACAATTTTTATAGTAAATTTAGATGATTTATTTCTAAAATAGGTAGAATAATATAATAGTATACACATTGGCCAATATCCAAGGGACGATTTTTTTTTATGATGGAGGAGTAATGTTTTAAAAATTTGTTTTTATTGGAATTTTATATCTGGTCTACATACACATAAGATGTGTGATTCGAAATCTGTAATACTATTTTATATTAAACTCCACGTTTGAATTTCTGCGCTCGTAGACGTGTACCTATATGCATTATATTAGAATCTAGATACCGAAATTACATACTATATGTGACCTATGTGGCTATGAGGTATCGATTTGATTTATTTTTTTTTTTTTTTTGATATTCGTATCTAGAGAGGTAATAATGCAATACAAATATTTAAAAAACGCAAATTCCTCTTCTCAAGTTAGGCGGAGGTTCACGAGATGTTTTCGAATTGAAAGGATTAAATTATTTATGTCTTCCGTTTTCTTGGTAATGATTTGATGGTAAACATGTACTACATTCCTTAAGGAATCGGATCTCGTAGCCAAATACATTTTTTATGAATAATTTACTATTGACAAAAATGTAGTAGATAACTGGCTAATACAATACAATATTACAATAAGGAAATACGTGACAATTGTTCAAAAATTATGTAAAAATGTAAGCTAACAATTAAATTTATAAATATGTATATTAGGGAAGCAAAATAAAGTTTATTTCATTATAATCAAAATGATGTGAAACGATTTTATACATAATGATTCACCAATCATGCTTACGCCTATTTTTCCCCTTCATTAATATATTTACTCAAATTCTGATTCTTAAAATTTATAAATATAATTGAAGATCATATTTTTAAATTGTTGATATTTTTTAAATGCTTTATGGTGAACTAATTTCAGCTTTTCTAATAGTAACCCACCATTTTTACTATTAATTATATTAATTTGGTGGATAGTTTTTTTAAAATGTCGATGTAAGTACCTAAACCTAGTTAAAAACCAACTTTTAACATAATCAGTTTAATAAGACGTAAGAAATTTTGAGGAGAATCTCAAATATAAACCTCGATTATGACTGTATCATATTTATACCCATACACCCGTTAATATGTTTCGCAGACGAAATCACGCTTTCTGTGGTTTTCTGTTGCAAACTTTACGCTTGCGAATTTTTATGTTCCTAGCACTATGTATATATATATATATATATATGTACTATTCCGTAAACGACGAGCGGAAAAAACTACTTTTAAAGGCTTAACTCTAACGTTACTTAATGACACACGTGCGTTCGATCCATGTGTACAAAACCCCGGTTGCGGTTAATACTTGCGAGCCTATGTAGTATAATATATTATATATGTGTGTGCGTAAAGACGTATATAACTTTTACCGTTCATCACTCGCGTGGTCCTGTTTTCGTGACGAGTTTAGTTTGATAAAAATTTCATTATAAATCTGTCGTACACTTTCCCTCGCGAGAACAACTCGCGGGGTGTATACTATATGTATAATGTAATGTATATAATATATTATGTATACAATGCACATGTATAGGTATATATAGTGGGTTTGATGCACTATTGGAAAATTCCTCGTGGATACTATTTTGTAATGGGATTTTTTTTTCGTTTTGATTACTATTACTATTATTATTGTTTGTATATTTTTATTGTTCGACGGCAGTGAGGGAAAATCGCGTTCGACTCCCCCAAATGTCATCCAGTGACAGGTGCCCGGCCTCGTTTAGACACGGCTAATGTATAATATACTACATTATATACCTACAGTATACATACATGTATACGTAGGAGGTGCTGTAGATGCTATGCATAATGTATATTTATACCTGCTGTAGTACGATATTGTCATGTCGTTGTGTAAGTATATGCACAACATTTTTGTGTTTATAAAACGAAAATTAATTACCCGAGCGTACTAATGTCTATTCTATTGTATTCTATGCGCCTTTTTATACATCATCGACGTTATCGTGGTGATGTTTCATTACTTGCAATGCTTTCTTGTAAATGCACATCGCTACACATAGGTACAGATATATTACAAAAACAATATATTTCCTTATTAATGTATAGGTGTAATTTTATGAAACACAAATTCAATTTTGACATGTTGTCGTTATTTTTTCTAAAATAACATTAAATACCTATGTATTGATAAGCTCTTACATTCTACATATATTTACGTATATCGTCAGTGGGTCGCTGATATATTGATTCGTTAATTTACTTAACTATTATACACGTCTACAAATTATATTGACGTTGCAGGACGAGAACAACATTAATAAATTCAGATCGCTAATACTTGTATGACGTCTGCTAAATTTGTGTAAGACAATATACATAAGTAAGGATGTCGAGTATTCAAAATTACTAACATGAATATTCCGGCCCATTTCGCAAAGTTTGACATTTGGGGACTCCTGCAGTGCGTTTTCCTTGTTGTGGTCAAAATTTGTCATATTATATAATATGTCACACACACACAATATATATATATATATTATACATCCCTTCATCTTGTTTATAGTTTACTTTACGCCCGTCAGCGGTTGTTTACGAGTAACGTTGATACCACTGTGATCGATCCCCCACCCGCGCCCACGCAACAGACATCACCGTTGTTTTGTCATTTTATGGTCCAGAAGGAGTATCCCGCAGCGACATCCTAGATTATAGGGGCGGGCGATGCGAATTCTATGTTATATTATACCAAAATAATTAAAAGAAACATTGCTACGGATAAACTTGCCGGTGTATTAGATTTCAACACCTGCCAACCTAACCTAACCTGCACGTTCTCTCCGGGTGTTTTATTAGATTATATTTATTAAGTCCTGTATAGTCTAGTTAGAAAATTAATATTGTGCATTGGTTTTATATAATATATAATATATATATCTGTTGCTTTAGATGAATAAATTAATGTATGATAATTCAAGATAGACAAATGATCAAAGAACTTAGAGTTTATCTTATATTATATTGTCTATATTGTATATATATTTAAAAATGTTTATATGAATAATGCTCCTTAACATCCCAATGGTATACAATAACATAAATAAAAAAACATCGTTTCTTGGATTAACTATTTATTAATAGATGTAATATAGAACTTAATATAATTATTAAAACCTTAAATAATATTTACAATACTTTTTTATAATTAATACGATAAAATATTGATAGTTACAACTTTAATTTTAAAATAATTTATTAATATGCTCTTTATAAATTAGTGTTAAGTTAAAATGTTAGTGAATCATTTTTTTTTTTTGTTAAATAAAGACAATTTTCTTTAGGGCATTTAACATTTTAAAATTATTTCAAATTTAGAAAAATGAAATTGTATCAGTATTTTTTTTTAAAGTTCAAAACTAAAACTAAAAGTGCACATTACATTGCTGCACTAATGATTTCAATTGTAATATTTTAAGCTCGCCGATATCGCCTTATTTTTTTTATAAAAATTATTCATAATATACATACAATTATTTTTATAAGCATTAATAGTATTACGAGTATAGAATTCTTTATAACTATATTTAAGCAGTATCAGCACCTATATCAAGCTCTGCTATGAATCGCATTTTCAAGTCACTGCTTTCAAACTCATAATAATAATAATAATGATAATACAAACATTGACTTGCGCCAAGATGAGTAAGGCGAGATGAGTGCTCAACATCCAGACTTTTTATCCTTTTCGTAGATTTTATTTTATTTTTATTATATTCACTGCAAAATGTTTCGCTTCACATTTTTCGCTAAGTGCATTTTAATAAACGTCAGGGGGAGATTAATGAACGTATCGATCGGTTTTCTGCATTTTTTTTAAAAAACCCCTTCATCTGCTGAATGGTGAATCTAGCGCTTTTACGATGCAGATTGCAAGGCCTATGGAAATCTCATTTGTGTGGGAAAAATTTTGTTCGAATAATAATATTTTAGACATTAATTATTATGAAATACTTTAATTATTGCCCTTATTTTACGTATAAATGTATTATTAATATTATTATCTAATTAAATTTGATGTTAAACGAATAACGTTAAAAATCAAAAAAATCTAGATTATCCATCAAATAAAATGTTCACAGTTTTACACGTTTTATAGTTATTAAATAACATTGGCTTAAAATATTTTAATCATTTTATGTACCTTAAATTAACTCTTTTGTGCACTACCCAAAAATTATAATTGCATTTTTGTTAAACAATCAATTCAATTGCATATTTTAGTACATAATTGTATATTAATGAGTTAGCAAACATTAAATTTATTTGCTGTGGTATCAAGAACAATCGTTATATTATTGCTGAACAATTAACGAGACAGCATAACATATTGTATTGATTCAATACCATATTAATAGGCTAGTAAGATATTAATTGAATAGTTAGTTATATATTATAGTATATAAAACATGATCATTTGTGAAATTTATGTTTACTACTCAAACGAAATTTTCTCATGAAAAAATCACTCAAAAAATCAAAATTTAATTAATTTGTTTCTATTGGCATCAAAGTTTTCCCATCACATAATCACGTTGTATTTATAATTTATATCGATGAAATCTTTGTTACAAATTGTTCAAATTCTGCAGCAAGCCACTTAGGCATGTGTAGCTATATTTTCTATAGAGTTGTTGAAACGGTTAATTCATTTTATATGATTATTAGTATTGAATTAATGCTAAATGGAAACCGTCTAGAAGTGGTACAGTATTGATCGGAGAAATGCAATATGTTTGCACTAACGTGGGTTGAATGCAATTAAGTCACCATTGACCCTCGTAAATTAAGTTATCTTCCTAAATGCCGTGTTGTATACGTATATACATTATGTGTATAGTATTTTGTGGTAAATTCTCATCTCTGATAATAATATAGTTTCTATAATATTATAATAATATATTGGTATGATTCAAGCATTAGTTATGAAAAGTTATGGTTATAAGTTGTAAAAATTCAAATAAAATATTCACATAATAATATTAAATAAACGTGATCACGCATATCGTAGTATATAATTATTGTTGTTGTCGGTGTGATACATTTTAATAATGTTATTATTTTTAAATTATAATACACATAGTAAAATTATACAAGGGCGTTAATTCTCTTCCACAGAGAACAAAAATATAAAAATATTTCCCTCGCCTAACCTAACCTATTAAATAATATAAATGAGTAACGACTATAATTTAAAAATCATCATAAGTTCCCATATCTTTAAAACGTATTACCATAGATTGATTCTTATTAAACCAAGTTAAATAACTCAAAACCTACTCTTTCAAATTTCAATCTAGTTAATACAAATGTATATAAAATAAAAAAATATTCATCTGCTCAATAACTTACAGTGTTCAAATAAATTTGCACTGTAAAAATTATCTTAAATTTTCATAAGTATAAAAATATTGTTTTATTTTCTTTATATTTTTAACTTTTTTCGTTCATATCAGAAAAAAAAATGATAATTTCTGCAATATTTTTCCGAAATCATTTATATTATCATGTAAATAAACAAACTAGGAATGAATGTCCTTATATTATTGTGTTTTCTAGAATCTAGAATATAATAATAATCGTATCATTGAATAAATAATATATAACAAATACTATTGATTATATTCATTATATTTATAACGATATGTCATTAAACGTTAGTAATTTTTTTTACGTGTTTGCATAGGTTACTTGCTGACTAGAGTAGAAGGTAAAGTCGGTTCGCCCGAAAAACCGTTATCAGACTTGGGTCTGATATCATACAGAAGCTACTGGAAAGACGTATTGCTGCAGTACCTGTGCGACTTGGGCGGAAAGCAACTGTCCATAAAAGGTAAATATTGTTATTATTTATTTTATCGTCGTTTACGTCGATCCGAAGATCCGAGTTATCTGTAATTAGCTATAACACTAAACTGTCATAATAAAGTATCGTCATCGTCTCAGAATCTATATTATATTGTAATATACTGTCATCTCTCTCGGATTTTATCGATGATCCCGTTTACGTGTATTTATGTGTGTTAGTGTGTGTGCTGGCACGTGCGCGCATACAAAACGACGCAATGCTTTCGTCATACGCCACACACACACACACACACACACACACTCACACACATTTATGTATAATATGTACGTACGTGCGCGTTTTATAACCCTTTTTGCCCCAGACATCCCCCTCGTAGCACCGCCATCCGTCGACAACGATATTATTATCACCGGGGTGTAAAACTCATCGGAGAATATACGAGTATACCTACCCTATATACGCGCTCACACAATACTTATTCTCTGGGTATATTATACGAAGAACCGCGTGTACGCACTGTGCACTTCGGATCGTCGTAAAAACCTGCGCACGCGGTATATATAATAAGTTTTATACTACGTCGTAAAACGCGATTATTACAGTGGCGAATAAACCCTCCCCTCAGTCCATCCCGTACACAGCCCGTCTTGTATAGATGTATATAAAGAGAGAGAGATCACTGACCCCTGCGTATATTATATTTTATTGTGTACGTGGTATTGGACATAACCTGCGACAATGTACAACTGTATACGGCGGTGCGATACGCGGACGGGACGTGCGCGTGACGGCGTCGACGGTCGGAAGAAAACCGGGCCACAGACTTACGATTTATTATTATTATTATTATTTTGTGTTTATACTTATGCATTCAAACTTGTCGGTGAATCGACTGGGGATTTTATTATTATTATTTTTTATTACTTTTCACCCTCAAGAGTGGATTAAAATCGTACACCCCATCGATCTTATACCAGGTCGTACAAATATAATACATGCATATTGAAATATCTTTCTAGTCAAAAAAATTGATTTGTTTAAAATAGTTTAATAAGCTTAAATACTAAATTTGTTTAATTCCAAAGTATTAGAAATGATATAGGTATACCTATTATACAAGTATACTCTCGCTTCGATGTATTATTGTATTTCAAAACGAATCACTCGAAACGTAGACATGCAGAACCAAAAGTAAAATACCTAGACGAACATTTTAAGTTTAATTACTCTTACTTAGCTTAATAAATTTTCTCTTCCGCATTCTACATTATGTCTTTCAATTATAATTGAAATACCGTAATGCAAATGAAAGAACAAAATACATTATTTAATCAGTAAGTGACGCATAATTTGTTATACCTCTGATAACAGAATATTACTCAAAAATACGTATACCTAACGTGTTCGTCTCGTTACTACCATATATAGTTATGTTATACCGTAACTGTTGTATCTTAAAAATATATAATCATTCTTTTACAATTAACAATTCATTACTAGTTTACTATTTATTTAGACACAATACTTGGTAAAGATTGTTTGTGACAAGTTTAATTTAAGCACGCTAATTTAGAGAAAACTCACATTATGCATTACGCATGTATATTATGAATACGTATACTTCCAATAAGCCTCCCGTGAAACACAATTATTATTAAATGAATAAAACATACAGTATTGTCGGTATTACGTTTTAAACTATCTAAGTTTCCTGATTATTTTACAAGTATAAAGCAATTACCTTACTGTCAACGCAAGTTTTATTCTTTGAACATATTGTCTTAGAATTGTGCGAATTCTATTAAAGTATAAATGTATTACGTGAAGAATTTGTAAATTATAAAAGCATAGGTATGTCTTGTTTTTTTTCTTAAACTCCGATGTAGACTTTAGCAAAACATAAAACCACTATTATTAAAAAATTTATATATATGATATATTTATTGTTCTCTACTTGTGGGAAAAAACATATATATTATATTAAGCAAATTAGCTTAGAATATTTATCGCATTTGGCAATGTCTCAATAAATGCGGAAATGCTCTTGATACCGTAAATATACCAATTGTACCAGACCTTCCGTAAATATATATTTATGTTCTTTTGAACATTTCAGTTTTTACACTCCAATTTATTGATATAAATCATGATGTAATATTTTTACTGTATCATTGAGAATACGAGAATTAAATATTATGGATTTATTTTAAATTTAACCAACCGTTAATGCTTAGTTGTGTATTGGACTCTTAGTGATAATTTAAAAATGTCGGCTCCACTATTGCAGTTTGTCTCACGTTCATCCTCAACATCTCTCTCTAGTATAAACGGGCTTTAAATTTTCAACTTTAAGTATAAAACTTTACAAAACATCTCCCCAAAAACATGTACTTCGAGACCCGTGTTAACGTTATAGATGTGATCAACTTTTTGGATTATTTCCTGAGGGGATTTTTCTTTTAACCGCATATTTCGTGACCTCGACGATCATATATATTGTTGAAAATACTGCGCGAATTTCAACCAAATTTTGTATACTATACATACATAAAAAAGAACATTAAACCAAGAAATTTACGATGTTGGGTTATAGGTATCTAGTTTATTTTGTACACTGTAATGGATGTGGTTAATTTGAAATTAATCAAAAAAATCATTATTTACCATGAAACTAGAATTTTTCAGAAGTATTTTAATTAAACAAATTAATAGATTGATTTTTTTAAACAATAAATTATTAATATGCAAGTATCCGAAATTTCGAGTATTATTTGTAAAAGTATATAAATATATAATAAATAATTATTTATATTGTTTTAATAACGAAGTTGTATTTTAAATAATAATACAGATAAAAGTTAATTTTATACTTTTTTACTTCAATACTTCGTATTTCATTTTAAAAATTTCGTGTTGTTTATTGTACTGTTTATTCATTTAATTAACCCCTATTTTCTTTATGTAAGTACCTAGTTATGTATTTTTTCATTCAATTTTCTTAACAGTATTTTCTTATTTCAATTTTGTAATTAATATATTTCATCATGATTTTCAAGAAACGGCAATAGAAGTTCTTAGAAATACAAAAAATGCATTTTATAATCATTTCCGACAGATTTCAATATGTTCATAAATTATATAATAATACTTACTGTAACTTATAATATTATATGGAAATATTTCATTATAGTGTACTAATTTAACGAGCACTTTTACTATAAAATATAGCCATCGTTAAAAATTGTAATCCCTATAGACTCGTAATAAAAACATTTATAAGCTTAAGAATGATGTATTATTAACTAACCACGATATTTGCGTATATTATTATTATTTTTTTTTTTTAATTACTCCGGGGCTAATAAATACGAAAAATAAAAAGAACCTTGATAGTTTTAATGATTACGGCCGTGCAATTGAGACTCTTAAGATCTATACACAGACGGTTTTTGTTCATTTATCAACGTTCGCAACCGACTAGGACTTCTTTCTAAGTATTCACACGCTATTGTTTCCACTTTACATTATGCAACGCACCATAGTGAGTTATATTTACATGTTGTATGGCTAAATTTCTTATTTGGTTCGTCGGATGAACAACTACCCTCGAATGCATGATGTCGTGTAGTGTTATGATGAATCGTCTGATCATGTGTTGGTATACATATGGTTTAGAAGTCCTGGATCACTCTCTTTATTATCACCGTGACAAATTAATTCGTTTTTCCGCCGCAATATTTTGTTTTATTTTTTTTTATTTAGTTAGCCAATTCTAATTGAATGGCAACCATTTCAAAAATTTCAAAATAATTTTTTTATGCAATTTAGTTCTCAATTTTTTTCAAAATCTCAATTGGAACGCTTTTTATTTTTAAAAGTGCATTAATCGGTATGAATTAATTTTAAAAAAAAATTGTGTAGATATTTATCCAAACATTGAATCTTAATCTATTGTATGTAGTGCCCAACCACAAAATTGTAAATGTTTTTCTTCATCACTTGCATGCAATTGTTAAACAAATTTTGTTTTCTATTGGTTTATTTTTTATATTTTTTATATATATATATATAACGTTGTATAAATGAATTATTTACTCTAATCCCATGCTACAAAAAGTATGAATAATTTTGCAGATACAAGTTGAATTTCAAAAAATTTTAATGATATGTTCAACATTTATTTTGTTTTTTAATCTACCTGATCTCCCTTTTTCTTATTTACATTACACAAGAGTTAAAATTAAGTTTGTATTAAAATTATTAGAAAATCAATGAAATTATTCAATACTATACACTGCTTAATCATAATATGATATATCTAATATCTACCCGATTTGTTTGATTTTATTTCAATTAATTTTTAATTTTAATTTTAATAAAAATCTTATTTTTTTGAATAAAAATCCAGGAGATCCAAATTCAGTACATTTTCTCTTAAGTATATATATACCGTGTACTGTATAATATATCGTTTTCAATATATTTGGTATACTCATATAATTATGTGTATTTTCCCCATTATCAATTTATTATGTAATTCCTTGAACGTAATGTCTTTATATGTTATAACTCTTAATCTTTAGATTGCAGAAATACTCGAACCATCAAACGGCGTTTAATTTAAATTAAATACAATTGTTTGTCCTATCGTGCACAGCTATTGTACACAAGCTACTGGTATATACAATAAGACTACATTTTAACGTTGAAATTGTATTTCAATATTAATACCGTATTATTATAAATGTTTGTGATACTTTCTAGCGTGTTAGTGCCGAGCGTACGTATAATTTATTGGTATAGAATGTATATTATTATATAAACTCAATATCAAATTGCAAGCAATTTCAGCCGTGGTGTATCATAGCACCATCTCGCGTTATACTATTCTGCGTGTAGTTGTGTTTATATGTGAAAATGTGAATTGTGTATAATATATTATATATTTATGTATATTATAGGTTTAAGACTGGGGTCTACAGTGTATAATAATATAAAAACACTGTATGCTTGGGCATATATATATTGACAGAATCACGTGGGAAATATATTGTAAACAATCGGTTAACGTAATTTAAAATTTTGAATTCCAGACATGAGTCAAGAACTAGCCATCAACTCCTATGATATAGTAAGCACGCTTCAAGCCCTCGGCATGATGAAATATTGGAAGGGAAAGCACATCATACTCAAGAAACAGGTAATACGCTTGTTTTATTTGATTTCGACGGGTCAGCTAATACAAAATTCATGCTTAACCCCCGAACGTCCTTCCCGAAAGATCTATGACTTCCTATATCTTATTTTTAGTATAAATTGTATATGCTATGTGTGCATGTATATACATGTCATAATACAAGCCTTTTAAATCGGAGCTATATGGAATGGAAATACGGAATATTATATAATAAGTACCTATACCTATACGTATTCGGTGTTTTGGTACCGTAAAGTCTGCTGCTAGGTTTCCGGTCGGAATATAATATACGCTCTTTCATACATAAGTATTTTGACTTCGGAAAAGTAAGATATAATATAATAAGGAATTTGTATTTGTCGAAATGTATGTTTTTTTTATGTCACTCTCGAACTGTACCGTCCATTCTTTGAAATACTTCAATAGAATAATAATAAAAAAAATTTACATAAGTACCTATCGTATACTGATAACCAATTAAATAAGTATACTTCCAAGCAATAGAATATCTATGCAATAATTAAGTTTTACTGTATCCTCATATTTTATTTATTTTTACTAGTTTATCGACTCACAATCGTCGAATATATATAATATTATGCTTATAATCAGATATCCATATATATGCCGGTATACCATATACTTGACCATTGTATTATACATATTGATGTTTATAATTTTTAAAATTAAATTTAAAAAAAAATATATTTTCAAAATACATATATTTACTGAAAAAATTAATATGTGGTGGTAAAAGAATCGCTCTATATATTATAATTTTCGTAAGTATACCATTGATATACTTTTAACTTTAGAAAATAATTTTAAAAAAGCAGCGTTTCAAAAAAAACGTATTATTATACGTTTACATGAGCATACTAGCCGGACTTGTGTAACAATGGACTTACTGTTTTTGTTATTGGCAAAACGTTTTGTCACTACAATATACAATTATAATTGTGTGTTCTTATGTATAGCATAATAAAACTCTTTGAAATCAATATAATTTACTTCTCTATTACGACTTCTAATATAAAACATGATATATCGTGACTAATTTGAGTAGCTCAATTCTTATAAATCATATAAGATTTGTAATTAAATTTTGTTTTTGTAATTCGTTTTAAAATATGCACACATTTGCAGCAGCTTGAAATACAAATTACGTTAAAATATCTAATATTAGTGTAAAGTGTTTAATTTGTCAAGTTCTAAGTTTTTTTTAATTTTTAATTTTTTTCTTATTAAACTTATGGTTGGTGTTTGAAAAATCTAAAGATCAAAGTATAAAATAATTTAATCGGTAATTTACAAAAATGAATTTACATAAAAAGTTTTTATGTCATTAGTTTCTAGAGAGTTCATAATATATGTACAATAAAATAATATTATGTTTGTACTTAATTTTGGTGACGGGTGTAATTCAGTAGACAATAAACGTTCTCACTGTCTCGTGTATCATTTACATGTACAATTATGTTATATTGTGCGGTCAAGGAAGATTACGGTTAACAGTTTGAAATTGTATTATGACTATGTGGTTTCGACTGATTATTATTATAACTATTATTAATTATCATCGCAATATAGTCAGAAATATTAATAAATAATATTATTAATAATGATAACAACAATGATGGAAATAAAAATATTTTAGAAATACAATTTAAAAATATTGTGTAAGTACTGTTGTATATTGGTTGCCCGTCCCTCCCCTAAAATAACACATAATTAACTTAAGTAGCAGACTCGTAGCTGACTTTCATTCCTATATTCTATATTAGATAGTTGTTGTATAATAGTTATGTTTGGACCCGCTTTTTGGCGTGGGCAAAACTCGTGTGTGTAGGTGTAGGATGGTTCATATATGTGTGCGCGCGCATGCGGCGGAAGTCCCGTTTTACACACGCGCTGATACCCAAATAGCAGGACCGTCGACAAATCATTATTGTGCTTAATGTGCTCATCCTCGACGCTATAATACAATATATTGTGTAAAACACACATAGGTTCTGTAATATTTGTTCACCCAATAAACGACTAAAATAATTTTTCGTTACTTTTAGCGATAAATAATCGAAGGGGAAAAAATAGAAACATTTCCAACTAAAAACTTTTGGAGTGTTGACCGGCTTCTTATAAAATATATATTTATCACAGATAAAAAATATTATATAACTTTATTTTAGACTAATTTAGTCTTCATCTAACTAAGAATCTAAAAAAAAATTATATTTTTAATAGGTTTAATAGGTATACTGAATGTTCACGTATAATAATACATTAAGTTTTCCTGGTATATATTTTGACTAAAAACTTACTAATAAAAAATAAACATATTTTAATTCATTCCAAATATATTCATTAAACATGACTTATGTTCATGCATTATTGTGAAAATGAACTAGCTCTTATATACCTTATATACCTGTATTACCCTGTATTGCTAATCTTCAGTCTATGCTTTTTAATATATCGTTATGTTGTTAATTGCTTTTTTTGATTTACCTGAATCTTATAAACATTTTCCTTAGTCACTTACTATACTTCAATTTTTTGTTCAATTTGTTCAATTCTTGTTATATAAATATTAATCTTGATTACGTTATAAAGTTTTTTTTTAATTAAACTAAACCCAAATCTAGTTTTTCTCAAAGTATAGATCTTATAAGTATTATAATTCCCACAAAAATGCAGAATCTAAAATTTTTGTTTATAATTAGTTCATAGTTAGGTTAAGGTTAGCCGGTTAGGTTACCTACCTTGTCCAAAACTCAAACAATTATCAGATAAAAATGACTGGGTATTCATAATTAAGTAGGAATGATTGGACGTATCATTCTGATTGTCCAATTTAAACTATTAAATGTTTAGTGAATTGTGGTGCACATAATAAAAGTATCCACTGTCTAATATTGTTAAAAACTTCAAGTCACTTAATGCTGTAGCTTATTCCATGGTAATAAAAAAAAACTATCTATGATCGTGATATAATTCAATGTTCACGTGGTCGTATTAATGTTTCAGAGACGATTCGATCAAGTTTTTTTCTATTCTACTCACGTATGTATTTTAAATTATTTTTTCAGTTTCAAAAACGTCACATTTTCACGAATGCTGTACAGATTTTCAATAATTTGAATTTGTTTATTTATAAAATCGCCACCACTATAATATTACGTGTCGACTTATGGTGTATCAATGTCAAACCATAATCTAAACTAATTATAGTTATTCTGTTTGGAGACTTTCTATACTAGTTCCGTACATAAATAAGTACCCATGTGCATATTTGATTAACTATAAATGTTACTTTATCGATTATCAATAAAATAATATTGGTGCATACTTACTATAAAGGACATTTTAATTCAATAATTTATTGATATAGATAACTACACATAATTTTAAGTTAAAGCGAACATAATCAATATAACTTGGTATTGAGATTTTAACCCTGCAAGTAATAACATAATCTTACTAGCTACCATAAACATTTATTATACAATGATCAATTAACAAGAAATGAGGAAACTGAGAGGATTTCCTATTTCGATTAAATACCTACATCGTTATATCACAAAAAAAAAAACAAATTAAAAATTTACTTGTGTTCTTACTATATATAGTACTGTATTTACAGTATCGTGTCTATAAAGTATTACCTACATTTTTTTATGTATACAAGTAATGTAAATTTATTGACTGTTTATTTATAATATTAAATCACGTACACTTATTAAAAAATAAATTATAAAAACCAAAATACCAAATAATTTAGGTTAGAACAACTATAGTTGTCTATAAAATAAAAAATAAGTAAATGGAAAACTTATAGGTACCTATGTATCAATAGATGTGCTATACTCATAGAGTCATAAGTATTTATAATGTTTTATATAAAAATTAAATGTCAAATATTTGTAAATACGAGGCATCCATGAATAAAAATTATCTATATTTTTACCCTAATGTTTTTTTCGAATATTTAAATACTTTTTTTAAATAACTGTATGCATATTGCATATATTATACCTAAATTATTTAAAAAAGTATCTTTTACAACATTAAGTAGTAATGCACTTAGGTTACAGTCCAGTCCTAATTATTACCATCGCTCGAGCATAGTACTTATTTTTTGATACCATCTAAGGTGATATCTAAAATCAAAAAACGTATAAACAGTTTTAAGTTAAAGATACACCCTACCAATTGATGATGTATGCCTTACAACTGATGATTGAGAAAATCAAGTGTCTATTGACTCACTGTTTTAAACAGCTTTCGGTTGTTGATTAAATGTAAATCAATTGGCTGTTGACTTACAGTTTCTCTGAAACATGACTTAGTGTTTGTCCTTCTTATAGCGCCCAAAACGAATTTACTAACTTACACAGACTTTAGATTACTTGAACAGCTAAAGACATGAATTACACGTGCCGGGAAATACGATGGGTAGTCGTCGTCATCATTCAACTGTTGAGTATTTTTATTTCTCTCGAAATTCGAAACATCAATTTATTTATTTTGTAATTCAATCTTGTTTTTGTCAATAACAAAACTTCGTTTATATTTATTATTTCCTACTACTATTATTAAGCACCTATACGTTAAGCGATGGTTTATTATTAATATTATTATAATCATGCATGTCGTCATCACGTGGATTCATGTAATAATCTTTTGTGAACAATATTACAAGATTACAACGTTTTTTCACTTTTTCAAAATACTAATGTTTATGGTGTTGTTAGTACAAACGAGACTATTGTTTTTTGTATTAATTGTGAACAATGGTAGAATCGTTAATCATCGATGTTCAAATTCCAGAAATATTAAAAGAATGTCATTTAAAGTTATTAAATACTTGATGCAAACTACTAATGGTTTACATAAAGCCTCAACAATATTAACAATATTATATAGCAGTATACAATACAGTATGGTTATGACTCGACCAAGTAATAGGTTTTGAGTCCTAATGACGTTTACTCCTTTATTAAAACTTTTATAGACTGTTCAAAGAAACAATTTATTAAGAGTAAAACTTTACGGAATCTGTTTCATCAAAGGATTTGATACAACATTTTATACATGTTTCAGTTTTTTCAATTGAACCTTTAAAATCGAATCCATTAGCTCCGGTTCGATTTATATTGTTTAAAAATAGTTTGTTCGTTTAATGTGTATTTTGTTTGGAAAAATCTGAACTTTAATATACACAAAATAGTATAACTGTATATTATCCATTTAAACAATTAAAATCAATACATAATGTTATTTATATGATATATTGTATGTAGAACAAAATATTTTCCAGTAAAAATATGATGTATCGACATAACGTTAGTCAAGTTAAAACCAACCGTAAGTTTTCAATAAAATAAGATAGTAAATATTATGCTTATACTCATATTACACACTTAGAGTAGTGGTTTCCATTCTTCTTATGAACATTATTCCAAAATTTTAAAATTAACTTTTCATGATCATTATAAAAAAAAAAAAAAAACATAATAATTTCCATTTGTTAATATTTAACAATAATATAAAACAATAAAATAACTTGAAGAAATTTATAATTTACAATTCACTATGAAAATTGATTTCTCATACTTTTAAAATTAAAAAAAAAAAAATAACAGATACTTAATAACTTTTTCATGTTCAAGAATTTCCATATGTTCTTAAATAATTGTATGAATATTGATTGAAAGTGTACTGTGCATTCTATCATTTAAAAATAAATGCGATTTCTATACTTAGATTGTATGATGATTTATTTTTCGTCTAATTACACTAAGTATTATTGAATTGAAAATGTAGCAATTTTTAAATGAAGATATTTACTCACCAATATCAACCGTTTTCCGATTCATCCCTTAAATGGTCAATATACTGATTAAACTTAATTAATTGTTCAAAAGTATCACTTTAAAAAGCAAATTTTACTACCCACGTTGAGTTTATGACTTCGTTAGCCAGTGAGAGGTATTTTTTTGTATTGTAGATAGTTTGTAAAGATGAGTGCTTAATTATTTGTTTTTCAAACTACCCACCAGAGAGTAATAACTAGTAATGACAAGTGAACAAGTAATAATGAATATTCTACGGACGTTAATAATAGGTTTTACATGAAAAAATATACACATTGCAAACACGTTTTGTCTTTTAAATTTTTTCAGTTTAATTTAATTATCAATTTTATTTGATGTTAATTGACTTATACAATCCTTTTTCGTATGTGTTAAGTTCGAAAAAACCATTGTGGGCGTTTAAATTTAATTTCTGTGACATTAAAACTATGTATTTTAATGGTAAATTTAACTTCAGTTGACAAAATCTAGTTCAATTCTCTAAAGCTATGATTAAATTTGATTAGTAAAACGATCGGAATTAACTACAAGTTATAATTAAAACTAGATTAGTAAAATGTCAAGTCAAATGGCTATTGGTAAAATAGCCCTTAATGTTATTCCTGTGTTGCGTCCACTCGTAGTATACCACTCGGTATCCATTATAGATAGGTACTCGTCTATTATATTCAAATCAAGGGACGCTAGATTGTTTGTGTTATATAATAAATGTGGCACGAGAGGGGATATACGAGTTTGTCTAAAATGTATTGCATATATTATATTAATTATAGTCAATGTTGCTAACCTAACTGTAAATTACTCATTTGACATATTTTATCTTTGATCAATCGTCTATTATATCGATGTATTATAATGTATATCACATAAAATGTTTATTATAAGTATAAGCTGTTTAATTATTGTAAATGCTAGTTGTTCAATTTTAAATATAAAAACAATTATATGTTGAAAATAAACAAGATGTACATATACCTACATAAGATGCTCCCTCACATACGCATATTTATAAATCATAATATGTAAAAGAACAATTGCTGATGTGCTTAAATTGACTATCGTGTTTGCAATAACTGATAAATTATAGAACTAATAACTCGTTATGTACATTTTATTAGTAAACGGCACTGCTCTATATCTAACTATATTATTTGATTTGATTTATTCAATAAGAACAACTGTATAGATATTTTTTTCGATGACCGTTAATGAAGAATTTGAAAAAATGTATGTATTTCATTAAAACTATTGTGTACTCATATTGTAAAGCTGTGTTAAGCCATAATTGGTGAGAAAAAGCAACATTTTCGAGCTGCTCTCTCTCTTTCCGCATGAGTTGGATTATGAGGGTTTATCCCTCCGGATCGGAAAAGATGGCTCTATAATATGTTTATTCAAAACAATGATTTTTATAATTAATCCACCCCAACCTCGCTAGAAATCCTCTTATTTCTACTCATAAATTGATAAATTAAAATATATTAATATCAAATACTTCATCATACATGTTAAAACGTTATTATTTTCAATAAATTGATAAGCAAGGGCCAATAATTTTTAAATCATGGTATTTCTGTAAATAACTGAATCGAGATCTGTACATTGATGTGTACCAAGTTCTGCTGCAGACTACACAATTTACATAGTCAACTTTCATTTTTTTTTTTTTTATCTATTTTAATAATTATTAATTAATATCACGGACGCCCTTTTATTTAATTTAGCTGACACGCCACATATAAAATTGTCCCCTCTCTTATTATTAACTCGGTTATGGCACATATGAACATATAAACACTGTCACTCGGCAGTTGGTTCGTAAAATTCTAGCTTTATAAATTTATAAAAAAAAAAGCTAAATATGTGAGTATATGTGTCTATTTATACATCGTACAAGCAACAAATAAGATGTAAAATACGACGCAAACTTTATATTATGATAGTGTTATTGTAACGACAATTTTTTATTCTGTTACCGATATTATGTATTATTCCGGCATACACTAGAAAACTATCGATATATTGTTATCGCCTAAATGGCGGTTAGGTGAAGAAGGGAGGTAAAAATAAAACCCGTCCGCCGTGGCGAGGTAAAAAAATAATAATAATGACGCCAGCCGTGGTTAAGGGGAAGCAAAGTACCGAGCACAGGGGTGTGTCCGGTTAAGACGGATAGTTATAGATAGACATACGGATAGTAATATCATTGTACCACAACGACAACGTCGAGACCGTAAATAAGGATTTATACTTTTATCTTACGCGCGTCCGGAAATTGCAGTCTGCACATTATCCGCATCAGATTCAGTTGCGCTATTGTTTAAGATATCTTCTGACCGTGATAATATATTATTATTATTTTCACATATGATATAACGCTCAACTATGACGCCAAAAATGTGTTGTGCCGATAAGTCTGAAATACATTCGCATATCAAATTCTCGATGTTTATATTATATAAATGCTATATTGTAATATTAGAAAGATTATTACGATCACCCGTTAAAATAAAATACGTTTTGCTATAAGCTTATATGTCGAATATTTTGGTATTTTTCTTTTCTGTTTTATTCGATTAAAACTATTTGGTTTCCGATCAGTGTGCAGTATTATTTTTTTAGCATTTGTTCTTTATTTACACTTTTAGTATACGAGAGCATGTCAAACGTGGGACGATATGATGTAAAACGGTTTCCTTAAGGGTCCGATTATCATTTTTGGCCAACAAGGACGTTTTGTTTTCGCCATGTTCTGCAGAGCCGTCATCACGTTTAATGCGAGACACAAAATATTATTTTACGGTTAACGTTTTTTTATAAGTTTAATCTTGTTATTTTTTTTTTTTTTTTTGTGTTTTAGAAATTCGATTACTCGCATATCTTATCGTGTTTACTGTTTGTATTTTGTATATTGTTGTAGTGGCGGATCGAGTTCCTCTTCTCTAACGTACCTTTCACATATATCTATATAACATGCGCGTTATATTATATAGGTGTATAATAATTTTCGATAGACGAACATGTGTTAATATTTATGAACTACTGTGTTAAGCGTCACAAAAATATATTTATACTATTAAACGCAACCGTTTTTGTATTAAGTTACGGACACTTTATGTAATAATATAAAATTCCATCGATGAAAATCGATACCGTAACTCCTTGCAGGGAATACTATATACCGCATAGTATTATCATATATAATGTATCTTATACTTACTTAAGATATTTTCTAAGTATCTAAGCAGTTTTTTAACTTAAGTATTATGCGCAATAATAAGGCATTTCTTATTTTAAAAACGTTCTAAATAGCACAAGCTGTAAAATGTATTTGTAATTTATGGAATTATTCTGGACCATAATCTATACCATGATCGTGTACTTATAATATCTAAAAGCTATATATAAAATAAAATACCAACTCTAAAGTTATTTTATTACATAGTCTTTTCTATTTTCAGCACTTTTTTGCAACATAATTAATTTCAGTATACAATAAATTAGAAGGTATTCTTTAATTTCACATTATCGTGATAGGTACATTATTTTAGTTGCAGAAATAAAACATCTAGCCCAGACACAAGACCATCATTTTTGCATAATTTAGTGTAATTGAAAAATATATACTTGTCTTCATATAAGTTCGCCATCACAATTTTATATTATTTCAATAATTGTTGATTATTAATTTAATAATTATGCATACACAAAGTTGTCAACTGATTCCCAGCTAGTTCCAAAAAAAAAATTATTTGGAAACAAATCGTTTAAACTTAACAATTAACAATAACCTCAAGCTCTATTATTTATATATATCGTACTTAATAATTTAATTATAAAATTATAATTTTTTCAAGTTAGAAGAGTTTTAAGAACACTTAAAACTTTATAAGAAATGGTATACGCATCTAATTAATTTAATGTTAGCTATAATGTGTTATGAAAAACAAATATATCATTTAATATATATTTGAATTTATTCACTATAACAAGAATAATAATAAACTCTTGGGTTTTGGTAATTTTCCTTTCGGTTATCAATTTTTTTTAAATTCTTAATCATGTTACATAATTTTCACCAAAACACATTAATTTTAAAAATAACGCATTAAACACAAAAGCCGTTCATTAATTAAAAATAACATTATTACCTTATTTCATTATTAACTGGGCATTATTTGTTCGATATTTATCAAATTTCAAAAATCTTATTTATTACATACCTAATTATAATTTCTTGTACGGTGAAGTGAATAGAGCCAGAGAGATTGAAAGTCTCATTTTTAACGTTTGAAATAAAAATTAATTAACGGTATTCAGATGTGGTAATGTGAAATTTTAAGATGATTTTTCTTTATTTGTAATATATCAGATGCATTTGAAAAAACAATGGGTTCAAAAATCATAGCGTTGTTTGTTTTTTATGAATGACTTGGTTTTTTTCTTTATTATTATTACTATTAATGAATTAAAAACCTGTCTAATCACTGACAATTTCTTGTGACTATGCTTTCCTTATATATTCGTGTACCTAACAACATCGCGTGCAGCACATAGCGTGTTATAACTTTGTTGATCACTAAAAAAAAATAATAATATTTATGTTTATGGCAATTTACGTTGTTTAAATTATTTTTCTTTTGCTTTCCAAATTAGACGGGTAATTTGTAAATTTACGTAACACAATTAATGCTCCGACGTAGAATTATAATTTCCTTTTTTAGCAAAATAAAAAGCTATAATATTGACGATTTTTCTCTTAGTCTATACTATAAAAATGTAATCATCAATATGCTCTTATCTGTTAAAATAAGTGATTTTATAACAGTTACACATAAATTTATATTATATTAGCTGATACTAAAAAATGCGTTTCCTATTTAGGTACACGTAGTCATTGACAATTTTTTTGACTAAACAAATTTTGCAGCCGTATATTAATTGTATTTATCTATATTATGTGTTCTTAATATGAAATGACTACAATACAATATGAAGAACATACACCAAAAAACTTTTGAATGAGCTAAATTATTTAGCTACTGAAAATTGGGTAGCTAGAACGTGTATAAATGTAATATTGTGTTAATGTAGGTACATACTATAAAACCAATAACTCAACTCGGCCCACACTTCACTGAAAATTTAAATTTAATTGAATTATTAAAAAAATTCTTTTCTACACATCATACACCTTTATCTATATACTTTTCCTATATTAGTTAAAAATAAAAAATAAATTTATACTGATCCTTATAATAATTATATATTATGTGTGTGTGTGTATTGGTATTTATTTTATTACAAATGTAAAATACGCTTTATTGTAATTTTTTTAATTTTGAATTCAAACAATAAAATATTATACAAATTAACCTCTCTATTGCCTAAAGATGTATTACCATGTAAGATACTTTAATCTTTAGTTATCAATCCAAAACCCGAGTGGCCAGGTTTATTTATAACTATACTGTAACAATACTGCAATGTTATTTTACACGTATATCAAATTAACTATCATTAATCATTATAATTCGTACTTACCTAGTGTAATGCTAGTTAATTATTATCACACATCTATATTATGCTAAAACCACTATAATGGGTGGTTAGTATGTACACATAGTAAGTACGATTGTTATCGTTTGCCACTGTTTCTCCTGATGAGATTATATCTTTAGTATGATTATCGACAAAATAAATTTATATTAAACAAACCGATGACGTGTGATCATAATATGGTATTATTATACATAACATTGTGTGTTATAGTATACTATTGCGGTTACTTTGTCGTGTCATATGATTACTGTGAATTATTATTATAATGTATTAGATTATAAGAAGAAAGCGATTGGTTTAGACGACTTTCGCATCCGTTAGGGACGCTGTGGACCACCGATGATGCTAATTTTCCATCAAAACCATAGTATTACAATTCGTGATTGGAATTTATTATTTATTCGACGTTGCTATGATTGCGACGAGAACGAATACGGAACGAGACGTGCAAAAACCATACTCGTCCTGACATTTATTTTCTATTTGGACGATTTTTTTTCATCAATATTTTCAAGCGTAACCGACAATTCTCTCTGTTATGACGCTGAATTTATTTAGATGTATATTTAAACATTCACTATATATAGTACGTCTCACACGTCGTATGTGCATAATTTATTATTAGTATTATTTGGTCTCGCCTTTTCATCTTTTCGACGATATACAAATAAAATAAAAGTATAATTTATACCAATGAAAATACAAATGTATCTTTATTGTAAGGTTGATACCTACAAATATTCAATTAAATAGAACATTACACTACTTTACACTCATTTGCTGTCCGGATATTAACTCGTGCTTTTATGTGACTTAAATTCCATATATTTTTATTTAATGTTTAAATCTATTTACAGGAAGTGATTGACGAGTATTTGGAAAGGTCAAAACGTCGAGGATCAGACTACAAAGAGATCGACGCAAAATGTCTGCGATGGCGGCCCCGTTCAGCAGCTCCTACCCCGGCCGGGCCCACGTGAAATGTACCTGTTCGCATGTGAGTGGGTGTAAAATATTATTAGTATTATGGTGTATTGCTAAAAATACCACTTTTTTTTTTATGTTTCCATTATATAAACTAGGTATTGTTTAAAATATATTTATGTTAAAAATAAAAATTAAATTAAACGATTTTGAGATTCACCAATTACGTTAGTCTCAACAAACGTCGATGTATATATATAGAAAAATACAATTTAATAATAAGCATGTTAATAAAACATATTTTGCTCAATTCTTTTGTTATATTTACTTCGAAAATAATAATCGATATACGCAGTAGACATTTTACAAATTAAATCAAAACGCCAGTAAAGTTGTTCGATGAGTTTAGACTTTTGGAGTACCTACCTATAGTAAATAATAACGCGACGATGCTGTTCTCGGAAATTTATAATACTGTATGCCTACGCTTTCAGTTAAATATAAAACAAATTAATTAGCGATTTCCTCGAGTGCCATTTTCGTCATTATGACACAAACATAAATATTATTATTTCATTACATCGATTTTCACATCATTTCTAAAAAAAGAAAATTAATAAATAAAGGCAGTAAGTTCTATCTTGTTACGTTATAAAAATGCCTGCAGAAAAAAATGTTCTTACTTGTACGCCAGATTATTAAATTTCATATTATACTACCTACAGGTTCTCTATATAGTGGATACTTAATTGTATTGCCATGAAAAATAAATTCGAGAAAAATGAGTTTGTAATTGAAATATAATATTTAAAGTTTATCTAAATACAATAATATGTCACATTTACGTTCATCTTGATAGTTTAATCGTTTATGTATGAGTAATAAAAAATGAAAACAAACAAGTGTTTTGTGTGATGTTGTAAATTCACGTTTTACTAAACTTAATAACAACAGACTACCTAATTTGACTTATATATTTTATTCGTTTAATGGATACGTCTAGCTGCAGTTCTTATTTGACTGCTAGCCATGATGTATTATCACAGTACATTTGAGTGCGTGTTTGTATATTTATTTTATAATTGTAATTTTTTGTCACATAACATTTTTTTTTTTTTTTTTTTGAGGTAAATACATTAATATTTGGCAACGTTAGTGTGAAGTTATATATTAAACTTATTTCAGTTGTATTCATCTTTAAAATCAGGGCACATTTTGGCTTAACGTTGAATAATTCAAGCGTTGTTAATTATTTAGTTATTTAAAATGTAATTTTTTTCTTCCAACACATATCGGTGCCAACGTTTTAACGGATAAATCTCCGAAGTATACCATACGACAGAACTTCATCTGATTTAACCTTATGCTTGATTTACTCATTTTTTAATCAATCAGAAACCCGTATAATCCCTTTATTGTCACATAAATAATATTACTGGTAACTAAAATTTATTTTAAGGACAAAATCATAATATTAAAGTAAAGAAAAGTTACTCGCGCGGAATCACCCATCATGTATCGAATATAATGAAAAATGTGAATTGCTATTATAAATTATGTAATTATATGATTGTCTGTATAGATTTTTGTTTTAATATATAGTTATTATTAGGTATTATAAATTATAATTTAAAAATACGATCTGCTTATCATTGCCATTAGAGGTGTATAAATAAATTTATAAAATCACCTCCAAATGTAATATAATATAATATGTAACTACTAATTACGTATATTATATACTTTAATAATATTTTTTTGTATGGAAATATTATGCGAAAAAATTGTTATTTTGTTATGATCGACCATTATCGAAATATTAAAGGCTGCATTTCAATCACCATGTTATATGCCCGATTTCAATATACTATATAATATACGCGTGGTGGCTTCCGTTTTCTATACCGTGTTCGCGATTTGCACATTATAAGCCCCCGCGTTTTCCCGCTCTTCCAGGATGGCCTTTATTATGGTAAAATGGACGGAATATTTAATTGCGTCTCTTCTTATATATTGTCATTGATTACAATGTGAAATGAAACGTGTGCACATTGTTACAATTTTAAGTTAAAATTTTTAATGCGCAACCAACATTAAAACTATTTCAACGTCTATAAAATAACTAAAATATATCCCTTAAAAATAAAAAATATACACCGAAAAAAAATGTTTCTAATTTAAAAAAAAAAAATCAACCGTTCCTTGAATACCTAAAACGTAAATTATATGCGAAAAATTAAAATAGATTAATAAAAAGTATTTTTATTTCTATATATTATAACGAATAAGTAATATTATATATAATACGAATTATTCGTTCAAAAAAAAAAAAAGAATATGTTAACTTTTTTAGAAAAACGAAATAATGTGACTGAAATTTCGATAATATTATACTCTATATATTCGGTTAAAACCCCAAGCATATATGCAGATTATATAATGATTATTATTATTATATACGTGACCAATAATAAATATGACAAATTGTGCATAACGAAATATATTTCGAATATTTTTGATTGAATAGAATATAAGTATAGCGTTACTGCATTGCACATTTATAATTTATATTATGGCCTACAGCCGGAATTGATGTATATCATAATCTACGCGACTACGCGGAAATGCGCATCAATTTCCGAGCCACTCTACTCGCACAACATTATATGCATGCATAATTATGTACGAACTGCATCACTACGCCATCCCTCGAGGTTGGTCGGGAAATTCGCTGCTGCATAATATTATACCGCGCGGGCGGTCGGGCGTTTTCGCGTTCGCGTTTTGACACTTGAGATTTTAATTGCCGCGCGCGAATTGTGACGCGCGCACAGGTCGTATTATTATTTTCAAATTACACATCGCGCAACTCGAGTGCACTCGGTGAGGTAGAATAAGGCGGCACTACTCGCGTTACGGCGGCGGCGGTTGCCTTTTGATTTTCAAGTCGTATGTCGCATTTCGGGACATTGGTCGAGAAGACCGGAAACATCGCACCGTGGCGGGTCCACCGAACCGGAAAAGGCGACGCAAAACATCAAAAATCTGCGAGCGTGCTCCTTGTCCCCATTATAGATTCGATCACCCGTGCACTTTATCGGGTGGAGCGCGACGATTACCAGCCGTTAACCGACATGCGAAGTATTTGATTCCAAACGATGCGAGGACGGTAATGGTTATACAGCACAGTTTTGTGAAGAAAATTGTTTTTTTTTTTTCGTTTTTATGATTTTTTGCTGTTAACGTTCGTTTGGGTATAGAATGATTGCTCGCGAACGTCTCGTGAGTATCTTTGAATAAATTGGAAATGGAATCTAAACGGCACATACGCGTTTTGAAAAGATCTTTTTTTCGATAAACTTGGTAGATATATAGGTACTAGAAATACCTTGATCATTTAAGGAAGAACTGACTGCCGACTTTTGTTAGTTGAAATCAAAAACAGGGTTCGTTCTCGTATCGAAATCAAAACACTGAATTCGCCATGAACACGCACACACACACATACCATTATATTATTACATTAGAAGGAGTACATTTATATTCATATTGTTTGTATTTATTTATTTAACAAATCAATATGTTTACATACATTCGTTTCTCTTTGTATGCAAATTAAATCTGATACTGACTATTTTAACGATAAACGTTATGTATAATTATTTACTACAGAACTTACGAAGTACATAAAACGAAACCTAACCTTACCTATAAAACACATCTGTAGATATATGTACTTACTATTATAACCATTTGATATCATATCAAAAAAATGCTTTAATTACACTTATCGAAGTTGAAACCATTCTTGCCTTTGATCACCGTTGAAAATATTATATAACATCAGTGTTATCTTCATCTGTATTCATTGATGCATATTTTTGGTTATAATTTGCAAATGAATTATTGGTGCTTACAACCGTCCCTTGCACTCTATTCTATGCAATTACATACAATATACTTTCAATAAATTTGTATTTCGTTTGAAAACAAAATTTCATATCAGCATATCTATAAAATCATATGCTATAAAATATCCATGTATTGAAAATAAAGGTTTTTGAGTATACTACATAGCTATATAGCAACCTAATGGGAGTGAACGTGCTAAATGAATCGCCTTGTATATTTACGCATAGATACACATTTATAGATGCAGTTACAGGCATACATATGGTTATGGCTCACAATAAAGTATACGTATTATATGTAATTTAAATAAATATTATTGTAACGGATAATCCCTGGAGACAAAAAAAAAATACATCAAATAATCACTCGGGTAGAGTTGTGTAATATATAATATAAATCAAATTATCCGTTGCTCAAATACTTTTTTTAATCAGCCAAACCGCTTTTTGTGTTTTGGGTGTATCCCCCTCTCGTTTTCCATTCTGTTGTGCGTCTCGCGTTTGGCTGCAAACGACATCAGGAAAAACTTCCGTATATCCGCCACGACCGCCATAATTAAAACCCCGTAGTTTCCGACACAGTTATTCATAACCGTTCGCGTGTACACGTGCCTGGTGAACTGTGATTTGTAATCTCTTGGCCGCCGCTGCCGATCATCTCGAAATGTATATTTTAATAACCACGCACGTCTTGCCGCGGCCATTGATGCAGACTTGTAGGCTTGCGACAATGTTTAAAAAATCCTTTTAATTATTCTCAACCCTGTAACCTATCATCGGTCGTGCATAAAACAGTATTAAATATTATAATAACACTAAATGACCACAAAAAACGATGCACCGCACATACTTTATTTACAAATATACTATATAGTGTACTGCAGGGGTCTCCAACCTTTTTTTACGGTGGGCCAAATTTGGTATACGCTTTAGCATCGCGGGCCAAAATTTTTAGAAATATGTTGTCTAAAAAAAAAAAAAATTGTTGTCTATCTAAGAATATATGTATAGGTTATGCAATTGAGAAATAAATAAGAATAGATAAGATTTATTTAAACAATGTATGTTTATTTTATAATTCAAAATTTGTTTTATATTTCAAAACATTTATTACCTTGGCGGGCCGTAGGTTGGAGACCCCTGGTGTACTGCATGGGATTCAGTATAGTTAAACATTATATTATGTTCATATAAGTGGCACTTATTCACCGCAGCCTACAGTCCTGCCAGACATAAAATTCCTAGCAACATCAATATTCAATATCATCTAAGGCAAAAGTTTCCAACCCGCAGCCCACCTTGTCTTTATTAAAAGCCCACAATCACATTTTTAGCATGGCATATTTTTATTATTATTATTTTTTTTTTTAAATACATGTTTGATCATTTAAAACATGTTCGTTACAAACTTAGCTCATACGATTTAAAATCGTTAATAAAAATAAAAATAATAGGTGACCCATCGCGTAAATAAAGTGAAGACCTATAATCTAAGAAAGACGGTTTAAAAGGAAAATCCCTAAAAATAGATCCTTAAAGAGTATATAGTTCAAAAATTAGTTATGATTTACCTGTAAGTAATTTAAATAATTGCAAAATATTATAACTAAATCAATATGAATGGTTGTTAAAATCTAATTTCAATAAAAAAAAAATAATAATAAATAATGTTTTAAGAGCGAAATTCAATATTTATTTATACTAAACTCCGTCTAAAGTAAGAAAGCTAGTCAATTTTAAAAAATAAATTGGTTTTTTTCGAAGTGCCTACTAAAACATTAAGGACTTTTCCGAGAGTTGTTAAATGTATCAAAAATTCAGTAAGATAAAAAATCATGGACATTAAGTTACCCAAATTTGTGACTATTTTGTATTGTATCACCTCTCATTGTTACAAGTCCATAACAATTTAATCGGTTGTGTACATCTGTGAGCACATATACACATATTTAGATATTTAATAATTAACTCTTCTATACCGTCGTGGGTCTTCTAATATATACCTAGGTAACACTGGAACGTGCGGAATGTTATTATAATACTGTTAACTTGAAGGCGTTCTTTATGTCAAACAACAGTTCCATTGATTTACCTAGGTAATACAAATTATAATAACGAATATACTTGTACATTGTACGCACTATATCGAAACTCTCGTTAATCTTATACGTTGTTCGTACAGATACAGCAGGTTAAAAGTGTTATAATTAACAGGAATACACGAATCAAGTGTCAACGTTTTCAGCCTTTCAGGTGAGCGAGCAAGCGTGTAGTATTTTTATTGCGTCGTCATCGTCGTCGGTAAGCCATATAATAATAAACGTATACTCGTATAATAACGATTTTCGCTCGCATTTTCGGTATATATATAGTCTGTACACTATATATATATATATATATATATACAGCGCCAGCAAAAGTCCTGCTATACAATATATATATACATTATATAACTACTTCTTGATATTATTTGTATACATATATAAGACATTTGTTTGCTCTTTCTACCTATGTTCGCATCTAAGACACGTTTACCGGCGAAAACCATATTCATTTTGTCGACCGAGTGTAGTCGTGCGTTTAAACATTTAAACATTATTATTTATTAATATATTTATGCATCATAATATAATCGTATATTAAACTGTAAAATATTAATTTATATATGTATACACAACATATACATCTCCGAGTAACCAATTGCTATAGGTACACACGCATATTATATACATTATATACCATATAGCTCCTTTCAATCGTGTCTTTTGATTAAGACGAGACCCGTCGGGCATTAAACATTTGATTAGCTCGTCGCCGAAGCAATATTATGCAAGACGAGTATCTGCGATTGATATCATCGTCGCTGCATTCGCGTGCTCATGCACATATACATATATTTTATACAGACGGTACCGCTGTGCAACGGTTATAAGTACTATTATGTTATAATAGCATTGGTGGTACATTCTATATAGGTATGTAAATTATATATATATATTATACCCGCCTAGATGGTTACGGTTTTTAATACGGATTGTGCACCATATTATATTCCTTTATTTAAATCATCATCGGTCCGTTACTGCTCGGTTAGTTAGTCGATTCAAATCCTTTTATAATATATCATATATACGCGCCGCCATTGCCTACGCGAAAATTGATTACACTCGTTTGATGTGCATAATATATTTGAGCGAATTTATCAAAAACTACGCGTTTTCCTGCGTATTATTACGCACAAGGTGATTCACCAAGCATGATTACTTCCATTTCTTTTTCGTTTAATAATACCATACCTAAAAATTATTGAAATATCTTATACCACTTGAGAAATGTTTTGTAGGCCGGCGACAATACAAACATCTGTTTTTCAAATGATTGCCTTCCGTTTTTACTGTGAATTATTTAGTAGCAAAATGTTTATATAAAGAGTAAAAGTCTTTAAAATACATAGTTTTAAAAATATAGAAAATAATATAATATGTTATAACGGATCTAGCATTATACTTAGGCCATTTTTACAAACAATAAATATTGTTAAGTTAATGTGAACATTTTTTAATAACGACTAATCGCATAAACTAATTGATCAATTCTGTTAAAAATTATATCATGAAAATCGTTGAGACTTTGGGGGTATTTTAAGCTTCAACCTCTATATTTTACTATAAGTTGCTCATTTATACATTTCGTATTGGTTCAAAAAAATTGAATATTTTTCATAAATATGTATTTGGATCTTAATTGGTTACAAAATTAAAATGTAAAAAAAAAAAATTAGAACAGACTAGCGTTACTATGAAACTAAAAAAAAAAAAAAATAGTATACTATATTTATTATCCAAATCTATAACAAAAGGTAATGTATTTATATTTGTAGAACGTGGACTCAAAAACAACTCGGCTAATATTGACAAAAGTTTCAAATATTATTCTTAGAGATACAATGAAAGTTTAGAGAGTAGTTTGATTTGCGTTAAAAATATAATATTAAGCACTATATCCATCTCGATCGGATTAGTTCACACAGTGATGTACATTGTACACCGATACCGATTTGACTGTGAACTGAGGTATCAAACTCGAAATACACCAATACAGTGACGTGCCTAATGTTTGTTCATTTTTTCCCGGGTAAAATCAGGTATTATAAATAATATTATAAATACGTATACGCTGTGACGTTTATATATTTATATTTTATTTAGAAACAGTTAATATTAGTAAAGTAAAGTCAAGTAAAGTATTTATTTATTTTCTAACTATTGTTCTACAATTTATTAGAAAAAAATGTAAGTACATTGAAGAAGTAGGTCATTTCCGAGCTATTGGCTGTACGTTAGAGTTCATATCAGTATTAAATTAATAATAATTGAAAAACATTGAACTTAACTGTTTGGTTAGTTTATGTTGCTATTTTTGGAGGAATTGTATTATATTTTAATCGTAAATACTCATTTTTATTTCTAATAGTAATAATTAAAAGTGAATGTATTATGTTACGTAACGTAACATATTATTTATTTATTTTCAAAATTAAAACCACCTTGATTGAATTAAAACGTAAATTATTATAGACTTATTATTTTTTATGAAAACTTATAAATAATTTGGGCTTGGGAAATAAATAAAAACATATTTTTAAGTATCCTGAATTATTTCACTTAGAACTATTCGTTCCAATAATTTCTTAATGTGCACCTAATTACTTCATTTAATTTTCTCTTTTCCAGTTTATTACTTCACTATTTCTGTTGATCCTGGTAATTTTTATTATTATATTGGTGCATGTATAAATACATATTTTCTTTACCTATATAATATTAAACCAATAAACGTACAAATTATAAGTACATCGCAGTAGTATTTGAACTTTTATATAAACAAAGTCATGTAAAGCAAATTTAATTAATTTAAAATAAATATATAATATTTTATTTGCTACCTTCAGGATTTTATGAGTCAGGTATTTTATATTTTGAACTGATCCTTAATGTTAAACATATTACCTATTATTAAAGAAAACGTTAAATCTCAAGTAGTAGAACTACCCCAAAAGAAAATCTCCATTAAATATGAGTCTTGAATAAATAGTATTCCTTTGACAGACGATGTTCTTAATTTATAAATAATTAATTAATATATAAATTTTTAATGCATGTTTTCATTAAAATTAATATTTAATTCTTTGCCTTGTTCGAAATAATTATTTAAAGATGAATAAGCCTTTATCGTTTGTAGTATTATAATTATCATTGAGTAGGTAATTTACAACTTTAACTAAAAATCTATAGAGATTATAGATAGCTACTAAATATAGGTATTTATTGAATATATCATATGAATATTAATGACAATCACAGTTATTAATTATAATTTGTAACATAAGTACATATATATTGTATTATCGGTATCTGTTGTTTAAGAATAACATGGTGTATTGTGAATATGATAATGTACCATGTCCATTGCACATAATGCAATAACAGTCGAGTATAATATACTGCAGGTCAACGTTAACTATAATTGTTGTCTAGTATTTAATTATATTTAAAATTGAATTCCTTGTTTAGATTCCTAGGTGTAATTTTACTTATCTATTAATCTATACTATCTTATTGAACGAATAGCTATACGATTTTATTTATTTAGAATGAAGATTTTTTTTATCCCCGATCAATTGAAATTTCAAATAAAACGAATTAAAAATTTCTTCTTAACATCGCAACTACTCGTTCGGCTCCGTGCACTGTATTTTTCCTATGCTTTTCATCCTCCGTTTGACCCTGTTTCAGTTCTAAGTCTTCAGACACACCCTGTCGTCTGCTCGTATATAATATATTAGCATCTCTTTTGTAAAACCGATAGTGGAATCGTTATTAAAATAATATATTGAAACTCAAACAATATCGAGCTAGAGCTAATATGGACTAATATTCTTGTAATTTAAAATGTTGTTATTACAATGATTATAACTATTTATGAGATGTACAATATGTATGAGCATTTATTTATTAATGCGCAATTTGGCATAAGTATATAGAAATAATTGGTTATTACAGCATAATATTATGTTGACTTAAGGTTAATGGTGGAAGAACGGACGCCATTATAATAGCCAAACTAGATAATTAAATCGACACTTGTCTTGTCCTGAAAGCAAATATAATAGGTATACTGGATTGGCGTCGATGTTGTAAGCGAACACAATATTGTATCGTACAGGGTTCGTTTACGAATTATCAATACCAAATCTACAGACATTTAATATAATAATAATAAAGCTAAAATTTTGACTCTTGCGCAATAAGTATGATTAGGTAGAAACTTTTTTTTTCCTGAGAACAATTCTTAAATTCTGTTGTATACATCTATAACTTACTGTAATTGGTGATTGCATTGATATCTACATTGAGGGGGTCAAATAATTGCCTTTTGAGACTTCTTTCCAGTACATTAAAAATAGAAAAATCAATTAAGTATACTAAATCAAAAAATGTTTAATCTAATTATTTATATCCAGTAAATGTCATCAGTTCACAGTAAAATTTTGGACGACTAATACTATTGATGGAATTCACCTATAAATGATTTAAAATGTAATATGTTAACATCAAAATTCTGAGCTAATAGTAGCAATTATAAACAAGTTTGAACTTCTATCTCTTTAAACAGAACTGTTAGTCATTAAAGAGTTTTTTTTCAAAATTTAAATATCAATTTACTGTACTTACATTAAAAAAATTGTTTTCGTTAAGTTTGTGTTAAGTACTATATTATGGCATAATATTTAAAGTTTTAATTTGTTAACTATTCAAGTATTTAACAAGATTGTTATTTTAATTTATTATTACAATTTAATACTTACAATAATGGGACGTAAGTATAGTTGAATAATAAATGAACCGAGAAAACTTTCAAATCATTTTAGTTGTTTTTGTGTTGGTTTATTGTTAGGAATGCCTATAAATTTATCTAAAAAAAATATTACATTAAAAGTATTCATATTATGCATAATGAAACTTGGTTAAACTCCCACTGTCCTAAAAAATTCGTGTGGACGCTCTTAGGTATTTGGTGTACTATCTATAAATTTATTTATCCGATTCGAGAATTCAACGATAATAACTTATAAATCTCAGACCTAACTATGTACATACTAGATTACTAAATTGGCTGTAGACAAGTTTGTAAAATATATATAACTAATCCAAACATGTTTTTGGATTATACACTTGTCTATAAATTAATTTTTATTTCGTAAAATAAATTACAACGTATAATAAATATGCAGTAAAACTCAAGTGAAATTTCAAAAATAAAACGACGAAAAATGACAATCTTGACATATTTCGTACAACATCAACATCGCTTTCGTTGGCGGAGTCACAGGGATTATTGTACCATTAGGTATGTGTATATTAATATACATATTATAAATTACAATATTGTTACGCATAATATAACTATGATTATAATTATTACATAACTTGTGATGTATGAGCAGACTATACGTATTCAAATAATTATGAACATATTATTGTCATGTAGCATAATATCGTAGCGGTGATCGTGACCAAACACATACTTTTTATTCTTTAACGTGTATCCGGCCCAAACAGAGGTCATGTCAATCAACACCGTATCCTTTATTCGAATAATTTAAGAGCAAATGGCTAACTTAAAGTCGTCTCGGTATTTTATTCTATTCGAGTTTTTAATTCGCATATATTGGCATAAGTAAGCTAACATAACCGAGACATTAGTTTCAGACGGCCATATCATACGCATAAATATTTACTGCAGCGTGGGTAATGGGAAAGAGTTTCGTAACTTGGTACCGTCTCTTTTTATTTGAATAAAAAAAAAGATCGACTAAAATTTTGTTGGGATGGATTTTTTTTATTTTCAAGAAAACCGACCAAAGTTCTCGTTCCGTTTTTATTTAGATGACGTTTAAAAATGACGAGCTTCAAATGTATTTTGTATCGTTGTTTGTCTAAATCCAATTTGAAACTACTATATAAACTACCTAATGTATACGTATATTACATACGTACAGTGTACACCAATGACTATTGATCGAAAACAACATGCTATACTATTTTATATCTTAGACCACAAAAGGTATCTTAATAATCTTTAAACACTTGAGATACACGTGATTAGTTTAAAGCCACCGCTTCGTCATTTTTTAACTGGTAGTTTTCCCGAGTAACTACCTCCTAACCCGAGTATGTACCTTTGGTTTGTGTATTCAACTTTTATATTTGACCTTCAGTCATTGTTGGAATAGGTCGCTGATACATTTGTTAAATAGGGGCAATTATTCATTTTTTTTTTTTTTAATTTTTATTGCATGTCTACAAAATGTGTTTTACTAATTGCTCAAAAGTAAAATACCGAATTTTTAAATGGCAGGCGGTAGGTCAACACTCACAAATGCATATTATGATACACGAATGAAATAAAACCGTTATGCATAATATATTACAACATTTTTATATGTATAGTTTATTACTTATAAACACTTTAATATTTTCTTCTATCTGAGGTGCGGTTATTTTGATTCGTTTTTATATTTAATTTATTTAAAAAATACAAACGTCATGTACTGACACTAAGGTGATGTTTTTTTTTATTACTATTGTTTTAAAGACCTAAAATTATTTTGCTTTTTAACTATGATTTAAATTATTCTATTTACGAATGACTTATAGATATTGTTCACAGGAAGTGACAATTTATTAGGTGCTTGCTGGGTTTTCTTTGTAGGGGGTTGTGTTGATATTATATACATTTTCACGGAGAAAGAAATTTTTAATGATGAGTTGTGACCCTTTAAACTCTCTCGTGTAATGTGTACCACTGCAAGTATATACTGTATACCTGTTGTAAAAACGTTGCTCAATCGCAGAGCTTTTCATGTATACAGCTCAAACATACAATAACACTTCGATGTACTCTGGTGTAATAGATATGTACTAGTAGTATACTTAGAGGTATCGATTTTAACTAAAACATATTCCGTGATATAAAAAAAAATAAATAAATAAATAATTATATCGATATGTCTTGATTTGAGGACTTTTGTTGACACCGTGAGTCTATTATCACTATGATAATCGTTTGATCTTAAGATTTAAAAAAAATAATGACTGCGATAAGTTATGTTTAACAAAAACCACGAATAACCAATGACAATGGTATCACTCCTATATAAACTCATCCAATATTAACATTTTTACGTGATGTTGTCCTAGTGTGTATATTAATAATATGTTATGAATAAATTTATATGTACGTAAGTGTATTAAAGTAATATTTATATTTTTTTTCAGAAAGAAAACTTTAACTCGCCGCGTTCCAGTATTGTTTCCGGAAACAAGATGTTCCGGTATTACAAAACAATCGGTTCGGAGAGCCAATTAAGTTTTCCATGCGAAAAAATCAATTCTGGCTCCTATAATTTAATTATTATTATTATTTTACCTATATACGAAGTAAGATTCAGCGTAACAATGAATAGTTAAGCCGATATTGTCATTATTGGCATCGATCCCAATAAGCGCGTTCCCTTAGGCCGAGGCTGTTAACGTGCGATAAAATAGCACGCGTTTTTCACAATTACAAAATGTGATAACTACCAGCTAAGGAAAGCAACGGACGTCGTTCCAATGGGTCGGGACGTGTTTAGAACGGTGGGAACTAAATGAGAGCGCATTTTTTTTTATAATAATAATAAACCTACCTCGTTCTCGGTGCGACGTTCTCCCTTTCTGCTCGCCATCGAAAAGTGCTCGGTGCCTTCCCATAATCCCATAATGTTATGTTTCTCCCTGGTCTCATTAATCGATTTCAGTTTTTATTTTTATTTTTTTCGTCGTCCTGATAATAAAGACCTAAGGTATATTTTTTTTTCGTTTTTTAAATCGTTCGATAGCAACATAATATTACACGATGAACCTATTATTATAAACGTGTCGATTTACATATGATAATATTATACGCCAACTCTTACCCGTTTCACTCATACCCGCACAATACTATAATAATAATAAGAATAATAATAATATAGATAGGGGCCTGGTGCATCCACCCCTACGCTATGTTTTCGTTAAGCCCTTAAAACTCGTACGATTACAACACACACATATAATATATGACTATATGGGTGGTACCTACCGTGTGATATTATTGTAACTGTGTCCATCTAAATTTCTACCGCAGCCCTAGTAAGTATTATGGTTAACCCCCCCCCCTTATATTCACCACTGCTGTATCATGTACATAAGTACCCGTGAACGCGATGTAGAGAAATGTTACGTTTAAATCCTTTGGTCGAAGCTCAGAAGTGTTTTTTTTTTTTATCGTTAATAGGTGTATATACTAATTACTATTATTACAATAATCATCTCTCTTATTTTTTTTTTTTTTTTTTACCTACATTTGGGGCATTAGCGATAAGTAAATGGGTTTTTTTTTTATTATTATCGTTTTTATTATTCAAATCTGTTTAAGTTTTTTAAGGGTCAAATGTAATAATAATTAAAATCGACAAAATGTGTATATTATAAGTGTATTTTATAAGAAATTGTTCACGCTTGTCAAATACTTTGGCGTAAAACGGGAAATTATTCCTCGCTGTAAACTGAACATAATTTTATTCCATTTCGTTTTTAGAAATAAATGTTAACAAACAAAATGTATAAACATTACTGTAAAAAAATATTCATACAATTATGTTTATTTTACAACATCTACCTGATTTTTATTATTTTACTTATGTAAATATTTTGTTTGTTAATTTTGACCTGTATATAATATAATTTTGTTTTAAATATTATATACCTACATAATTTAATTGTTACGAATAAATCTATATTTTTTAAAACCAACTTGTTTTTTTATTTTCAGAAAACCACCTCTATCCTGCTTAACGAATAATGATTGAATACCGTATACGTCATGCATTGTTTTAGTTTGCATCACTTTGTTCTGCGTACGTCTCAACAGTACTTACTTGTTAAATTATTATAATAACAATTATGTAGCACACATTTGTAACAATCGATGTTATAATTAACACTGCGCCGCTGCCGATGGGGAGAATATTGCGACGACACCTCCATAAGAAGTTGGGAGAAGGGTGTCTTATATTTAGAAAGTTAAGGATCCAATTCAGTGCCGTAATATAACGTGTTGTTTCTATTCAAAGGAATATAGCATTTGGACTGCTACAATAAAGTTTCGGTCGTCTGATGGAAATCGGAAATCTTGGAAACCGCCGCCCGGCTACGTTCAAGTATATATACGTATTGAACTTTTGAAATTTCTGCGAAATAATTATTATTATTACTTATAATACTATGGGCGAACATAGTATTATTATATCGTACGATAATCCGGCAAGTTTCATCGTAGGTACTGCGTGAGTCTTCTATCCACCGCGGCGGCTGCCTCCGAATCGATACACCTACTTATGTATCATAACAGTGCTCCAAAAACGCGCACTTCTCCCAAGTATATAGTAGAACGGTGGTCCAGTGGTGTCCAAAATGTTTTTCAACAGTACACGTGTTTTACGTATGTATAACACCATGTAATATTTCATGTGTTGTCGACTACCGCGCGAGGGTCATCAGTGGCGGTCGGTCGCAGGCGAATAATTTGCAAACCGGCGTGCGTCTTTACACGCCAATAGAGCGCACTTCTAGGACTTCGGCTTTAAGGCCTCCATCGCATAATGTTATAATACAACACCTAACCTTTAGCGATTTTCACTTACGGTATGGTTTCTTGTCGCCACGCGAACGGTGTACGGTATCGTGGAAAACGCGATAATAATATTATATACAGCTGTACCGTGTGGGGTGGTCTAAGGAGGGATCGGTCGGTCAGAAGACGGTGCAGCGGTTGTTTCACGTATGATGGTACCTATCTCAAATTGGTGGGCGAATCGCGGCAAAACGGACGCGTGTCAAAAGGGCAATGACATACTATTTTAATCATGATCAATTAAATTACGATATTGCGCGTGGGTGCTATTCTGCGCTACCGGAGAAGTAGACGAACATTTTGTGGGATATCCCTGAACCTCTTCACTCCGTTCGTCAGAACATCAAATAGTTATAACTCTTAACCTAAGTATCAAAGTACTCCGAAAAATATTAAGTTTTCAAAATATAAAATTAAAAATCATTCAAAAAGGTAAAAAGCTTAGAATATATAGTTTATTAAAAAAAATTTGTTCTGTTTTGACTGGAAATTTGATAGAAAAATATTTTCTAAAACGTTAATAATGAGTATTCAAAAATAAAAAATGACTATTTAAATGAGATTTTCGTCATGACTACAAAAATCAGCGTGGAACCTAAACTTAACAGGTGACTTAGAATTTTAAGTGTATCTTTGTTTCATAATGTAAGTACTCACTAAAAAATGATTTTTCAAAATTTGCATTTAAGAAAAAAGGCTTTTACTGGGAGTTATTTACTCATGTAGAATGATCATTATATTATATATTTAGGGTTGCCATTAAAAATAGAAAATTACAGTATTTGAATCTCAAAATATATTTTAATTAATTTATATATGATTATGAGTTTTGATCTTTTTTTTTTTTTTGCTATTATTTTAAACTTTGTTGGCCAAAATGCATGGTTATGCTAAACAAGACACAATGTCTTATTATAGCTTATCTAAATAACTATAAATCTAAACGTATAGGTAAACTATACAAATAGCTATGTTTTATATAATGGAGACACGAATAATTTATTATATATTAATTAGTATTGCTTTTTATTGGGGTTAAAGACACTTCGACAACTGGTATTTGCCTGTAATTTTACATATTAGCCTGATCACTATGAGAGGGATACATTATGTTGAACAGTTGAGGGAGTTAAATAGGTAGTGCTTTTTGCGTCGTTGATTAATTCTCAAGAATTAGTCTAAAGCTGGTGTATTTTGAATATTCTAGTGTAATATGATCGATGGAAAGCTGATTGCCGCAGTGTTCGTAAGACAGAAAGTTATCTTTAGTTATGAGGTATTGCGGTATGTTAAGTTCCCTAGTGATAACTACGTCTTCGTGTCTGGATTAGGGTGGATGAGATTTCCAAGAGGTGATTGATGTTATAATGTTATTGATTATTATACATATTACATAGTGAAACCGTGTAAATTTCCACATCACCTTAGATATGATATTGAATAACAATCTCCAGTAACTAAATTACCGGATATGTTATTAATAAAATCATGAGGTACCACACATGATGGAGCGTTTTTTTTCTGCGGTTTCCCAACGTAATCCTTAACCCCATTTATTAAGTTAATACAATAATTAAATATACATACAATACATACTAAACGAAAACTATTTATGAAAATATAAATAAACTTAATACCTCTGATCTATACAACAATCGGATCTTATTTTTCTAATCTTTACTCTTTTATGAATTTTGATATATCTACATTGATCGTGTATTATTTTCCTGGTTGGATTTGAAGGATGTGAATAATAAGTACAAAATTATGATGTTAACTCAAATTTAAAAAAAAAAACTGAAAAATATACCCAAGATTATAAAGCAAATTATGCCTACCTTTCATTTTTTCAATATACTATGTAGATACGCGGATATTTGAAACCATGCTGCAAACAATGAGTGACACATTTATACGTACATTGACATGCTCTTATAAAGAATTCAAGTTGTAATGTACATTAAAATAAATAACACTTATTTAATTAGCTATTAAAAATATTGAAAAAAACTAAAAAAAAATTTACCATATAGCGTTTTGGAATTTTATACTATTTTACGTGTATCAAATAAAAACCAATTAAATTACAACAAATTAAACATTTAATAAACGAACCATTGAAATACTTTGGCGACCATGTGTATAGAATTCATTATTTTAACAATAATCAGCTAATATAATTAGTATATTTTTGTTTTGTGCATCGGAGGTGTAAAGTTTATTATAAAATAACTAGCAATTTTGTTTCATTGTTTGCCTGTTATATTATAATATATATTATCGTATTTTTAAAATGTATGAACCATCATTCAAAAGTATTATATTTATTTTGTCCAGCTTAATAAACAACATTATGCATTGGCCATTGAATTTTTCATAATTAGAGTTCAAGATATTAAAATATATTATAGACATTTTCAGGGCGTGGATCATTGGATATGCTTGAAATTTTCGGTGCGAGCAATAGTTCGCTCTTGGCACCACCACTAGGTTGGGAGTTCCAATGACAGTGATTAAAATAAATGGTTTTTGAAAAGGAAGAACACATATTATGTATATTGTAGTTATTATATTAGTTACGAGTATTACGTAGATAACATGTTACTTATTGTGTTATGTATTACGATATTACATATTATTATCTACTCTAGTAGATGCTGTTCAATGTTCATATATTATATTAATGGTATGACAATGGCAAATTCCAATGCCAGTACTCCAGTTCAAAAATAAATCATCTATTCAGAAATATTTAGAAGCATTGCTGCAAATCATAAAATTCAAATACAATTTGGCTTTTATTTTTAATTAATTTATTATTAATTATAGTTAATAGTTTATTACATTGAATAAAAATTTCAATTTTCTTGTACGAATATTTATATATATATATATTTTTTTTAATTATATTTATTGAAATTATTTATTTATTGAGTGTAGACTGTAGAGTTAACTGTAAATACAGTGACAACAACGCCAACATTACGAGTATTACAACAACGTAGCTGGGCGAATTTGTTAAGTCCCAGTAAAAAACTAATTATCCGCAAAATAACGTACATAACGAAATTCAAAAAATCGCAAATGTATATGTACATGCCGTCAAAATGGTGGTGAGTAAATCAATAGGCACTTTAGAACATTTTTTGAATAATATAGGTATCTATTTATATTGAATGTATTGGAATTTATATATTTTTTTATAATGAAATTCATAATGAGTAATAGTGGAAAAAAATTATTTTAATTGATGAGTTAAAATTTAATTTTTCGCACAAATCGGTCCAAAAAAATATTCACGTTATCGCTGTTTTACTTATACCGCAACTATTTATGTTGATGACAGTGTTTTAATCAGTAAAACAGTTATGTCGAAAATTGTACTTATTTTTAATCTTATTCTATCTTTAATATTTTAAAGTTCATTATGTATTAATTACCAACTGTAGAACAAAAATACAATGGTCCCTGTTCAATTATTGATGTACAAAAAGTGGTAACTGCTTGAAAGCAAAAAATAATGAATTATATTTGTGAAAGAAATCAAACATACCTAGTTTTTAATAAAATTCAAAATAATGTATCAAACTTTACTGTTAATGATGTTTCAACTACTTCTGAGTAACTCTAAATGGTTCTTAAACTATATTTTAGACAGGTACCTAAGTGGAAATAAATTTAGCGGAAACGAAAATCAAACCTTTTTTATTTTGGCGGAAACAACTAACGCCCAGGATAAAATACCCTAAATCAAATAGCAGGAGTAGGACAAAATATCCAAATTAAAAATAAATTTTAAAATAGCATGTTTAACCGAGAATATTAATAATAATATTTTATGGTTCAATGACATTAAAAAAACATTTAATTGGTATGTTAATAATTTCTTTATGAAAAATATGAAATTGTTCACATACATTTTTGACCTAACCGTTTTTATTATTTTTATAATTATCCATATCATTATTATCGATGACCATATTCATATATAATATTTAAAAAAGTAATATCAAAAATATTGTAGTTTTTAAACAGTCTATATATTACTTTTTTTTTATTTTGATATGTTTTCCTATCCGTTGATTCGTTTAATTTTTAATCCTGGATAATTTTACTTAGATTCGGTGTAAATAACACGTTACTTATTCCCTCACTCAAATAATACTCATTGCGATTATCGTGTTACTTGTCAAGTAGTTCATGAAAATTTAAAACTTTGTTGTCGGTGCCAGGGTTTAAAATGTTGAGAACCGTTGGTGTTAGCGGCTATACGAAAAGGTCGTTCAACGATTCACAACCACTTCTTCCCTCCCACCACCGTAATTCTAATCGTTATAAATTACCTTAATGTTTTCTACAAACTTTTTTACCAATAATTTAATCTCAGTTAAATCAAAATTAAAATTCCTTTTTTTCTTCATCAAAATAAGTCAAATTGGATTGAAATCATTAACCAGCTTCGCGTTGAAGGGTCCCCGAGACGTATTCTTGAATAGTGTAAAGCTCGCACTGCTTTCAACGACATTTATATTTCATAATAATCGAATTTTATTTTTCTTCGAAATGTTTCGGTTAAACCAATTACACAATAATCTTAATGAAAACCCCCCGACCTAGTTCGAAACACTTGTCTACTCCGCGCGAGAGCAAATTTTAGTAATACATATTTCTGTATCGCCGGGTCTCAGCACTTTACGAGTAACCAGCTTTCCGACCTGCAACCATCACGCTGTGTTTCAGTTTAAGTGCGCTCTCTGTCATTAAAGTCATCACCGCGCTGTCAAGTCTATGTACCGACGTGCCCATTATGAGTGAATACAGTAGCCATTTCTGTTTCGAAAAATCGATTTCGTCCCCGCCGCGACTACGGGACGACTGAGGTAGGTGATGTAAAAGCCCCCGCAGAGTGTAAAATATAATTCGACTCGCAACGACAGTGAATAATAAATATGTCGTGTATTTTTCACTTGCCGTTTTCGGTACACAACAAACGGCTTAACCTAATAAGATTATTATTCAAATTGCAAATCGATTGCGTGAAAACGTTACCTGCGCGTTCGCAGTACGACAATATAATACGTTAGCATTGTATAACATAATAATACTTACGTTGGCAAATAAATTGACAGATTGACCGCCTCGTTACAGTATGGTGACCAATTTTATTAAAAACATATTTTAGATAATATTACGCGTTCGGTGCATTGAGGTAGGTACATTTTTAAACGTTTCGATTCTCATATGCACTGGGTAGATATTTATTGTAAATTTGCACACACACCGTAAATTATCAATATTTTCGTTTATCGCTGCGATCGGAAAACGGCGAAAAATCTCTTTGACGAGCAAAACAAAGCGGTACGTAAAAACCACAACTTCCGCGTGACCATGTTCATTATCCACATTAGGCTGGCCTTCCGTGTTTGTAAAAATTAAAAATAATAAACGGTAGAACGATTTTGGCTCTAAAAAAAAAAAAAAAAATACCTTAAAAAATTATTATTATTTGGGAGATAACACGCGGTGTGCCTGTTAAACGAAGTGTGTATGACGATCGTGCATTCGTGCGAGTTTATAATTACTGCACTGTGTAATATATTATTTTCTCATGCTTATCGCTGACAATATTTTTCGTCGACTCTCGACGCTCTTTCCACGAAAACTGTTGTTTATAACTTTGGTTTCGATGTACAACTGTTAAAATATTGATAATGCAACAATTATATGTTTTATGCACACGTTTTTTCGTTTGCATACATTTAATCACACGGAGATAACGGAATTAAAACGGGACAAAAATCGTAGGTACCGTTTGAAGTCTGTCGTGACAAAGTGACACTATGCTCAAAATGGTATATATATGTTTATAGAATTCACTAAAAAGTTATAAAATGCTTATAAAGTAATAACAGTCTCAGGAGATTATTGCGTGCAGTCCCCAGAATATGTCTAATAGATTCGAAAAACTTTCTATACTTTGTAAATGTATGGCAAATAATTTAAAAAAAAAAAATAGAACATTATTATTTATACGTTTAATACGACTGATAAAATAATAATTCATGACAAAGTCCCTCCGTTAGAACACTCTATTCACTCTTTTATTTTCATATTGTTATTTAGTTATTTTACCAATTAAACTTATCGTCCAACTTTTTTGACCGATGGTTCGATAAAAATGTTGTTTAAAAAAATAAAAGAAGTCATAATGTTTTTTATTATTATTTTGTCATCTGATAAAATAATTATCACACTCGCTCGGACGTGATGATCGCTTACTCGCATCATACCGTCACACCAACCCCACATTATTTTCCAATCCCAAATAGCATATTAATATATTATTATCGGAACTGTTCGTATATGTATACGCACGCGTCATTGCAGTCAATTTATAGCAAATTTAAAGGCCGACTTGCGACGCATTTCCGGTCTAACAGTTTCGCCACATACGACCCTAGATGTAATCGTAACGTCTACAAATGGATTAAAATTTCAAATCCTTTTCTCTCGACGATGCAATCCTGCGCAGTATTGGTCGCAGACGCGTTTGCCTCGCCGAATCATCGGCGATCGGCCTTTGCATACGCATATTGCATATAATAGAGCATTATTTTTTCGTCACCCCGTAACAAAGCGGTCGACCGTAAACGGCTATTGGCAGAGGTTTTATCTCCGTAACCATGCGCCACTGGTCATCGCCGTCTTATATACGTACGGATGTTTGAATACAATGCGTTCCAGCCTCTAGAGCTATACTATTATATTCCACGAGCTGCGCACACTTATTGTGTGCGATGTGTAAGGATTAGGTCTATCGCATCCTCACACCAGCCGATCGATTTGTACTTGTTTCGAGTCAGTGACCGTTAACATTTCAGGCGTACATTTCCTACTCGTTTTCCACAAAGATTTCAATTTTTGCTTCCTAACATTATACTTAGAGTACAATATTTTTAAAAATCGTACAACAGCAATGCATATCAATATTCTTCAAGCGCGACAAAGAACCCAAATACCCAATGACTTCAGTATAGGTATACTCGTGGAGGAGATTTTATAATTAACATTTTATAAATTTACATAATATAGTCTTCATATTATACATAAATTATGAATCTATAGGTATGACAAAAATTGTGGGGATCGCATAAAATCGATCTCCGACATTTTTGGCACACAAAATTTAGAAGACCGTATATATACATTTACGCTTACACACGAATGCTCGTATTATTTATACACCAATTTGCCAATTAAACAAGTACCATTACGGAGATGCAGTGAGAGAATAAATAATTATTATCGTAAATACTGCAGTACACGAAGTGTGGAGCCGTACGATATGAGTTATTATTTTTAATAAAAACATAAATTGAACGATAACAAAGTTATAGTAAGTAGAAGTATATTTTACGAGAAAACACAGATTTTTATTAAGAATCGTAATAATTTAGCATTGAAATTAAATACCAAAACGACCATATATTCCGCGTTTCAGTAATTCTAATTTATATTTGGGAACAATCGTTTAACGACAAACATTATACAAACGACTGAAACAATATTATTAGGTATAATAATAAATATAAATATATATATATATATATATATATATCATATAGAAAACCACATCCTGCAGTATGATAAATATTGAGGATACTGGATAGCTTTATCGCGCGTCGATTATATGCAATTAAAGTGTTGGTCCGTAAAATATAATGCTTAATTTATTATAACGAATTAGAATTTATTTGTTAAATCCAAAATCACTGAATTTATTTTGGTTTTGGTTTTTGACGCAAATAATATAGTTGGTAGTAAAAACATATGTACTCATGTACTAGTTCTCTAAAATGCATATCTATTATTTTTTTATTTTTTTTTTATTTTTTTTTATTAATGGATTACATAAGTATCATTCTCGTATAATGCATAGAACAGTTATTGTGTTTTAAATTAGTGCGATACACTAAGTTTAAGAAATTGTGTGCACCACGTACAATAAAACATCGTAATTCACACCTACTACAAAGTAGACGTGACACGAATTGTACTACACGTATTTATGGGAAAAAAAAATATATTTGTTTGCATTTTGAGAATTTGAAGTATTTATTTTGAATTGATTTCAGAACTGATACTACAAACTACGCACTCGACCGAAGTTTATTTGTTTTTATTTCACGATTTCTCTCTGCCAGGTTGTACATTTTTTAGCGGTTTACTCTCACCTCCATCCACCCCTCAAGAAGAATTCTAGATATGCCTACAGGCATATCATTTGTAATTGTTTGCGCTATACATTTTGCATGGAAATGCAATTTTCAAAACCAAAACACGTGCCGGTGCCCACGGGTGAAAAAAGACCACTCGACCGAACACCCCCAAAGGGCGAAGAGTGATAGAACTCAAAACTCTACGGCGTTACATCGGTCGTCGTTAAACCGTGACCCTACTCTTACATTCGAACCTCGTTCGTCGTTTTTCACACTCAGATTTCCATTACAATCTACTTATGTATGTTTCTCTTGTTTCCCAGCATTATTTTGATACGTATCTTATTTATTTAAAATCTTTAACATGATCTCACCGCTAACAAGTCAATAGGATGTTGGTTTAAGTTTTTGTAAATAATAATAATTTGAACGACAAAAACATAAGGTACAAAACGTAATAAACCATATGCAGAGATGAAGAATTAATGTTATGAGTATATACTACTTTAATTATTTATTACACACTCCATCATTTAATATATCTAGTTTTTTGCACTAAAAAAAAAAAAAATAGTTGATTTTTCATTAGGTTCTTGGAATTTTTCGGAATATAGTTAGTAATTTTGTATCAAAAATCTTACTCTTGATATATCTAAAAAAAAGGTGAATGAATAATAAATAAAATAATATATAAATAATAATATTTCCTTCGGTAGAAAGGTCAAATTTAGGTTTAAATTGTTTGGCTAGTACATTTTATAAAATATAATATTCTTGTTATGTGTTTTAATTTATTTATAAATATAATACATATCTTGGGTATTTAACATTTAAATCGACATTTTCGTGAAAAATAATTTACATAAAAGACAACATACTTAATACGTTATAAGTTATGGTAGTCAGTAAAAATATCATGAATTTTTATAATTGTGCATTATCACACACACTGATTGTATTGGGCCATAAATAAAATGATACTTGATGCATGCTATAATGTAAATATATAATTATGTATGTATAAAATATTATATGATTTCGCGCATAAAATGGGTGTATGTAGGTACACATTAATGTCCTGAACAGACGCTATTATAATAATGACTTTATTATTAATATATCGACGGACGTATTATTCATTTCATTTCATAATACGTAGACAATAAGTCAATAACGACGCCGACGTCTGGACGATAACAATATTGTTCGTCCGTAATCGCATAATATTATACATAATAATATAGATATTATGCTCGGGCCTTTATTGTCGGCAGCCACAAAAGGTGGAATCGAGTACAATATCCGCTGACCTGCAGGTACTTCCGTTATAGACAGATATACGCACAATCGTCATCCGATTCCTTTCAAAAGTTGAATCTCGTCGCAAGTGCCGTGCGGACAAACGAATCATTGTCGTCGACGACGACGCAATTCGCGGTTTTTCGCGTGCACTTGCAGCTTCGTCGCCGATTTGTATTATGCGTTTTTGTAAACAGGCGTGGACGAGTTTTACTTCGCTTCTTCTTCTTCTTCTTTATATTTTCCTTTTATTTTATTGTACCCCCGGAGGGAGAAAAATAATAAAGTCCATCGAAAAGGGACCGTTTGCGGGACGACTACGCGAAAGAATTCTTATTGTTATAAATTTCAATAGAACTTTATGTATACGAAAACAAATAATATATTATGCATATATATGATATTTTATTTATTTAAAAAAAGCAGTGAAACGGCTATGATAAAAAAAAAAATTAATTATTTTCATTCGTCCGAGTGATCACGTGAAATTTATCGCCGAGTCGTCGGATCTAAAAGAGGATTATCACTATAAGTTCAAAAGAAAATAATACGCGAATCTGTCATATCTGTCGTATCGGTGACAGTTTTTGATTGACTGTAATGTTTCATAATATACCTACCTACATTATAAACTGTTTATCGTATTTGATTTTGTTTTCATAAATTCACACCCAAAACATACAAACACGCACGCATAATAATATTGTAAATTTACGCTGACGGCTACGAATAAAGTTTTTACTTTTACGCTGACGACTTATAGTTTTATTTTATTTCCTCGATATTTATTGCGCAGACGTTTAAGTGAATATATCGGTATGACGTGTGTAATATTTTAAATCATCAAAAACAGTTTGTAACAAAGTTTGCAGTTTGATATCAATATGGCTGCAACAAATCTTGAATGTCATAAACTTTTAATGATCGTATCTCTTAATAAATTAACGACTCCGAGTTCGTACACGTTTAAAAAAAAAAAAAATATTTGAAATCGTAACAAACAAATTAATAAATAATTATTCGAACCCGTATTAAATGATGTGTTCATAACTACTGAGAAGTGACGTGAACGTAATATTTATATACAAGATAAAAGAAATTAATCTAAATGAATATACTTTAATTTAATTATACTGCACGACTACATCAAAAAAACAACGAACCATCCGACTAAAAAAAGGGTTTATATTAATAATGAGATGTGCGCGGAGAGAAAAAACGAGAGAGTAAATATAAACAAAATTTAATTAATACCACATTAGAACCTTGGGGGCCTATGAGACCATACGCAAAAGGTGCATTAACTTACGGTAAACACACATATTTACAGCAAACAAATGCACAACAAAATACGATTTTATTTTTTTTTTTTTTTTTTGCTACTTAAAGAGTACGCTATAGTATAGTATAATGTACCTATATTAGTTTAACATATAGTACAATGACTGCTTCACGTTAAGTGATTAGTAAGTATTATTTGACGTTCATTTTTTGTGCTGAGTTTTTAATGCATTTATTTTTTATATTATATTATACGCGAAATCGTAAAATGTACGACCGGTCGTCTAAATTCGTTTCGAGTATAACGTTACTCGCAATCGTTTAGGGGCACCTATTGGGGGGTTTGTCAACGGATTTGGTGTGTCTGAAATATACCTATATAATTTGAAATCAATGCAAACCCATACAAATATGTATACATAGCATAGTAATTACCGAGTACTAAAATCGCACACTGGTTTCTACGAGTTTTACGATGTATAATATCGTAATATTATAATAGCCACAGTAAACAATTTTACGTTTTTTCGCAGGGCGAGGATAACCTAACCAGCTAGAAGAGGCGATACAGAATATGTCTATTGTCTATGCCGTTTCACCACTTTGCAGCGGATTTAATCTATCCCGAGAACCGTCGCCCGTGTATTACCGAGAAACTCGACTTAAAACCGGTTTTTGAAATTCGCAAATCGATAACTTAATGTTCTCCGCGAATTTTGCACGATTCTAGCCCCTTCGCGTTTCATTCGAAGGCCAACCGTACGCACGTGCGTCGTCGTTCGATTTTTTTTTTTTGACGGATCCGTTTTCGCGCGGTCGTCGCCCCGTCGAATATCGTCCGTCCGCGACGACGGCGGCGGTCTACCGTTACGACCTTGGGGCGACACCGTCTCATTATCACAATATGGAAGCACAGACATCATTGTCAGTGTACCGTTATAATACGTCTGTGGAGCGATGGCCACGTGATTTCAGTGCACTAATAAACAACACTTGAAAAACACATCGTAGAGTTTTCCGAAATCGATAGACTATACCTGCTCGCACGATATAGTATATAATACGCTTAAAGATGTCGATCATCGCGAAATGTCTTCGTTAGACGCGTTGGACTTTTGTGAATTATCGTCCGACTGCGTAGCAATAATAGGTTAGGCAAACAGAAAAACGACGGTGAAAATGCATATAACTCGCTTAACGACCGGTGAATAAATACTACTCGGTACATATTTTCAGTTAGGTATTTTCAAACGACCCCTCTCAAAATAAGATATAAGACAATTATTTTGTACATATATATATATTATATATACATGTATTTTTTTTTTATTTAGACGAAATTGTATCGGTAACGCGATTAGACCCTAAATATACTGGTTAACTAAGGGGATATTAAATATGTAGGTATACCGAAAACGAACGGTCTACGATTCGAGATTAGTTTTAAAAGCTATATACAGCTATAGTGGTTTTTCCAGTGGGTTGGCTAATAAATATAATATATATTAGTATTATTAGTACGATGTGTACGGTTGCCGACTTAGTTTACCCGAAGAAAGGCACAATAATAAGAGTAAAACAAATCGTATATTACGCATTACTGTGTAACAGCGGTTCCCAAACTTTTTTTTTGCGCAGCCTTTTTTCGGATCAAATTCGGCCCCGTTGTCCTGCTGCTCTAACCACGAAAAACAGAGCGAAAAAAAGGTTCTATACATTTTAAACTATTTATTATAAGCCGCAGACCTCGATACCCTTAGAGAGAGCTCACGGTGCACTGTTTGGGAACTTTTTGTAGGCAATAAGAGTGATAACTGTCCATGTGTATTTGGACGTCGTACGTTATATGATTTATAATTCTATTTAGGTGACTATTATAAACAATAAGTTATAGTCGTCTAGTAATATATTATGAACTCTGAAAATCGAGGTATTTTAAGCCTCTGTTGTACTCGTCATTGACGACTATAACAAAGTCGTCCCGACTGGTGATTATACGTGTGAATATTATAGTTTATTGTATCCGACAAATCCCAGTGCAAACTTTCAACAGATTTATTATGCACACACAGAAGGACGTGTTCACGTACAGTGTTTGGACGATGTATAAATACATATAGATATATTGTATACGTTTCACAGGTAGTATAATATATTTTCCATGTATATATGACGAGGTATTATATAATTTAATTCATCAATGTAGAAGCCCAAACACAACCAAACACCGTTCGCTAATATCAATACAATAATATTATGTTTGTTATTTTTTATAAATATATATATTTGATATACAGTGGTGGGCATTTACCAATATTGTAAACAAATTATATTATTAGTTGGAATTTAAATATTACAATAATTGTTAGTGTCCACGCATCCTTTTGATTTGATTTTGATCTGCGTGTGGCGCGTTCTCACAGAGTATAATCACAAAATACGATTTCGACGGTTATATCAGTACCAGCCATATGACATATTTACGTATAAAAAATATACGACGAAGTTTTATTTTATTCTAGTAAAATTAATTTTAATTAAAAATAAACGAGATGCTTCGAAAAACTTTTCCTTCAAAACCACGAAAACCCGTTCTGAGATGCGCCATGGTTTGATTCCATTCTCCCACCGCACACCACCCGATGCAAATTAGAAAACTTTATAGTAATGCATAATTATATCAGCTTGTATAAAACTTTCGTAAATACTACTGTAATTATTAAAACATATTTTCTACAATTAAAAGACATTCGATTATTTATTATTATTCCTCTTCTAATTGACAATATTGTTTTTGTTGCACGCCACAAGTTTTTAAATACAGTAGTTATAGTTAGCATATATTATATTATATACATATAATATGTTTTATACAAACAATTTGTTCAAAACAGTATACAATATTTATCGTTAACGTTATCAACATCAACAAAATATTATTCATCAGGACGGAGCCAAAACATAGACAATTCATATTATTATACATTATAATTTATATTATTATGTGTCCCGGCGTATTTTGTAATATTCGTAGCATTCTAGGAATAATTGACATATTTACAATGTTATTACACCAATATTATCGATTATCAATAATAACAATAATACAACGATTCGTAACATACCATTTAGTCGTGGTCATTCATAACGATAAACACAATACGCAGGAAAGGGTTTAAAGGGGTAAACATAACTCAAAAAAACAATTTTTTTAAATAATAATCGCAATATGAAAAACATATTTTATGAATAAATTATAGACGTTGGATAAAAAATACAACTAAAAAAATGTTTTATCTCGACCCCTTTCCTCCAAAAGTGATAAAAACCATCCCAACACAACAATTATTGGAACAATGCAGATGTAGATACCTACTCGTATTTTTCATGAAATCGAGTGATATTAGTTATGGCTTCACATGCATTCCAAATGACAAAGTAAGTACTCCAATATCTTTTTACTGATTATTAGTGTTATTATTTATTTAAAGTTTTACTAATACGTTCTTTACTTAAAAGTTACCAAATTATTTTAAAAATTAATACAAAATTAAAATATTATCTCTTTAGGTATAAACTGGTTATCTCTGTAATGTAAAATAGTTAAAACTTTTAAGGAACATGAAATTACATTTTGGTGTAATTGAGCTGTAATATTCAGAATTTAAATAGTAATAATAATTTATACAAATAAATAGATACCTAATCTAAAAACAGATCACGAAACGTGAATATACTATAACAATATAAGAAATTCAATATCTTGAACGTGATAATAAACATTTCTTTCTAACCATTTTTATATTTTAATAAAATAAAACCATATATAATTATTGAGGAGAAAGGAGTATCAATTAAATAATCCTGTTCACTTATTCAGTTTCAGTGCTGTCCTGAAAATTCAAAGGACCCTTAGTAAATCGAAAGACAAAATAGCGCGGCATCTGAGACTGTAAATAGGACATTCGGTGAACTTACTCCAAACAATTATACAGTAAGTACCACTAATTGTAATGACTGTCTTGAGTCAAAATCACTGCAAAACATGATAAAAACATTAATAACTTTAGGAATAATTATTATCATTGCACTCCGAGGGCAATTAATAAAACGTAAGATATAAAGATTAAACGTATCCAATAATAATAATTAAACTATAGATATAATGATGATTCTAATCTGAGTTGCTTTACGGTTTTTAAAAAACAAATACCATTCATCTAAAAAATCAAAAATTACATCAAATTACTTTAGAAGCAGTAATATAGACGGAAAAATCATTCTAATGGTTTTAGATTCCAAACAAATCTTCTCGACTATATTTTAGAAACCAATATTCTCGCTCACGTAAATCTAACGTCAATATATTATTTTACGCAAATACAGATGTGTAGATATTATAATAACATTATATTATACATTTACACGTCACTGTATATATAATTAATATTATATTCTCTCGTTCTTCCATATCACGGTCGTCGGCTTGCACTCGCCAAGAGCGATTTTGACTGACATTGATTACATACATTCGACGGCGGTCGGATAGTGTTAACGCCTCGTACGTAAAGTATTATACGAAGTGATGTTAGAATTTATATTATATATACATACAAGCAATTCGAGATCGCGAATTTGACGAATGTCGGAACAAAGTAGGTAGTTACATTTTATGTAGCGTGGCGTTAAATCCATCAAACGAGTCGTATTAAAATGTAAAGTAAAATGTTGTTACATACTTGTACGTCAACCGTAAAATACACATACGCACACACAACCACGTCCGATTTAAATAGTCTCGTGACGCCAAAACGGTTTGACAACCGAACGGCGCGACGACCGCGATTTTCGTTTGGCTGAGTAACCAACAGCGGAAATTTTCTAACTATTTAAACTATCCTCTCGTGAGTATTCCATGTACAATACATTGTCGGTTGGTCCGTAGTCTTGGGAGGATATCAACGAATTATTTTGTTTTACTCTTTTCAACCGACGCGCTGTATGGAAAATTTGCATTCAGCAGAACCTTTGTAAAAATATAATCGGTCCTAACTTACCAAATAACCAACGCCTAACGCACAAAAAAAATGTTACCTCTTAATTTTGAAATTTATCATTCAAGTAAAATACGTTTATATTTTTTTGTTCCATAATTTAAATTTAAGAGTTATTTAAGTCTTCTTAAATTGCATTATACATTTATATACATTATAAATTTTAACATTTTTATTTTTACTGATATGCTTGTAAAAATAATTATGACAAGTTTTCGAATTACTATTATTTAATAATTAAATAATACGAAGATAAAAATATAATTTATAAAATAAAAGTAATAAGGTACTTGCGACAAACTTATGATAAATATATTTTGATTTTGATAATTGGTAATAGGTAAAAACATGCAAATTTTTTTTTTTTTAATGAACATTTTTTACTTATTTCTTTGAACTTTTCCAAGATGTACCTATTAAATTAATAAATTCATTCATTTATAAAATAATCAATGTATTAAAAATATTTTCTATTGAAGAAAAACACTAGACTTAATTCTACAAACTCTACATAATGTTATGCACTGAGTGGTAACTGAAAATAATAGTAACATTTATAATTTTTAGAACCATTGATTTCATTGAATAAATTATAAATTAATAAAAAGTTAAAAGAAACTAAATATTGAGTGTTATCTATAGTACCTATAATTGTTTTTAATGTTTAATATTTAGATCATATTATACTGTAATATTACTCAATAATTTTGATTTATTTTTTAATAATACGTACGCTATAATTTGTCAATGTAGTAACATTTTAAAAATAGTCCTGTTCGAAGCGTAAAACGATTAATTATATTTATTATTTTTTGTAAGTATAAGAAGGACGGAAAGGAGCTATATCCCTGAGATAAACTTTTAGTGTGCATATATTATAATTAACCATGATTATGAACAAACTAGCCAAATGGCACAATTTTACCCAAACAAAAAATTACCCATTGATAGACAAAAACGTCAACATGTTATTATTATTATTATTATGTAAATAAGTGGCCTGTAATTCTAGAAGGGATGACATAGAGATTGTAAAAACATCAAAAAATTGTGACATGTCTATGTGTTAAATAATATTATATAGGTAGGTATTTAAAGTAATAGTAGGTTTAACTTTGTACACTTTATTTGAATTAAACGATCTATATATATTTTGTATATAAATTTGATCATTTATAACGGCTAACAAGTATGACATAAATAGACTTACATTTTATGTAATTCAAAGAAAATCAAACTAGTATAAAATTGAATCTAATATTTAAATATATATAGTCATATTATTATTAATCATATCTGGGTATATTATTAACTTTACAGTAAGAATTTTATTTCAACAATACACGTCAGGTTATTTTGTACCAGCCCAGTGATATAAATATGAAACCGACGCACTGTGCATATAATATATAGTAGCATAACAGCTCAGTCCGACCCTGATTGGCAAATTAACAATTTTAAAGTGTGTTATGTATATTTTTGTATTGTAATATTATTAAAATCCAACGTGCAAGTACAGATAATGTTCTTAACTTTTTGGTTTGATAATAGATCAATAATTCAATCTGATGCTAAAAAAAACAACCAACACAAAATTGGTTCCACCCAACACAAATTTTCCATTTTGCACGTGGGCCAGAGAGAGAAAGAAAACACACAGAGGGCTGACACCTGTTTCGGTGATATTTCAGTACCACCGTGACACCATATGATCAGTGGTCAGTATTTCATTAATTGCTCAAAATAAAAGTAAAACGGTTTCCCTAATCATGAATCGTACGTAACAGACTCTGAATTTTAGTACCAAACATATTATCATGTATTAAAATAATAAATCTTCAACGTTTATAAGTTTATAACGTTACGTAATATCATAGTATTTGCACAAATCATAATTATTAAAATATTTATCAATGAAAGCCGTGAGAATATTTGATAAAAATAAAAACTATGGCCTATGGGGAAAAACACACAAAAACATTTGATATTTATTATACACAATGTATTATATTCATTTTATACATAATATAATATCATAAACCGCAGTGACATCCGGCACGCGTGATAGGTATCCTATCTATATCTAGTTTCACACCATTTTCGGCAGTACCCAAGTAAATTTTTTACATATTTTCTATGACTTTACGAGTTAGTGTTATTATGAAAAGAATTTAATAGACATAATGTTCAACAAGGAAACGGGGGTGCTTAAAAAATCACTCTGCGTATATGATACATTCAGTATTGTTATTGGAACCATGATAGAGTACTATCTGTTTAAAAAAAAAGACCTACCTACAGGTTACAGTAAGAGCAGTAACATATATTATTAACATAAAAAACCCCTACTAAAAATATAAAATAATAATAATGATTAAACCAAAAATTTGTAATTGTAATAGCAGTAGTTTGACGTAATACGTCAATTATATCTATATATGAAGTCAGTGCACTAATTGTATAAATCGTTTACTTACACATCCACGTAGAAGTGTAAAATATTAGAAATAATTTGACAATAATTATTATAGATTATCATATTAAACGAAAAACCACTAGAGACAGAGAGCTACATCAAAATATGTTATAATATATAGTACATTTGTAAACCACTCAATTACTTGTTATTAAGAGATCGACTATTTTGATATGTACTTGAGAATGTTTGAGCGTAAGTACTAATTTATTTTAGCTATCAGTTCCATCGGTATAAACAGGAATGTTTTGAAGGATATACTCGAGTATAATATGATAGAATTTAGTATTTTAGCACATAAAATATACTTTGTAAAAATTGTAATAGTCCGCGGTTGTATACGTTCGTATAACTTAAATATGTAAATACTTATTTTAATAATGTCATATTTTTCTATTCGTGTCCGTGAAACAAACAGTTACGATAAATTAATATTTGGCAAAAATCACTTTTTTCCGTATCACTTATCACTTATATTATCGCCAAGTATGAAATTAACTAAAGTGAGATAAAATGAGTATTTATCTGTTGATATCTATTAGTTGAAAACTCGCAGTGCTATGTGCTAAGTAATTTCGTTACAGAGAATAATATTATAAAAGAGGCAAGAGAAAAAATACATTGTCATGATTGTTTTTACTGTTGTAATTTAATTAATGTTAAAAAATATGATATAAAAATGGGAACGGAGCTTGGACATTTTTTTTTTTCATCTTTTTCAAGTATGGTGTTTTGCGATGCATAAACCCTCAATTTTTTACAGTGAAAATTAATTTTATACATGTTATGTACGATTGAACAGGAAAAAACTACTCGCCAAAGAAAAAAACAAACACTCGTTATTTAATAAATGTCAAACGCGATAATTCCATAACATAAACGGATAATAGCAATAATGGTACCGAAGTGTATTCAGCAACTAACATTATTTACACGCGGGTTGTCAAGTCAGTAATTACAATATTGTTCCTTCGCACTACACTCATCGTCACACCGTTTACCGTATTTCACGCCGAGCTATGGCGTATTTTGTTTCTACCGCATCACGGCGCATCGTTTGAAATCGGTTTTATAATAAATTTTAGGGGCCGTGAGTACATCGTCGATGCCCAGCGCACATACAGTCGTCTGAATTGTAATCGTAAAAAGTTGAAAACAAACCATATGATATAGAAACATTAGAAACTCGTTGTGAACAACTGATATAGGTATATTATACTTACAATATTATGATAACAACTCAACACCTAATGGAAATAAGTCATTAAAATGGTTATCAATAAACGATAAAAAATAATAATATTATATTAATCACGCAATAATACATTTCCAACTAATGTGTCATAAGTGCGTTCACCTTTGCTGTATATTGTATGATTTGGTATACAGAAGCCGATGATTATAATAATTTATAATATACATCGTTGGCATCAGAACCGCGTTTATTGTCGGATTATATCTAACATAATGAAAAAAAAATTTATAATATATTACGTAAGAAGGTTTTTTTTTTTTTTATCACCCACAAGGCTATTCCGTCATATTATTCAGAAAATGTTTTATAAAAATAGACAAAAGCTAGAGACGCGGAATTTACCGGTAAAAAAATGTTCAATAATTCGTTTACCGATAAAACACGCCTTGTTGTTCATTTATTTAATTAAGCTTTAACTCTCAAAATCTTAAAAACTTTTTGGAGGTTCGTATGATATTATATTACACTCAAGTAAATTATAACGCTTCGAGAATCCCGCCATTTTTCCTGCACACTTTCCAACGTTGTATAATAATCAGCGTTCTAGCGGCACGCTTACCTACACTGCAGAAAATTTATTTCACGTTCACAGCACAAAATCGTATTCAATTTAATACGATCTTATATTATACTGGCTACTCAAACTTTGATTGTAAAAGTTTTGTGGAGAATTGGAGAAACTCTCTCAGTTTGCGTTTCCAAGAACGCGTTATTATCATTATTGTTATTATTTATTCGCAAACATTGAGCAGCGCTTTGTTTACTCGTGTTGAGATGATGACGAAAGAAAATCGATCGTCTTGCAAACAAATACACACACACACACACACACTCATGTACTTGCATAATATACACATAATATATCGTACATACAAAATGTGATTTTTTTTTAAACTTATTATACACATTTAAATCAATGTATGTTTTTTAAAATAATATTTTAATTTATTTTTCAGAAAAATACAATTCTGAATTAATCATAATGTAAAGTTTTATACACCGTTGTTAAAATATATTTTTATTTATTTATACAGCGAAACATGATATAGACGGACGCCTCAAAATGAAACTTTTTTTTTTTGGAAACGAGAGTATTTTCACTGTTTTTTTTTTTTAGGAAAATCTCTGAATACATCATGTCATTTAAAATAACGTAATTGTTTATGACATTCTATTTTTTTGATTTTGATCACTTTTTATCATAAATTTATAATATTTATAGACTAACATTAAAATAAAAATTAATATTCTTCAATTTTAACCATCCAATTCAAATATTAAGGTTAGTGCGTTCGCAAAAAAATTTGGTATTAGTAAAACCCAAGTCAGTGATATCATAATAAATAAAGACATTCTTTGTAAAATGTAAAAATAGAAACGTATAGTCTATCATCAATAACTAAAAATGTAACCCTTCAAATACTGCAGAAATGTTAAGGACCACCAATGTCCGCTAATTAGAGGTTACATTATACATGATATATCACAATCTATATTTATGTTCTAAAATAACTAATAAATATGGTACGTATAAAAGTTAATTTAAACATGTGTCTATTAGAAATATGTTATAAAGTTAAATTATTAATTTCAACAGTCAAAAATGGCTGCTGTATGGCATATTATATATCATGTTGACATTGTTATTGGATCTATGCATTATTTTAATGTTAAATTTCGATTATATTATTATGTATACATACGTCATTATTTTTATAATACTGCAGTTACGCGGCGTATTCATTTTCCAATCCGTTATCAATATAATAATTGTGTTTATCTTGGTAAAAACACACAAAAAAAACTTTTGCCAGACAGACTATACTAAAATGACACACATTTAACAATTTGATGAAAATACATATTTTTATTATTGTTGACTTTAATAACTAATACAGCGATGAAAAAGTAAACAAAAAATATTAAACTATTATAATTTGTATAGGTTTCTTTCAGAGTTCAAATTAAACACTATACTCGTAGATAGTTGATGTACAGTTTAATTTCATTTTCTTTATTTTTTATACGCAAAAATAGTACATACCTGCCACCGATGACAGAAGACAAAAGACATTAGATTACGTTACCTACACTATGAACTATACAAAATACATGTTTTCACTACAATTCGTACGATGAACTTTATTTTCTGAATATTTTTTAATTTATCATAAATATAATTTGTTTTCTGTTTAAAGGTACACAACACATTATCAGAAATATTGTAATGTATACTAATAGCATTCAATTCCAATCGAATAAAACATTTCGGAACCTTTGGTATCTACAGTTTTTAATAACTATAATTACAATAAATTAATTTTAAAAAAAATTTAATACTCAATATAATTGGTATAGTAAAAAACGAAGACATTAGAATAAACCAGTTTCTTTTTTTTTCAGAAATACCAACAGCTATAGGATTCTCACAAATTACTAATCCTTGTCGTTAGCGTTATCGATTTGATGACAGTGAAATAATCCGAATAAGTATTGAAAGAAGTGTCTATATTATGTGGTACGAAAATATAGAGTAAATGTCTCGTTTGTATATACACCTTCAGAACTTTGCACATAACTACGTAAGTCATAATAAGTGTTCATTCAGGGCTCTATAGATCTATAGTCTAATCTAACACCATTCCAATATTTTTTTTTTTTATAGAGTACGGATTTACTTTCCTATACTAATCATCAAATATTTTAACAAATTATATGTTTTGAAAATAAATATTTTCTTGTTATAAAAATACAGATCCGTTGGTTTCATTTAAGCCCAGGTTTCATGTTTTGTCTAGTTAAATTTAAGTAAATCACAATATTATGTTTTTTTTTATTTCTTGGTAAGCATTCTATTTTTTGTTTATTTTGCATAAAAGATACCTAGAGTAAGTCAACCAATGGCTGACTGGTCTTATTAATTGTTATCGTCGGTAAAATCTCAAATGTAATTCATGTAAAACTAATATAATATATTATATTCATATTATTTTATTTTAATTATACAACGAAAATAAAACAAACAATAATAATATGATTGTAAAATATGTGTTTTGTTTATTTTTATTGAACTTGAAAGTACTATATATAACTAATACACCTGTATTAGTTTCAATAAATAAATATATTTAGTTTTTACTAAAACTCATTACAGAATATTTCAAGTATACATTTATTAATGTTTTTTGAAATTCATAAAAAAAATTATACACATTTATATGATATATAATACAGTACTAACATATATTAAGTTATTTATTACTGTTGTAGAAAGAGTTTGGAAAATGCATATTACATTTACATACGATTTTAAACACGTATCATAACATAAAGTTTTGAAATATATGTAATAATATACTATAATATTATATTATACTTTTTTTTGATAATTAATGTGGAACCTCCTACGTATAACGTTAAAAGAAATATTTTATATATACGAATTTTTCGTATTTAATAACATAACAAATATTTAATGCCATTCATTTATTGAATGATAATAAGATGTAATTGTGGGTTTAATAAAATTAAAACAATGTTATTATTATAATAATATAATAAAATAATTATAATTGTATGAAAATAATGTTGAACGACCACATTTCCATTCTAGACGTTGGTTTCATATTTTTAAACTATTACAACTTTAGTTTATTCAGATGTAAAGTATACGATAAATTCTATGTATTTACCGGAACTTTGCGGACGTCCGCTTCGGTTCGATAAGTTTTATGCCAGTCACCCGGATAGATGAAAATTGTTTATTATTTATCACCGCTCTCTCAGGTTTTTATTATTATTATTATATCTATAAAAAGTTTCTCAAAAATAATAACAAAAATGTTGTTTTCATGGACTTACTAACGATCTTTTTCAATTGATTTACGCTCTGGCAATTTTTTTTCTCTCTTATAATACATTATAATACATTATATGGGATAGTATATACATACGAATTTATATACAATAATAATACATCACGTGTCTAAGTGATGGATTTCTAAAAATCGAGCAATCTCTAGAAATTAACGATTCACATAAGTTGTTGACTTTTTTTTGTATGTATAATATGACTGAGTGCTAAAATTGTGCTATAATATATATGGTGTTTTTTGTCAATTTTTTTTTTTTTTTTACTTTTGAATGTTAAAATGAGAAGAGTTTATTAAAATAAATACAAGATCGACGTTTGTTCTTTTTTTACTCAAAAAATAGAAACGTATTCCAATTGAAAATTTAGTGATATGTACCTACGTATAAAATTACCTCGTTAATCGTAGTATAATGGTATTTACATAATAATATACAGAGGAGTTATGGTTGTTTTGATGACGATTATAGTGACTAACTTATATATTATATAACTCATTATTAATTCATAAAAAAAAAATAGCTTGCTTTTTATCGTTTTATATTAATTTTTATTCCTTATAAAACGGTATGAGAACAATTCTCAGTAGATCATCCGTGCATAATATGTATTCATTATTCCGAAAATTTTAGCATCTGTTAAATAATTTTAGAACTCTAAAATGTAACTTTTTATTTTATTATTTATTGTGATATATATTATAAATACCGTACACACATTTAACATATTATTATTAAACCATTATAAACGAATAATATTAAAGGTTATAAAAAATATGTTCAACGACTTCAAATCTGTTTTGATACATTTTTTACGCTCAACGAGTACTCAAAGTATAATCCCTATTGGATAACACAATATTATAATAGTAACAAAAAAAAAAAAATTACATTATAACATGATATTAAAATATACCTATACATACACTACATTGTGTAGCTAAGAGTGAAATTTCAAGTAAACCGCGTGTAATTTATATAATATAATATTATGTTCCTAAATTGCACGCGGATTTTTAACTAAATTCGCCAAAAACATGTTATTAGTATATCAAACGCTTTTTGCAATAAGAATATACCCGTCGGCGGTTATTCGGTCGAGTATATTGTTTCCCCTCGACTACTCCATTTACCGCCGGAACCCAACACACACACACACACACACACACATACACAAAATATATATAGTGTTTCTTTTTTTTATTTTATCATCGCCGTCATCGTCCGCGTACCGGTGACATGTGTTATACAGTCCGAGTGTCTAAAACGCCATTCCTATATACGGAAGCGCGTCACCGAGACGATACGTGAACAATGCCACATCCGGACCGATCACCGCACAGCATCGGTAGGAACTTAAGACGATTCTATACACACATCCTTAAATTGTGCATGAACACTGTTTCGCGTGGAAAACGGCCACTCGGGTTAGATATTTATAGTTAAGAAATCAAATGTATCTATTAACTGCCAAGAAGGCAATATTTTCTATTATATAAAAAAAACTAATACAACACAATATATTATTATAACTACCTAACCTTTATCGAAAATACATTTATTTTAGTTTCATCTAACTGAAGTTCGGTAGTTTTTTATTTTGCGAACCGTTTTTCAATATTGCCTTGTGATTACGCAACAACCAACAATATGGTACTGACATGAAACACATTTTAAATTAATGTCAAAGTATATTTTTAATTTAGTATTAAAAATTATTCAACATTGCAATAATATTGCCTATATCGATCCCCTTGATACGTACCATTAGAAAATAAAATGTATACAGGTTGTACGGCTATTATGACAGCAGTTATAAGTTTATTACGAGTTACATAATAATTTATTTAAGTTAAAATACTAATACTACAGTGTAGTGAATGATTATTAATTATAACACCCGACCGAATCATGCACTGACATTAATGTTTATAATAACGTTATATTATAATGCCATACTTATGACTATAGGTTTTTACAAATATTGCAAATTGTTTTGCGTATACACGTCACTCAGGCGGACTTAGTACGAGGAAATCAAGTCAAGGCCGTGGACCATACAATGCGGTTATTAATGAATAGCATCTATCTACCAACTGGCTACTATCTATGCGATTTGTTTTTAGTACCAACTAATTCAAAATTTTAGTAATCTAATTGATTTATGATATGATATATATATATATGTGCCTACCTACTAAATGAGTTGTGAATATCAGAATTTGTACATCTGGTTTCAAATATATTATCTTTTCTCAGTGAATCGAGTGCTGTGAAAAAGAGGTAGGTATAAGAAAAGTTGAATTCCGGAAAAAACATCGTAGGCAAATCAAGTCCCAGGAAAAAACAAATTATAAATTATTTATTGTATAATAATCCTTATTAGAAGTCAAATAAATAATAGGTATGTCTTATAATTATTATGATATGAATTATTAATTATATTTTTTTTTATATACATATAGTCGAATCAAAATCAAATCAACTAATCAATCTTGATTTCGCGTATTTCCAGGTAATAATATTATTTATAGATATAAATATAACAATATTATTTAATAATAGTATATAAGTATCTACATAAATAACACTCGAAGATAGAACTTATCTAGAACCTTTTTTTCCCCGTCAGACTCAATTTACCGCTTTCAAAACGTACACATATTATCACGGCCCAATTTACCTATAGCCTCATGAATACAGACTGTCAGTTTAATACGCCGTAAGGGAAATGTTCGCGCGTACTAACCCGGAATTACAATAATATTATGACTCGTCGTTGACCGTAAACGTATTCTAATGTTTAGTATAATATGTTATAGGTACATCACGAGATCGAAATAACCGTGTGCAAATTCGCGTTAATAACGACCTGTGTAAAATACCTTGAACTGGTAGAACGAACGTACGTATAAAATTCACAGGGTAGAATACTGAACAGGTACCTATTGAATATTTTCGGGCCGTGCTCCGCATCGTCAATATCATGTATATAAACGCTAATAACGGATTAATCTAAAATCAATAATAAATAATAGTTTTTCAATTTATTCGAATGAACCATAAATCGGGCACTCAGCCGTTTCGGTACTATATTTGTTTTTGAGTAAGTATACCGTTTCCAACGTAAATATTGAGCGTATATATTTCACGTTTTATATAAAACAAATACATAATATAGGTAACTATAATGTTAATATAGTTTACCTGTTCAACAGAAAATTGAACAGATTCGACAATATTAGTAATAGTTAACTATGATTAGTTATTTACAAACGATGATGTATTTATTTTCCATGCAGTTTGTCTTTTTTTCGGAATAACGATATTGGTACAATATACATTAAATTTAACAAAATTATAAATTGAAAATAAATTGTTTTTTGCTGCAATTGAATGATTTGTCTAGTAACTTGTACATCGTTTTGAACAACTGATTAGAACCTTCTTTACGAAAAACCATATGAAGACCAAAAAACTTAATACTTTTCACACGTCTCGTGTTCGTGATAATATGCGTATGTTGAGTAAATGTTTTTTAATATTATTTACAGATTAGTCATCGGATCTGAATGTTTAATTTAAATCAAATGAAAATATACGATTACATAGTTAATCATAAAATTACGCATTTATACCGTCTAGAATAGTTTTTTACTCTGCTAACATTTTAAATGGTCTGCAACGGCTTATTGTCGTACTCACTACTCGAGCAAACGGCGATGCAAAATAGACTGCTGCAATAGCTTTTACGTTGCCAAGTCCTGTATTATATACTTCAACTTCTTTGCCAATTTCATATACACAACGTCATTGGGGTTAAAACAAAATTCACTTACATTTGACAGCCATAGCTACAATTTTTTTTAAACCGAGTGTGATTAAATTGAAAGTATAAAAACAACATGATTACCTATATTTTAAATTGCATGGCACTATTCAATTAAAAAATATTAATAAACATTAAAGCGGAATATGGTTTCAGCTAAATATAAGTCACAGTCAAAACTCAAAACCGAACTGAGATGATGGCGGTTGGTGAGTGATGATAATCGATAATAATAATTGTAAATTACAAATTATGTAAAACCATTGGGATGTGTTAACTTATTTATTTAAAAAGTTGATTTATCTTTATTTTATATCAAATAAATTGTTATATACTATCTCGACGTCTTCAAAAATGTTATGACAAAAAAAATTGATGATAGTAAAAATTTAGTTTATAGTTCGTATCGTTTATTAAATTGCTAATACATAAAAAATACTCATATTCTTCACAAATAAAATAAACTTTATAACTCACTCAGAGTAAAGTAAGCTTCGATTTTCAAATAAAAATATTACAATTAAAAGGTTTTTCTTAAAACACAAAAAAAGTACTGTAAGCCAGTAGCTGTACCTAGCTACTGATACAAAATATTATTAACTTATTATTGAATTTACAATTTTGATGTCATACTCATTAATTTTTTAACACTTAAAACATATAGGTTGCAATTTCTTATGATTTTCATTGTTTCACTTTTTACTGATCGTGTCGATTATTAAGAAATAAAAATATTATATGAGATATACCTCAACAGTATATGGAAATAATAAATAGCTTACTTATAAGTTATAACATCTCACGGATATTTTGACAAATGTGCAAGCAAAAAAAAAACGCGATTGAAAACGAAATATATTAATATATTTTAAATAACTTCATGACTAGCATTAAATCACATCATAACGCAGAGAATAAAAAAGCTACCTTCATGGTTTTTTTACATGCACTGTCCAATTGTTGAGAATATTCTTGGAACAATTTATTTTTGTTTTGTTCGAATATTTTAAGTTTAGCATTTCTTACATAATATAATCTTCTTTTGCACGGCATTTAAACGAAATCATTGTCTTATTTTTCAGCGAAATATAATAATTTATTTATATTTACCCAACTTTCATCTTAAGAATGCAAATAAACCCACAATTCATTGGAATTCTGGCTCATGCGATTTCTTCTGTCCTTTGGCAGACAAAATAACATTATTATATAACTCAAAAATTATCACATTTAGTCATTTGAAATAATTCACAGTAAATATTATTATCAAAATGAAATTACTCATAAATACATAATTAAAAAATGAGATTGTCTGTCAGCCTTTTTATTATCATTGTCTTAATAGGTACATTTTATAAATTAAAATAATTATAATAAAATCTAATGCCGAACTTTGTACTTATTAAATTTCTAAACTTTTTGTCTGAATTTTTTTTAACCATATTTTTAATAGAAAATAACTATAAAAATTAAAAATGTCAAACATATTATATTATTATACTTATAAATAGTTAAAAATATTTTTAAAAGTTGCTATTATAGGATGTTAAATATAAAAACATTTAGTAAACAATTTAAATACCTACAGTCATTCGTTTTCTAAAAACAAAAAACAAAACCAATTTTTTAAAAAATCGGTAAAATAAAGATCTATTCTACCAAAACCCACGCTTAAAGCTTAAAAACTGAACATTTTTAGTTTTTACTATTCTCAACTATGAAAATATAAACAAAAATTAAAATAATACACGCATTTTTGTAAAACCAATACATTCGTCACTTCGCTCAAAAACTAAATAAAACTTTCTTCAACATTTTATAGTTCTTTTTATATGATCTCAAAATAACGATATACTGCAATGTAATAAAAAATATGTAGTTTAAACTTTAAATGGGGAATCAAAATTTTAAATTGTATTATTTATAAGTATTATAATAATATACATTACAACCGTTACAAAGTCACGAAGAGTTTTAATTTTTATGGTTAAATAATTTATTTTATAAATATAGAAATACTGTACAACTATGATGAGTATAATGATTACAATAAATTTAAATAAAAAATAAGTTAATATTTATTATTTTTTAGTTTCTTTGTAAGTAAAAAGAATTTTATAAAAATGTTTTACAATTTAAGATTAATATTTTTGTTTGTTTTGTAAGTAAAAAAAAGGCAATTTTAGCATTTGGGTCAATCTTTAACTAAACTGAAAAATACATTTTTTGTAGTGATTATAACATCATATTATACGGACTTAAATTTCCTAGACCATAGCAGTTATGTAGTTATGTTATATACACCTCATCAGTTAATTCACGGAATCCGTTATTTTTAGTTACACATTTTCAATAGAGCTGCTATCGTGTATTCGATGGTGTATCTAACAATATAAAAAATGTATATAAAGTTGATAAATATAAATCGTAAAATGATGGTCTCGTCGTCGTGATTTATCGTTTCGTAACCGACACTATAAGATATTAAGATATATCAAATATCAAAACACGTTACTACTATAATAAGTAATAAGTATAACTTACTAATTATTTGTATTAGTTCTAATCTGCACAATGAAATTGATGTAAGTATAGTGTAATATGCAAAAGTGAGTACTGATTAAGATGTTTCCTAAAACGGCTAAAATCAAGTTAAGTTTAAGCTGTTATATTGTGTATGTGTGTGCTGTATTCACACTTTGCGCCAATAATTAATTTAATTAATTAAGGGAGCGCGAGTCGTGAATAAATTTAGAGAAGCTTACGTAATGTTACACTATAAAGATATTTTAAATTATAATATTATACCACACGCGTTTAGTGGGTATAATGCAGGCGAAAGTTGCGTTTTACAAGATTGAAGCGTAGTATCCACCCCAAGAGTGAAATTAAGCTGTATAGTGTATACGTTTTAAACGTTTTATTTTGTCGTTTTGGAGACACGCCTATAATAGCTATATAGTCAAAATCGTTTTATCATAATTAATTAAGGCCATCTCCCGAAATAAAAAACCTTAAACATAATACGCCATTGCCTCGTGTTATGTGTAGAGGTGTATCGTTACCGTTTTTACGAGCATATTGATATTATTATATAATATCATACATTAATAACGCCGTATACGTTGTGTGGGCGATTTTTCGCTGACATTTTGTCGTCTCCATCGTGTTTGTCGTGCGCGATGGCCGATCGAATAACTGCGAACAAATGACGTCGTCGTGTAACTTATCGGTATAAATTTTTAAATTTTTTTTTTTTTTGCGCTGGTCGGCAACGTTGAACGTATATGCAAATTACACATACGTGTATACATCGTTCGACGTTTTTCATTCGCTACTAAAATAATTTACAATAATACGAACAATTCCGAATGGGAAGCCTGAACGAGAGTGACGGCGATAATATTAATATATATTGTAGACGTCACACGTAATATCAGTGGCGCCCAGAACATTTTCAAGAACTCTAAACCGTTATATCGCTACGTATGTCCATTATGATGGTTATCGCGGTGGTTAAGTCGTAAATAAATTCTCGAGCTAAATTATTAACTATATGTGACGAAAACGATTTCCCCCATACGTATTCACTCATCGCTAATACGAGATATTTATAAATTATCCATTGTATTATTATAAGTCTTGTAACTTACTGTTTTCATTTAGTAGTATACTCTATGAACATATTTCATGTAAGTAGCTATAAGTACGTGTCTGCGTAAATTATTTATCACAATGGCTATCAGTATTGTAAGCCATGTATTCTATTTATATTTCCTTTTTTTTTTAATCTCTTTACACCACATTATAAATTATTTGAAATGTGATCATATACCGAATATCCTCTTAATTCATAAGAAACAATTCGATTTTATACATAAAGAAAAAATAATAATTTTTGTTTTCGCCAAAAAATATTTTATTTTTTTTTTAATTATCATACATCGATCGATTAAAACAAATCGGACGCAATTTTATATCACGTCAAATTCACCGTTATCGAGTAAATAATTTTCTATTTGCAAAACAACTACTTATTAATTTGCATTTATATAGTAACGCCAACGTGATATTATATTAATTTTAACAGATTTATAAGCAGATTTAAATTTAAATCTATTCAACTATATCACATTTTTAACACGTTCATTGTTCACAATTTTCATTTTAATATTTAAAAATATAAAAAAGGTAATTACAAGAACACAAAATCATTGTTACTCACGATAACGCTACATGAATTACTATAATGCAGTTATAATGTGTATAAAGTTATACTCCCAATTGTGTGATATGTAGATCGATTATAATTCATGAATTTAAAAACCGAGTAAAAAATATTAACTTTGGCATAAACGATTAGATAACTTTTTTAATTTTGTGTAAATAATAACTAATATGGAAAACTAAAAAGATTTTTCTTTCGGTTGAAATGACGCATCCCAACCTAACCTTCCGAACAATCCTATTAGGAATAACGCACTTACATGAACTACTAATTATCATAACTATCTACCGACTGTCAAGCACTTAACGAGTAAATAACAAGTTTTGATTCTCCCAACACTCACCAATACAACCTGTAGCTGTCCGACTGCCCACGAAATGCAACCCTCTTGACCGCTACAGATTTGATAGGGGTCGCATATGCATTATGCATTCATATGCCACTGCGTTTTATATAACACTATGTATGATATTATTTTATTGTCTTCAGCGTGTAACGAAATAGCATCGAAATAAACATATAATAATATTGTATTTGTTATTTTATACCATAGGAATTTTTAAAATTTAAGCGATTTATCTGAAACGCGATACTATCCGATCGAGTGTTTGTGTATTGTAATGCCCATAATATATGTATGAAGGTATGTTCTGCGTCTGGACAATTTTTGGGTATAATAAAGATTTAACCTAAGGCTGGCTCATATCTTGATTGAATTCTTATTTTATACTGTGTGCAGTTCATCTTCTAATATTGCAGATACTTTGCAGACCGGTGAATACGTAATACGTGTCTACAATGATATTATGTATTTTTTAACTTCAAAGAATCAAAAGTAAAAATTCTAAGAGACTCGAAAAAAAACAACAACTAAAAAAGAATAAAAAAAGGTAAACGATCTGTGTGATGTACATTGTCATTATAAGTCACTCTATTATACATGTATTAAATTAGAATTCAAAGATAAATCGTTGCACACGAAAATAATCCTGAACGAAGACTCCTTAGACTATATTATAGCCATCAACTTATATTGCTATATCGCTGCTATAAGTATATTTTAACAATATACAATTTATGTTTGAGTAATTTATTTTTACTAAAAGTAACACACTAATATAGTAGGAGAAAATAATTTTTGGAAAAAATATTAGGTGTTTTGATTTGTATATGATAACATTTTTGTATATGACTAAAGTAGCTTAAAATTGTAATATACGACACATCATATTAAGATTTCTTTTATATCAATCTCAAAAATACACATCTTTATGACGTAGTATATTTGTTTAGTGACATTTCGAATTCAAATTTTTACGAAATTGGATATTTTATTGTGATTCAAAAAATATTATTTGCAGAGACTTAAAGCATTTCACCAAAACTATATTATTATTAAATGTACACAATAAAATCGTCAAAATATTTTTTGAATTGTAAACTTTAAAAATAAATCGAAATTACCGTAAAACTAATAGATAAATAAATAACTAATTGCAATATAAATGTGTAATAAATTAAATGGACTTAAATGGTCAACAATTTGAAAAATCGTCTTCCCTTAAAATCGCTTTTCGTAAGCAATTATTTATCATTTAATATGATTATTCAACTAAAATTGAATATATAGTATATACATTATACACAGCAATCGATACCTACGTTTCAGTGTAATTTCTCCAGTTTATTTTCAATCATAATATTTATACAAGTTAAGATCTGTTACTGATCTGCATTCTGCAAACATTGCAGTAATTCTATTGTGCTTACCGTTGATACCTTTATCTGTTATACACTCACATCCAGCCATACTGAGATCAAAGAGATACAATCCTAGAATATGGCTATATTACTGTTTTTTTTTTAAAAAAATACATAAACATTTAGCTTTAAGGGACAACACTTTTTATGAAATAAAGTGAATAAACAACATAGAAATAACATTTTATTAAACGAATATTTTAATTGGTAAGCTTTATACATATAAGAATAATTACAAAGTAAGAGTAAAAACAGCTGTATATTGTAACTTCTGGATGTTGTACTTGTACAATTTTAAATCGTTCCTCCCACATTGATACACGCTGATATTCTATATGATCATTTTTATGAACTTGAAGAAAAATCAATTGAATTCAACAACCGATAATAAAATAAGATGGCATTGAGTAAAATAATAAAATATTTTGTAGTCAATTTTGTGTTTTCCTATATTACCTATATCTAATTTTCATTTTTTTATTGTAGATATACAATTAGTTTTATAACATCAGTAATATACCTGTTCAATAATGTATATTATGTAGATAACACTGGTTCTCTACATGTGAAGCCCAATAGTCTCATAGATAAATAAATAAATGTGTGTCAAATTTAATTTTTAACAAAAAAGTTCATATTGAATTCAATCAAAATTATAAAAATTTATCTTAAATTAATCTAAAAATAATGACGTTTCAAAAATTCATAAATGTACTGTTTTTATTTTTAATTAAAATCATGTATGAATGTTACAAACATTTTTTCTCCCTGCCAATTGTTTCTTGCTCTGCATTGACTACATGGGGTGGGTATATGTTTAAAGTATTAAGTCAATTATTATAAATATAACCACCCCCTCTCAAAAAACCTAACAAATTAAATAAATAAAAAGTGTGTTGTATATTACTGAATACCTCAAAACCTACTCTCTTTTTAAAATCATCAATGTTAACTTATCATAAGATTAATTGTCAAGATCTTTGAGAATTTAGACATACGTAATACACTTGGTAAAATTATAATATAAAGAATGCCTATATACTTTATTAAAATATCAAATCTAAAATAACTTTTTTTATTTTCATCTAAATATATATTGTCAAAATTATTAATATTTGTAATTTTATTTTGCACCGTATGCCAGTACTATTGTAATATTCTATATAATTAATGTACTTCTAAAAAAATAAAATAGTGCTTCTTTGTTTAAAATTTAAATTAAAAGTTTAATTATGGCCGATACGTGTTTGATACTAATATTTTACCAAAAAATAATCAATTAGCACGTGATAATTGATAAAAATAATACCCAATACTCAGCACAACAAAAATATAAAAAACATTTTGAAAGGAAAAATGAAGGTAAAAATGCACAATGGTAAATAATAATTTAATTAAAAATACCTTAAAAAAAAATACAAAAAAAAAAACCAGAATATATATTTTGAGTGAATTATATGACTAGGTTAAAATCCGACATTGTATATATACACAAGTTGGGAAAAATCGTTTATAAATAAAATAACTACCCCGAACATTTCTGGAATCCCTTGTTTTCTTTTTAGAATCTTCATAGAAAGTATTTGTGTTATTCTATTATTTTCTCAAAATACATTAAAAAGTGTTATTTAATATATTATTATACATTAATACTGTATACAAAACAAAATCTCATACATTTTCCATTACTACAAATTTTAAAAGTATATTCTGAATAAGAAGAGGAATGTATTATTTTTATTTTCATGATTTTTTTTTTCTGCTAAAATATTATAATTAATTTTGTTTTATTTTCTCATATAATTACATAATTTAATAGATACTCCAAAAATATCATGAATTTATATATTTAATTATTTAATTATTGATTTGAAAACTAATATATCTACAATTAAGTGCTACTATTATTCAAGGTATTTCGAGCATAATAATATTTTGTTTACAAAAATGTCAAAATAAATGTTTTAAATTTTATGTATTCTTTTGGTTTTCTTTGTTATAATATTTAAAATTGTTATTCGCAGTAAAACCTAAAAAAAATTGTTAACAAGCTATTAACTAACAATTTTTTGATAGAGTTATAGAGTTTTTGTTATAACATTTGAAATATCTACAATAATTTGCTTTGTTGATATTCAAATTTTATATATATAAATAAATATGCAAATAAATTATCCTCCATTACATCAAAATTACTATAATATTGGTAAAGTTAAAACAGTAAAATTTATTTTCACAAATAATAATGACTGATATAGTGAATAGCTGTTGTTGAATAGTTGAGTGGTTCAATAAAATTATAATTTACAAAAATATAAATAATTATTAAAATGTATGGAGTTTTAACTAAATATAATGTTGAAACTTATTATTCGACTTGAGTATTAATATTATTGACATTAATCTATGATTAGGTATAGGTATACCTAATATTTTGGTGATCTAAATGAGTAAAATAAGTAATAAATGATTTACCAGAAACATGATGGCTAAATGTATACACCCATACAAACTGAAGTCCTTGTCCAGTACATTAAATGTTTATAGGAAAATTGTAGATACTCTTTAGTGTATGAAAAAATAGTGTATAGTTTTTATTTATTCATCCATAAAAGGTTCAATTTTCAAATATTTTATTATATGTTACATAAAAGCTATATTTTGTGAATAACTAATATAGTAATTAAAATACTTTAATACCACAAATTTTTTTTAGATACATTTTTTAAAAATATTTGTATATATTTGGTAGTAGGTACCTAGTAGATAGTAGATACTTAAGATACCGCTACCAATATTTTACCAGTGAACAATATAATAGTTCAACGATGAATGGCACATAAAATTAGAATCTTACATCACCATTAAAATCGATGTCAAATAATTGGAATTCCACGTAAAAATTATAAATAATTTTTAAGTTGGCTACTCTAACGACCGCTTTTAATGACTGGTCATCAACAATATTTGTTACCTACCAATTATTATTGTAGTACAATGATATTAGGAATTCTGGTAAAAATGTTTAGTTGAGATTTAGCTTAAATTTCTTTATTATTTTATCATACACAAAGTTATTATTGTTTTTTTTTTAATGAAATATGTTAATTATTTATTTATTTTAAACCAAAACTATTTTTATAAAACTTTAAAATATTAATATAACACACTCTCAAAAACTTAAAATGTAAGTAAGAAAACAAGTTTGGGATAAGTAACATAATGTGATATCTGCTTATTTTTTACTTTAAAGCTAACCAAAAAAAAAAAAAACCTGAAGGTAGACCTATTTTTTACAATCTGCACTTAGTTAGTAATTACTATAACAAAAATTAACAATACGATTTTTTCATTTACTTTTACAATTGGCTTTATATATTTCACTTTCTACAGAACAAGTTAGATTGATCACAAGTTTTAGTTTCTATAAATAAAATAATCTTAATTTGAAATATTTGTATAGATACTCTAAAACATTCTTTAAATTTAATAACAATTTATTAAAATATATACATACATATAAATGTATATATTTTATTAAATTAAATCATGGTTAATCAACTTTTGAAAAATATTAAAATTATTTGTAATAATAATTATATCTTACAAAATGTGATATAAATTCAACATTTTATTATTCTAATAGAGTGAATATTATAATAAATAATCGTTACAATTATAATATATCTAATATAAATAGTTATTAGCTACTGTAACGGTAAAATTAATTACATTTTAGAAATAGCAATACAATTTTTAAGCATTATCTTATTTTAACTTTTATGTAAGTACCTAATAAATTACTTATTACTTATAATTTATTAGTTAATATAGAATTATTTAGTCTATATAATAATATCTTTACACATGTGCGAATATAATTGTATAGTAATATAATGAATAATTAAACCTGATACTATAATACACTTCTAAGCACAATAATTTTAAATTTAAACAAAGCGTACAAAACAAATACAAAAAAAAAATGATTAAACTTAATAATTTTACATTACTTAAATATAATACAACATTAATTGTCATATTTCTAGATAGGTTGTTAAAATATCCTTAAGAATATTAATTGGTAATTAAATTAATCATAATATCTAAAAGACGTGTTATTCATCATACAAAGTATTTTAATAACAGATAAAACATAACATTTTATAACAATTTATTATTTACATTAAATTTCACAAAATTAAATTTTTGTTTTTTTCTGCTTTTCACCTGGTCGGTGATCGCAATATTCAATGTTATTTTTTTATTTATTCATTTATGTTACATAAAATTATATCTACTAAGGGTTAGTTTTTAAATAATACTAATAGGTAGATTATAATATGCTATAACGTATGAAACTGATGTAAGTAACTATGAATATTATAGATCCTTTACATAATAATTTTAATATTTCATACTATATTTATTTCGGTTAAATGTAAATATTAAAATAATTAAAATTGTTATGATTTACAATTTTATAAAGAAAACGATTGTTTAAAGTAACTTACAACAAAAGTATATAACGCTGTTTCAATTATATTATATAATGAATTATATGTTATATTACGTATATCTGTGCGTGGGTATAAATATAATACTAAATCATAGGTACTACAAACCATAGAATAAAATAATATGTAATACCTAAATAATATTATATTGAAAATAATAATAAATTCTTATTTTCTCAACAGCATAGTTTTAAAGTGACTATAGAATTATATAAATAATTTAATATTTAGTCCGATGATACATTTTTATATTCTTCAAAACAAAATTCTTTTAAAATGACAAAATAAGTTTACAAAATATGTCCATTTTTATAATACCAAATAAACTATACATAATATATCAAAAATATATTGTATTATGCGCATACATTTTGTCAGCCAATACAAAACTTATGTTTAAAATATCATTTGGTAAATATTTAATGGAAGCTTATTATGAAAGTTATAATATCATATTAGAGAGAACTAGAGAAGGGTAGAGAGAGAGAGAAATTTAGTCCGTTTATACATGGGTGTTTACATACGTTATATGAAACTGTAACTTTGAAGATAAGTAATAAATCGCTTTAAAGTATTTTTAAGTCATTATCACTTTTATAGTAGGTACCGTCATTGTTCGATAACTGCATGTTTCTTATTATTATGCATAATATGTAGTCAGTACACATAAATTGTGATAATATACGCATAATACATTGGCTTTGTTTTATCATTATTTTAATTGGTTAAAATTGTATCGCATTAAATTACTTGACATCCGCTATTGATCGATCGGGGTCTAAAAGTACACAGTTTAGATTTTATTTTTATTTAATAGAAATATACAGTTATTCACAATCTATACCATAATATAAAAGTACAATGAGCAAATGTAATAATTTATATTTTACAACATTAAATTGAATGGTAGAAGAGCCATTGACAGCACTCAAATGGTTAAAATTTAATATAATTTTTAAACAGATTTAGTAATGTCTAGTTTAAAAAAATGTTCAATGAGAATAATTTTTCAAGTGTAAATTTTTGCAATTGATATTTATTTATTAAACAATTTATTCCCAGTGAATACAAAAACTAGTGTAGTATAAAACATATGCATATATACCCAATATGAAATAAATTAAAAATGAAAATAAATTAGTTAATTAACAATTTTTTTATTTTAACATATCATCTTTGAATAAATCAAAATTATTCAAATCGTTACAAGTGTTTAAGATTCGATATTAGAGAGCTGTTTATAAAACAATAAAATGTTTACTTGCGATTAGCATAAAAACAATGAAAATTTTGAATATTGACTTGTGCTATATTAAAATATATAATTTTCAATTTGCAAATTTTTACAAAATCGGACAATCAATGTAAACATTAAAAAAAATTTGAACAAAACAATTCATCAGCCAAATTGCTTATAGAGTTCTGTGAGTTTATTTTGTATTGACATTTAACTGAACATCGCCAGATGATCAGTCAAATTAATTGTATACGCTACCAGGCGAAGGAAACGTTGTTTTCAATATTATCTATTAATTATCTGAAAATTTATCTGATTTAGAGACTATAGATTATAACAATTCCTACAACTAAGTTGTTGCCTAATTTTCTATTAATTTCGTATTTAATCACAACAATGGCTTAAAATACAATACACAAGTTCCAATGTAACTTATAACTCCTGTATCAATACGAAATTTTAATATTTAAACAATTCAACATGAAACACACTCAAAATTTAAGCAGTTAAAATCAAATACTTTATAAAGCGTTGATTTAACTTAAAAAATATTGGTGTTTAAACAGTAAAGGGGGTTTATTGTTTTACAGAATGAGTGTCAGTGTTTTTTCTTTTCTCCATCGATAGAAGTAACAAATAATATTGTTTTAAATATATTCATTAAAAGTTGTTGATCGTGTAGAATAATTACCATGTGGTATACAATTCACCTACATAAAATTATAATAAAATTATTTTATTAGTTTATTGCAACTTATCGCAATTTAATGAATTTATATGTATTTTTTAATTTTTTCACGCGTTAAAAATTATTATAATTGTATAATACATGAAAAAGTATATTAACGAATGATATTTTAAATGTATTTATTCGGTAACAGCCCACACAAATGAATACACTACACACTTCTGTACAATAAGTTTAAAAAAATATTGCCGTATTGAAAACTTTAAAGTTTAAATACGTCAATATTCATATTTCATCTAAATAGATTTTGATTTTCAATATACGAATGCTCGCCGATCATCCTGAGTTTTATATTCGTGCAAAAATTGTTTATCTATAAAACGTAGGTTAGGTTAACCTAACCTGTGTATGTATGTGCAAATATGTTACCTACCTTCAATAGTGTATTGCGTAATCTCGCCGTTAGAAACATGCACGCAAAGCACCGGAGGTCGCGTATCGGCAACGTTTTTTTGCACAGGGCCAGGGCAACATCTGTCTTCGTCGTCGCCGAACACTCTTGAAACCGCCATATTTCGATTATAATAACAATAATCAACACAACATTTTGTACACATATTATAATAATTAGCTATATTTAGTATTAACACCGCGTGTTTGTAGGCTACATTAGACACAATAGGTGCAAGTCCGTTCGTGCGCTCAATTTATGGGTACACAACATTATTATAATAGGTACGTATTATTTATCTCAGAGAACCGGTGCAAGCAGTCACATTGTATGTGCTCGTAGATGCGATGCCAGCAAGTGAATTGCACTCCAACAAGTGCCGGGATTTTCAGCATTACCAGAGCACCTGATGAAGTACAATCAACAGGTGGTTTGAAAAACTTTGCCACACACACTCAGAGATATAATAACGTTCTCGTACAGACTACAGATTATAGGTTAGGTTGGCCGTAAGATTACCTAACATTATAATATATAATAACATACATGGTTACATTACACGTGTGGTGATGTACATACTATAATATGCTCGCGTATAAAGCCGTAATAATTACATTGGATACGATATTTACTATACTATGTGTCATGTGTGTATATTATATACTGCACGGCTGCGGTGGCGATGGTGGCGGAGAGTCATCGCGGCGACGACAAACAGGCGATTTGGTTAAATTTTCACGCGCTACTTCAGGTACCTGACTTCGTCAACATTACAGAGTCTAAGAGTGCCTGTAGCAGCCCGTGAAAACAACCGATTTCTCGATATCGCATGCGCATATTATATACTCTTCTCCGCTGCTGCTGCGACGGTGGAGGCGGCGGCGACTGAGAAGAGTGCTCCTGCTGGAAATGTCGTGTGTATATTATAATAATAATAATAATATTATGTGATGTGAATAATATTCGCAAACTCGAACAAACAAAATATTAAAAAACAAAAAAAAAAAACCGCTAATAGAAACCAGAAAAAAACGAGTTTTAGAACAAACAGATAAAAAAAAAACCGAAACGCGCTATAGAAGTAGGCGGCGACCGACATATGCGACTGAAACGACCAAAACGGACCCGTACGAGACTGTACACGGACGTAACATACGCTCGTGTGTATACTCCAACAGATACTCATTGTCTCATTGTATGTATTATAATTACTGTTGTTATTATTATCATTATTATCCGGTGAATTTATCACGACGATATTTGACGTAGTCTAAAACGAGACTTGCGAGCGTGCGCACTGCGCACCGTACGCGCAACTGTTACGGTCGAACGTCATCGGCGCCGGCGACGGCGGAACTGCAGGCGACTTGCGGCGATGTTGTAAGTTGCCAACGCTTTTTCCCTATATACATATTATTATCACGATATTCCGATGACGTGTGTGTATAAATAGTGACGTTGAGGACGTTATATGTATGCGTGTGTGTGTGAGTGAGTGTGCAGCAATGCAAAAACTGCAGTTTGAGTGGGTACACACGTGAGCATATATTATCATATTCGTCCACAGTCGAAAATATTGATCATTAAAACGAATAATTTGTTTTTTCGACACGACAAAAGAATAAATACAAACACGAACGCGAAAAAAAAAACAGTGACGCAGAGTGAGGCCGCGATACGCGGAAAAAAAATTTGAAAAACCAAACACTCGTCCGAAAATCACGTCCTTCGGCAGCATACGCGTTATTATATAGGTTGGCGGACTCGGCGCGCGAAAAGACCGCACGACGGCGGTTGAGCGGGCCCTCTACTGCGGCGATTTCGCCATGTCGTGGACAGCCACCGGCACAGTGTTACCACCTCGCGAACTCGTTCGTCCGCCGTCGCCGCGTTACGCGCGCGCCGACACGCCGAGTACGCGTGTCGCCCACTAAAGCGATTAGATTACACGGGCAACACAAAACACATTATAGCTAGCTAGCACAGTATACCCCCCGTTCGGAGATTTGCGAATAAAATTCACAAATATCATTATCGCGTGCGCGCGCGCATAGCGGCACAGTAGAAAATAGAAAAAAAAAATATTAACATCACAGCAACGTCTATTTACCCGGGCCGGGCGGGCGATTTGAAAACAGAAAAGCCCCGAGGACAGACGAGTCCGTCGTCGGTCCGGACGTCATGCGCGCTACACGGCCGGAATGAATATACCTCCTCCGATTTCCAAACCGCTGCTATACCTACGTCTGTGCCACCACGTTGCCGATTATTATTAAACTGTAATTAACGGAAGTCGAGAGCTGAGAACGCACTATTACAGTCACACCGATGCAACGAAATAAAACGCGGTACGTCGAAAATAATGCACCTCGCACGCTGTACCACAATACCCACTTCCGATGCGGCGAAGATAGCAGCGCGGCCGAGTCCTTGCCGCCGCTCGTACAATAATATTATATTCGCGAAACAACGACTATTAAATTATAATATTATTATACTGCGGTTTTACCACGTTGCACCGTTGCACTCGTAAACGTGTATATTGTGCGTTTTATGCGCGACGTATAAATGTACATGTATATACATATATATATGTATACGTATTAATCATTAAAACCGAACTTCTTACGATCGACACGCGCGCGCGTTATTGTGAACGATTGCACGCCGCGAGAATTTTATCTTTTTTGTTTCGTAGTTGTTTTGCGACGAATTACTGCGCGTTTCGATCGCACGGACTTATGACCTCGCAGCACACAAAGGACGGAAACAGCGGAATAAACGCACGCGTCTAACTCATAACAAAACGACTGCAATACTGCACCGAGAGTGCATTACAATAATTTATATGTAGTGAAAGCAGCGTTCTATGTATAAGGCTATATAATCATAAAGACTATTGTGATATAATGTTTAATGGTAATATTATTTTCACCTTGAATCCCATAATAACATTGTATTGTTGCTGCATTTCTGCAATATAAATACTTTTTTATCAACCGTTCGGTTAAGCGAATGCAATAAGCAAAACGGCAATGAAATGAAATCAATAAATGTATCTAAAACTATGCCTCCTGTTATAGTATTTAAATGATGTTATTTTAATAAAAACCAGAGTTGCGAGGACGACATCATAGACGAATGCGCAAAAAACGCGTTTAACGAGATTGGCAAAGTAAATCTGCGAAATATTTGGCCCGAGTTCATACGAGTACAACAAGATGTGAACCTATATAGGCTATACTACTATATAGGCATAACAACTGTATATGTAGGCGCTCACATTTGATTATTCAGATTTGGTAGAAGAAAAAAAATACTACGTCAAACAGAATTCGTGAAATTTTATATATTCCATTATTCATCATTCGATTTCATATTTCTTATAATATATCGCATGTACACATCGCAATCGCGATACACACGTATAATATTATATATACACAATAAACACTACTTCTATGACTGTGCCCCGTGTCGTGTGACTAGAAGTGTATAGTATAGGTATATGTAATAATAATATAGCCTACAGAAGTATAAAATATCGTGATTTGTCACCAAGCTCAAAAAGCTGTACAAAGAGGATGCCACAGTACATTATACATACATATTATATATATATATGAGATACATATTATTAACTTACCCGTGTTGAAAGTCCCGGTGGTGTAGTACGTGCGTAAATTACGGTATGGTATATAATAGCGAGTGTATTATATAAGTATAATACGCGAGTATATATGTATACGTGGTGACGATAGGCTTCAGAAAAAAAGGGGTTGAAAAGGATTGGAAAAAAAAATTGTCGGTCGTACACTCTTGCAAGTCCATGTGTCAGTCTGTGAGAGAGCCGTCGCGGTCGACTAGGACGCCGCCGGTGGAATTTCTATACGTACTTTTCCTCTTGCCATCTCTCCCACAAGCGGCGGCGGCGGCGACGACGACGACGGCGACGACGAGGCGCAGCGCAGCGCGTTCGGTGCAACGCAAACGAATGACCTTGCCACGTGCATGCACATTGCAATTTTTCGTTTCACGATTGCAACCCCCACCGCCGACTCCTCTGGCGCGATGGTTTATGTGGTATACGTTATTATTATTATTATATGGACGTATAAGTATAATATTATATATACATGTACTATTTATTATTATATGTACAGTGAACGCACGTGGGTGTATGTATGGTGTGTATGTGTGAGTGTGTGAGTGTGTGTGTGTGTGTGTGTACCTACACGTTTTGCTATATTTATATATATAATATGTCATACGTAGGATTATCGAGGGGGCCTCTCTCGACTTACGGCAAAATGTTCACTTTCCTTCATCCCACCGTCACCACCCTCTCCCGCCCATTCACTATGTTTGTCCTGCTTTGAGAACTTATAATCTGGATTCTTCAAATTTCAACGCAGATCCTCCTATATGTACAACGATTCGGTTAGGTATGTCCTTTGCATACACTATATACATAATACGTAAATAATATATGTACAACGACAGATATTTAAACTCGACCACAAATCGATCGTCCAGTATAATACTTATACTTTATACATTATACAGCACTTGTATTATAATATACCTACTCGTGTCACTTCATATACAGCTGCATGTATATTTTTATAAATACAAAGAGTAAATCGATCCCCCCTACTTGTAGTCGCCCATCATTCCTTTTCCATTTTTTGTACTCATCGACCGACAACGTCTATCAAACGCGTGCAGTCTCGCAATCAAGATTTAAACAATACATTCGACGATGTCCTTAAGTAGCCAGAGATACTATTATTACTGCATCCACTCAATGTAATATATAGACTGTAAATAGGTAATAGATACAACTTTTTTAAACTTACATTTTTTAAGTATGGCATACAGTATTTTGTATTTGTACGATTGACTAACTGTAATAATTACAATATCGATGCAAAAATACATTTTACGAGAATATAATAATGATAAGTGATAACCATATATTATTATGAATATAATATAAATTATGTTTTATATAAAGCATAAGGAATTCTGTGTGTGTGTATGTGTGTGTAGTGTTTGTAACCGTTTATTTATCGTAAGAAGATGTTTAAGATTTTTACTGTGTAGTACAATAGTATTAGAACTGGAAATTATAGAATAACTACTCTTTTTTAAATTTTCTGTTATATTTATTTTATCAAACCTATTCTGTAATCATTAGTTTGCAACCAACATGCGTTTTTCAATTCATTACCTATAGTGAGTTTAAAAACTGTGAAAAGTATGTATTGAAAACTAACAACTGCATATGCTGAAAATGATTGCTAGAACTGAGAAAATATATTTCTCTATTAAAACACATAAAATAAGTGTTTCAGATAATGGATGTTTGACCTTGAAAAATAAATTATAATGTAATCAAATTATGAAAAATGTATAAATAGTTTTGTGTCATGTGTGTATTCATAATACACTATAATAATGGTACATCAGAACAAACGTCAAATGTCGTAGAAAGTTTCAAAATATAAAAATAATTATGGAATTTGTCAGTGTCACTATGTATAATTTATTAAAATTATTTGATATATTTTATTTCTAAATAAAAAACGCTAACCGTTTTTTAAGCAATTGGCATATAATGTTCGATATTATAACACATATTATTATATGACAAACTTAGTGAGCTATGAGCTATTTATGAAAAAAAAACGTACCTGTTACTTATCTAAACACGAACACGTGTTCATACAATATGTTCAAAATACAAAACAAAAATGAGTATAAAATCATTTTTGTTTTCAATAAATATCGTTTGAAACGTACCTTTTTTTTTCAAAGTTGTGTATTTGAAAAAGGTCAAACAATTTTTATTCCTTTAAACGTTGTTTGATAAAAAAGTATATTTGTTTTTTGAAAGCATCTTTAAATATAAATGTGTTATTATAATACATGCAAAGAGAACTGAGAAGTACACATTTGAAAGATAACGTTTCGAATCGTATTGCGAATCATGGTCACAAACTAACAATGTCACGACACTAGACAAAGGGACAATCCGAATAAATACCACTTGAGCAGTAATATAATAAACAATATTATATTATAACTCATGTGATAACTGATTATTGAACCACATGACGTTTACGATAAAAAAAAAAGTCACTTCCCGCCTTCATTAAAACAAGCGATTGTCCAGGACTTAAAATTGTGTGCATTACGTCACAAATAGCTATTAATAGTAAAGTACGGAATTCGATGCTGTGTTAAACAATGTGTATAATTGTTTTTTACACACAATTCAATAATGTATATTGCATAACAGGCAGTCCTGTTAAATCATGTACTGATATCGATACAATTCGAAATTTTAGTCATTTTAGACACGAAACTAGTGTTAACGATAGAAAGTTATTGGTATATTTTGTTCTCGCTCAGTGATGTGATTTAAGAAAATCGTATTTTTACACAGCAGACCTGTATCCACCTCATACACATACTAAACTGACCTCGTTGCCATTTCGTGCAAATATACATTAAAGAAGGTCGTCCCGAACAGTTGTTTCGGAGCAGTGAATCGATATCATGTACACCGAGCGTGTAATGTTGCATTACGGTGCGGCAGGGCCATCGCGGCCTACTTCGGTATCGTCGCCGGGGCGCCTTCGACCTAACTTGGGCCAGAACAGTAAATTTGATGGCACTGAAATTTACGAGCGACGGAAACGTGCGCGAATGTGATTTGTGCGGCAGCCAATTTCCCAGTTTTAAGAGCAGAAAAAAAATAGAGGAAAATAATAAAGAAAAATACTCGTCTTTCGGGTTTAATGGAACGTCGCAGAGATAGATAGTCTACCGCAGAGCACTACTATTTCTTCTTTTACTCTTTCTTATATAACTATACTATTGCTCGACGAATCCTACCATTCCATTTTAGATTTCATCATGAAAATCGTTATCATCCATACGTATTACGGAATTCGTTAGAGAAATGTACATAATTATATTATTTGACAGCGTTAAAAATACCAATATAAGTCACTTACGCGTGCGTTGATTTAGATAAAGGTTGACGAGCTAAATGTACAACATAAATAGCGTACGGTTATAGACTATAATAGTTTAAAAATAACGATAAATTTAGGAATGTAATAACTAGTAAATAAGTAAAAAAAATAGTATGCGTACATATTATGCAATCGTCGTCATCACAGGAATACAACACACCACATCATAAGACGGACTTCTGCTCCGGGAACACGTTTACTATTATGGTAAAGTTGTTGTGAACCGAGGTCCAAGAGATAGCTATTTTATGTGTTTATACAATGTCTATAATATCGATATGACAATTTATTATGCTGATCCATCTGTATTTATCATATCGATATACACTACCTACGTGTGCTAGTCGTGATGTCGCCGTTTTTGATTGTTTATTTATTATTATTAATATTATGCTAAATTGCAGTATGATTGGGTACACGTCGATGTTACAACAGTACCTGCACTCGCCCGACTCATCTATTCTAATATATATTATGTAATAGAGTAATTTCGATGTACTGTAAACACGGTGCACTGTTATAAATAATAATTATAACGAACACTTGATGAATAACGATTCGACGCAATTTCGCTGTGTATCTGTGTGTGTGTATATAAAACCAAAAGCGAACATAATAAATAATAATTAATAGTGTATATAAGACTCACATGCTACAGTTTTATCCATTTTTCAATAATGCTAAATGAGTATACGAGTATGCTTCGAACGAATAAACGATAACATACTATTGTATATACACGCGGATTTATTAAAAAATTACTACGTACTTACACTTTAGATAGTACTATTATATGTATTTATATACCTATGAAGTATTAGTATTTTATAGATAGCGTGTAGCGTGTTGACTGTCACATACAAAGCGGATTAATTATAATTAAAACGCCAACATTGCAGTGCACAGCAGTCTTATATTTCACATAATTAAAATATTATGTGTATTATATACCTACCACAATATATTATTATGTATTTTTAACTAAATAAGGAGGAATCGAGGATATTCGTTTAAATTTATTTGTTTGGTTGATATTATGCCAGAAAGCTATTAATATTAATATCTAATGCAAATAAATCATACGAAGTAACTTGTCGTTTAATGTTTACGTCTATAATCAATCTATATAAAACAATGATAATATTTCATAAAGCATTCCAATTTATTGTTAATTAACGATATTTGCGTTGTAGAATTTAAAAACTAAGACTAAAATTATTGTCTTGTATAGGTAGGTAATTAAATTTATTGTGTACGTTAAGTTGTATTTGAACTTTAAACACAATTAGTTTAATTTAATTCAACAATACATTATTGTAAGCTAATGGACTGTTACTGAAGCCACGAAAAAACTAAACGTAATATCAATTTATTGTAATTGAATCCGATTTTATTTACAAATAATAAATTAATGTTATTTTATTGAATTTTGGAGTTATTAAATGGGTAGATGTATGTGTGTACCAATATGTACCATATAGTGAAACCGAATAAAATGAAGATTTCGCAAATTTGATATAGGTGAATTTTTTTTTATGTATAGCTAACCGGTTTGAAGAGATATTTGCATTTAAAAGATTTCGCGAGGTCGAGAGGTACAACAAAAAAATATTTTATAAAAAAAACACAACAATTCGTCTAAATTTGTGAAATATTTCTTTAGAAAGCGTATAAAGGACATAATATGCAGCTGCAGTTGACACAACACACACACATAAGCAGAGCCCGTCGCATACGACTATACGTAAATTATTATTATTATTATGTATATAATATTATGTGCGCATTGAGGCGACCGGAACAAAATCGTGAAGTCTATGCTTCAGGTATCATAATATATACACCGATATACTATATGTTATAAGAAAACGCAACACAAGTTGTCCTCGGTCTTTCTTATATAAACGTTGATTTTTCCGACATTAACGATATATCTATATATAGAGACTTGAATTCGCATAAATGTATTCAAATAAAATAATTTGAATACTGCTTTGTATTTTAATACATTTTTAGAACATTATTCAAATGTATATGTATTCGCAAGAATATAAACATTTTTGATGGTTTTTATTCATATGAGAATAATATAATATTCTTTATCGGTATGAAAATTGCTCTGCAAAATAAGAGTGTTGAGATAAAAAAAAACACACACACACACACACACTATCGACAATAGTTTTATAATATCTATTGCACCTAGGAACATTGTTTACCGCGGGGAAATTTTTTAAAATTACTATTTATAAAATATTCTATGAATTAATAATTGCGTTGAAATAAGCACATACAAAACATTGAATATAGGTACAACTATTTCGAATGAATTTTCTAAATGCGAATTTAGACGTTAACTGCGTTCCGTCGTTCAAAATTTCGCAGTGTTCCCCCCTCTTTGTCGGTACGTGTTTGCCCTAACCTGACCTAACCGCTATCGGAGTCGCCCGGACGCGGTGAAGTTTTGCAAGACGGACCATTATATTTTAGTTGCACACGTCGTATGCGCCGAAAAGAAACAATGGGCAAAGCCGAATTTGTGTGCCTCGCATAATACCCTGCCAATATAACGCATAGATTGAATTAATTATATTTCAAAGTCAACTGGCCGGCAAGTCATCCGCGCGCGCGCGCGCGCGCATCACGTCGGCGCGTGTCCCGAAATCGCGTTCGCCGTAGAATTTTTTATTAATCTACCGACGATGTGTGGTAGGTACTTTTTACCAACCAACACGTTTACAGTCTGCACACAACGTATAAACGCCCCGACCACTACACAATATCACATATATTACACTATATAATATTTACCCGATGCACGCCGACGATAATAATTAGCGTATCGCACGCACGTCGTTAAAATAATATATCACATTGTTATGAGCGGACGGACGGATGGACGGACGAATGATTCCGCTACCATAAGACAAGTGTGTGAGTGAGTGCGAGTCAGTGTGTGTGCGTGCGTGCGTGCGCGGGCAAAAGATAGCGAAAGAATTTGCTCTTTTTTTTTTCTCCGCCACAACGACATCGCTTTTATACGGTGCGACTGTACATGCTATTATTATTATTATTATTGCAGTAGTATTATAGGTATGTACAGATACAGAAATTTTTTCCCGATGCCTATACGTTATGCGGTGACGTTGCAAAAATTTTTACCCAAACCCGTCTCCTTTCGACGTCAGAGGCGCACGTGTATAACCCTCCATACGAGCACGAATTATAATATATTATTATAAACAAGTACGCCGTATATAATATACCTACCTACTCGCTATTGTGCGCGCCATCGGCTCCTCGTTTCAAAGGATATCGCGCGTCGTACATAATTTCGTATAATGGTGTATTATATTATATTATAGTGTTGTACGTATATTGTCCATCCGAGATGTTTTATTACCACCGACTTACACGCGTGTGTTCGAATTTACGGTTTATTTTATAATTTATTATAATATATAATAATTACAATATAACCAATAATATACGTAGTATTGCAGTGGCTTGTTTATCGCGTGTGTGAGATGAGACATAATAATTTTTGAAAATATGAATAGACCATACATTATTATATTGCAAAGATTGGACGTGTTTATTATTATTTTATTACTATTATTATTAGTATATGATTATGTTGTCTTTTAACAATCTCTAATATAGATCCGTCGTTGCTATAAATTCATTAACGATAATAAATGCTGAATTATTATTATAGCAACCTGCTGTTTAAGTTTGATCGGACTTTGGCAATTTATTATTATTTAACTCGTTTTGTACAATACGGATCACGGATTACTCGAAACGCATAAAAAACTAAGTTATCGTGAAGTTCTATTAAAAATTATGAAAACATAGATATAATATTAAAACTAAAAGCTTAGTATTTCGAAGTACGACGTTTATACTTTTAATAAAAAGAGCGGATGTATTTAAAGTTATTGTTTCTAATTTCTATTAATTGTTTTATCAAAAATGCCTTAACTGTTATATTCTATAACTTTACGAATTACCTACAATTTTTATGTTAGATTATTTTGTAATTGTCTTTTTATATTAACTAGAGACAAATTAAATGTGGTATGACGTTCTTTTAATGTCGTAATTATTAAATTTATTAGTTGCTATTTATTTCCATTTGTTAATATCGTTCAAATTGATTCTAAATTAGTATTGTTACACTTATTTATTTTAGTAAAACTATTCGATAAGTATCATAACTTTCCAAAATCATTTCAGATAATTGTTTTATGTCAATTGTTATAATCGTTGTTTTAAATTCTAAAAACCATCCGCACAGAACCTAATCAGACGAGCGCTAAACTTCTTACTATAGTTACTATCACGGTTACTGCGAATGTATACGCTCGTCCATGTACCTGTATCATGACATTTATATAAAAAAAAGAAAACAAAAGTATGAGTTAATCATTACATGCGATTTCGTTCGAGCTCATTTGACGAGCAACACATAGATTAAATTTTAATCGAATTGACGAATGTCCAATTCGTATTAAACACGCATTCAACATTTCATAGAGCCGTGTAACACTGGCTTATTTATAGGACAATGCCGAAAGAAAATATAACCGCTTCACGCCCAGACAGTGAAACGAATCGTAAAATTATTATTAGTCGGATTATAATCGTTAATCAATGGGGTGGATCGACGTTACGTCGATGCCGTTAGCGACAGAGAATATTGTAAAAATAACACTCGTTAATCGTCTTGTTAGTTTTTGAGAAATAAGTAAACGGAACAACGTAGGTTTAACTTCAATTGTATCTAACACAGTTTATTACAACAGTCGTATGTGACGACCGCACTAAGATTTTTCACCGGTGACGCATATTACACTACGACCACTGACCAGTGTGACCGGAATTCAAAGTGCAATTTTTAAGATTCTCAAAATTAAAAATAAGGATATATTTGAGAGAAAAAAACATTTTATTGGGTATTACGTGGGTCTCTGGATTGCTCTAATAATAAGAACGAACCGCAACGCGATAAGTTGATCCCTTGAGCGTCGTGTGCGGGATTATCGTCCGTCCAGTGCGAGCGGCGATCAGAGTTACTATATTGCGGGTCAACGAAGTAATAATCGTAATAATATACGTACACCGAGTAAAACGAAAAATTATACGTATTACAATTTAAGAGATTTATATTTATACACTGTACGGCTGTACGTAACGTAGATGTATTCGTTTGGTATTAAAACTGTGCAACATTATACACTACGTTCACCATTATTTTTTTTAACAAAGAATTTATTCAAAATATGATTTTTGGAATTTTTAAATAAAATACTTACTTCAACACCATATTTTCAAATGCTTAAAAATTAATTCTACTATTTAACCTGACTTGTGCGATACAAGATTCTGTTTTTAAAAATCCCTTTGTTTTTACTGTAAATTATCATCAGATAATTGGAATTCAGAATTTCAAATATATCTGCTAAATAATTTACAGTATAAAAAGGTATTTATGTTTGAAAAACAGTAGTTCGGATCTCCACATAGAACATTCTTTGAGTGGTACACAAAACCTTAAGAATTTGAAAATATGATCTTAAGTATACCAAAAATTCCAAAAATCAGATTTTGAATAACTACATTATTGAAGAAGAAAAAAGGGGGTGAGCGCATGGTTGATGAATCACTCTGTATAGCATGGTCTGCGGTCGCGATATCGCCTCTGGGGCGATTATTTCAAACGTTTCCTTAAAAGCGACGAAGGCGTATATATAACAATATTACGTAATAATAATATAATGCTTATGGTCGTTCAAAAGAATTTATGCTCGCAACAACTGAAAAATGTCAAAAACCCAAACCTACTAAAAATCTCAAAATAAAAATAAATTTATATCTATCTACATGTATAATATATATTAAATGCGGCAACAACACACAAGCAAGTTTCCGTTTCATTAGAGATCTAACATATATATCGTATGTACACTATGCCGTACTGTATATACGTGAGGCGAATGAACAATGGAGAATTCGCTTTTAAGCTACTTTTCATCTCTCTTTTTTCCCTTTACCCGTAGCGTGCGATTTCTCTCTCACTATATATCTCTCTCCTCTCTCTCTCTCTCTCCTTCTTCTGTGTAATCATTTGTGTTCTTCTATATCGGTCGGCGGTCTCGGCAGAACACTGTCCATGCCCGGCTAAACATGTAATCTAGTGTCTAACGCAGGGTTGTGGCCGCAGCATAGGTCATATTATTATATATACCTACCGGCTACGTGACATTACCGAACGGCAAACATACATAATATACGATTTTATTATATATTATTTCATACTGTTATGATATTGTTATTATGTGTTTTTCTAGCGGAACACGTTATGATCTTTCGCGAAACTGAATTCAGACTATATCCGATAAAACCCCTTAGTCACCCTCCCGACCCGCACGACGTTGTCAAGTACACTTTGATGTGTATATCGATGATGATGATGTTGTTAACTTATAATGTTATTAGCGTATGTAAAACGTATTTGTCGGATCGCGTTTAATCTCAATCGTAACGCGCGACGATAGTCGAGCGCAAAGGCGGTTAGTATTATTATAGCTACATAAACCCTGCAGCAGCAGATATCAGATACATAATATATACTCACACGAGTGTGACGGCTTTTGCATCATCACGTCCAAAACGGCCGAGATCTTCCTCGACGCACATGATATTATTATATATATTATTGTGTTTGTCTGCGGCGAAAACACGGCTTCGGGCATTTACAAGTATAATATATAGTATACACGGAAATAATTGTTTTGTGTACGGTAATACACGCGCGGGCAACGGCGACATGAATATTATATGTGTATATTATAGTGCCTTTATTAGCGTCGTCTACTACTGCTCACGACTCACGACGCGATAAACTCGGTTCTAAAAGGATTGGTATATATTCTTCACGGCGGCGGCACTTTCAACCATACGTACGCGCGCGCGCACATACACAGGCTAGCTAAACACATCGGGTGCTCGCGAAATACCGTCGAGATTTTTGCCAAGTGAAATCCGGTCCCAGCAGTTAATATTAATAGCCCGTACGCGCACACATACGGATTTCTCTATACACGCCCTCCCCGACTCCTCCAAATCATCAGAGGTCGTCGAACCTTTGTGTCTATGCAACACACACACACGCACACACACAAACACATACACACAACAGCTGCTCGTGTTTTTGCACACATAATAATACAAATACTACACACACACACACACACATACGTACACACATGTGTACGCTCTCACGAATGCTTGTCTTGTGTGTACGTCACGATCGCGATTTTTGCGAGAAAAAAATTCCGCTTTATTTATTTATTTATTTTTTTTTTTTTTTAATAGACTGTCGGTCTTTGTCGCTAACACATATTATAATACGACAGCTTTTTTAGCGAACACCCACTTCCACTATATACTATTTCTACCAACACTAACTGTATTTACTATATATATATAATATATATTATAATTTATACCTAAATATAAGCTAAATATACCCATCTATAGAATATTATATATTATATTATATAGTATTAGTTTTTATCTTTAACTATATATACGCTTTTCTTACCTATAACTTATACAGCTATAATAGTGCGTATACTACTATCGATACCTCAAAATCACCGGTAAAAAACATTAACCGCAAATATCTACCGTAAAATACATTTAATTTTTTAAAACTTGCAGTAAATGAAAATTTTAATTTCACAGAGTTTTCATCCTCACAGTAATAATTCCTCGTAGTGATTTGTACCGATTTTTAAACGAATTATAATTTATCAACAGACCTGTGACTATTCGACAAATTATAAACACAATAACATCGGTTTAATCTAAAAGTCTGTTGAAATCGTAAACGTATAAGTGCCTATTATTACTGTGCTAATCCAACAGCGGCTGTAAAACAACGATTACATTTTTCAACCATATTTTAAATTTTTTATAAAACAATAGCATAATAATCTATTGATCGTGAAAGCATGTGGTGAACATTCTGAACGTTTTGATAAAATGTCATCATTTAATCAGAATATAATGAATCAGAGATTTTTTTAACAATTTATTTATAACGTTAGAATATTATTAATATTGTTGAACACTATAATAACTATTTTGTTGTTTACCTATACATTTATCATCAGTGCCTCATTTTCTTATTCTCCCCTCCACACCACTGACTACAGTTTAATTAATACAGTACATATTATGCAGTATATCAATGATCTTTTAGTTTATTTTATAAAAAAAAAAAAAAATCGATTAAATTGAAATTTTCCAATACTTGCAACGCTTGTTTTTTCTAATTGCCGTAAGCTATCTAAAATATAATATAATTCAGTACATAACAGAAAAAAGCACGTTTGGAATAGTTGTAAATTAATCACATTGAACAAAAATACAACATTAAATGTAACACGTGTTTTCTGCACAAGTATTAAAAATATCAATGTATTATTTTCAATTATTTGAGTGCGGTTAGCCAAATATTTATAATCGGATATAATGATTGTGGTCATGCATTCTGGAAAACGAGCAAGATAGATTTTGTTAATAAATTAGTGAATGATTGATGTTGATTGTTCTGAACACGTAAATTAAATTGATTTTGAAGTTTCTACATTCTAATTACTCCAGAGTTTCTACGATACGTGCCCCAGCTTTTCCGTATAAATAAAAATATATTATAAAATGGCTATAATGACTAATGAGTTTCAGAGTTTTGATTATGAATTTCAAGTTTTCACACATGAGCTTTGGTGTGTATACATAATTATTTTGAAACGTGCCTATTAAGTATGTGTTGAGGCCAGCCAAATTCTATAGTGCAGTATATGATGCGTTTTGTCTATTTTTGTTCGTTGTTACACGAACCTAAGCTTAACAATTATTATTATAGTGTTAGGACGTCAACTCGCATATCATACACAATCATTTATGTTACTCAAGTGATAACTACAAAACAAGGTGAATTTACTGCAGTTGTTGTAATACAAGCGATTTTATGTACAAGCACAGCTATGATGAGCCATTACCTACCGAGTGTTGTCAGGTCCTTAACCGCGGTATCCGGTCTCCTGTATGTATAAGCAGTATACCTATATATAGGTATTGACCGTATGCGACGTGTTTCAATATCGGCAGTGTCACAGGACCCAATTAACGATTGAGATAATATTATGGTGCACTGCTCACTGCGTGTGTGCGACGAACTCGTGAAATGGCGTAGTAGGTATTTCACTCGTTGAACGACGGACTCTTAGGGGGTAGAAACACCGTGTGAATTCAAACGGGCAGTCTGAGCACCGCTCATGTATACGATAGCGTTGATGAGTGGTCTCCGCAAGTGCTTCCGAACCAGCACGTTTGAATCAGTTGAAAACGACCGTATTAGAAAATTCAACCGATCTTGACCAATTCATTTATACTGAAAAATATTCATTTTTATAAGATTTTTAGTTTAAAATAGTATTTAATTATTCGTTGATCATTCTTTATTTTTATTGTTTTCAAACAATATATATATATATTAAGACTATGAAGTATAGTATTTAAAATTCAATAAAGCCCGGAATTATTCTATTACGATTAATATTTCTTTTTAAACAATGGATACGCATCCCGCAAATACTATCAAATTAGTTTTTTACTCATTGATTCAAATGGGTCCTGATTTTATAATGATAAACTACACAACAGCAATAATTATTGTTTGATTATAAACGAGTGAACAAAGGAAATAATAAATTCGTATAGTCAATATAATAATATTATAACTTATAAATTATAGTACAAGCAGCGATATTTTTATGGTAATATGTCGAAAGTACACCATAGTTATAATAATCTTTGTAGTTATATATTTTCTTAAGTAGATATGTTATACTCGTATTGAATATAATAATATAGTATTTATATGTATTTATAATAAAACATATTATACGATCATATAATAATCAGAAAAATATAAGACAGCGGATATTACTCAAACTTTTTGAATAATATTAACTGCGTAATCGGATTAGATTCTATAGAATTGATAAAATTGTATATGGTCTCCATCGCAATGTTAAAAAATAATTCTCAGATCTCATTATACGTATAGGCCATAGGATATAATATTTTATTAATATTTATGATGAACAGTTACTGAGTTACCCCTTCTCCAACCTCCATCAACTATAACTACAGCAAAGATTTCATTATAATAATATAATACTTTTTTTTTATATATAATTAGACCAAATATTATACTATTATTACAAAACATAATGTTGGAATATCGCATAATTTATTGTGTTTGCACATCATACAACACGCGCGTATACAAGTTGCCTACTCATTTCTCCTTGGATCCTGTACGTGTTTGAAATATTAATGTAATTGCTCAGTTTCGGGAAATCGATGAATATAGTTTACTGGTAGAAAATGTCAGACGGGGATGGTGTTTAGAAATCTAAGGAAAAATAATAAAATAGTAGATCGTTCGTGTACCTACCTTTGAGTAAAAATAAAGACCATTATAATAATTAAGTGTATTTTGGAAAAAAAACGACAGGTAAAGAATACATTTTTGAATAAATATCTGAAGCCAAACAAATAAAATCGCATTGTTATTATTGCTAGCACATATAATTTAAAATGTTAAAATAATAATTTCAGATACCAAAATGCTTATAAATTTATGAATATAAACTATAAACAGTATTTATAAAAGAACAATAAACTGAAATAATATGATAATATTATATAAAATATTTTTGTAAATCAAATATATTTTTAAAATGTTATATCATTAGAGTTGAACATAATAATTATATATTTTTAACAATCGATCATATGAAGACGGAAAAGTTAATACCTACATGTAACCATAGCAACTAATATTATTCTACCATTAATATTTTTTTGCGTGGGTATTTTTAACTCATCTCGTTTTATCATTTTCGTTTTTTAACTTGTGGACTTAACAATAAACAAGAAATTATTTTGAATCATTTATATAGCTTTTAGGAAATTAAAAATAACACAACACATAATATAATAACGTATTTTAGCTTATTAATATGAAATGAAAAATAATGGGTTATGTACACGGTAATAATTATTAATTAAGATCAGCATGAATAGTGCGTCTATTTATTTTCAAGTGTAATAATTTAAAGTTATAAAAGATAAAACTCATAAACAATATATTTTAATTCGTCATTAAGATATGTGGAATAATGACGTAACCAACAGGAAAAAAGTTTGGTAAAATTATAATAATATATAATATGATATAATACATTATAATATACCCATAATCATTTATTAATTTAGATAAAAAAAATCAAATTACATTGTATAACTACAAAAGAACAAAAATATCGATGTGTGTAATCAAATATAAAATAACACTAATAACATAATTCATTTTATAAAAAAAAAATCATACAGGACAGCACCAATATTTTATTTAAACATTCAACTACCATAATACGTTTACACTTTTCAATGAGTCTCTGGAAATATGTTATTCATTTTTCACACAAACACACACACACATAGATTTAAAGTAGGTACTCATAAAATTATTGATCAAAATATTAAAATATTTTAACAAATACAAGAAGTAAATCATAACACGTGCAGATTATTTAAATTTGTTGAGTAATTTTTGGTGAACGGTTAATGAACGATAAGTGATATGAAAATAATTGACCTCTCGTTAGTTAAAAATATAAATATAACGATAACAGCAATTATAAATATTAAATGTATAATCACGTGTTGTCCAATTTCCACGATGCATTGATATTAAATTCGCAAATGGTTTTTCAAAGAGAAATTATTTTCAGTTAAATGTTAAATAGTTATCACATAAAAAAAACCTATTTTGATAAATTCCATATCAGTTGATATTACAAATCAAAATAAAAATCGAAAAATCATTTTATTACATGCGTACCCACGTCACGTTTCTATTTAAGATCTCAAAAAGATTTACATTTTTGAAAAACTCTAGTTTAACTTGGTTTTTTTTAATATTAAAATCCATACAGCTAAAGTACCTATCAAGTTCTTTTTCAAATAGTTTTTCAATTCTCCCTTATTTTACCACATATTATATTTAACCTGAAACTAGCAAAACACTTTATGAATACCTAATACATACATTTATTTATTTTTGAAATCTTTTTATAAAACGCAAACATGAAAAATATTAAAAATACCTATACCCTGAAATGATTGTGTGGAACATTAATATTTACTACATTTTAATCGAAATGAAGTTTACTTTTCTGTCTGGAGGTCATAATTGTTATTATTAAACTTTGTCTAGAATTAATATTGACTATATAATTATTATAAATACCAATAGGTAATGACTGGTATATTTCTAATAATAAAATATTTGTCAAATATCATAGGTGTATTGTGTATATGGGTAGATAGGCATTGCATTGTATAGTAAAATATAAATATTATATATTATATAAAATAAATATAACCTACTTGAAATCAGTTGTATACGTAAATGCTATAGGTAGAGCTATTTAATATATAATATATTATATTAAGGTATGTCGCTATACACTTTAAAAAAAAATGATAATCAAATTTAAGACAACTTTAATTTTATATATTTAGTAGTGTCTCATAATAATTAAAATAATAATATTACCCAATAGTTTACATACAGTTATTTTCCTCTGACCTCTTTTACAATGATTTGGAAGTATGATTATTGGAACTAAAAAATCTTTGTTGCAGGTTACTACAATATTTTGAAGTAGAACTTTATTTATTTTACTGTTTTAAAACATGGGTATTTGATACATAACCTATAAAACTAAATAGAAACAGATATTACTAACGTTTTGATTTTAAAATGATGTAGAATAATTTTGTTTAATTCAAAATATATAACTTTAAATATATGTTGATTTCTAAGGAATCGTAATAGTACCGTGGGATCAAGTGTCAGATGTAGATGTAAAAAGTTTATATATATATATATATATATATATCACATGTTACGGAAATGTAGATTTTGAACAACGTAAAAGAACGGAAAACTTTGGCATTGAAACAAAATGACAAGTAATATCGGAATAATAAAGTTAAACTTAAGTGTTATGACATATGCCAGTAGGCAACATTTAGCGACATATTTCCCTCTTATAAATACCTATATAATGTAGAGAGCCATTAACTTGACTCAAATTTTAAATATATTCGTCATCGGACATAATGTAAATAATTTAACCTCTTACAGAAAGTATATATACTGCATACTCGTATACTGTATCTACTATATGTCTATATGTATACGTCAATATTATATATCAGATCAAGCAAAATAAAACAGGCCTTTTGCCTTTTTAACTCATAGTCATTATACGTGTAGCATATAGAGAGTATAATTTACGTTCGTTTTTGATACAATTTCGGTGTAAATCGTTTGAAAAATGTATGTGACATAATATCTTGATGACATAATCTTCGTTATAATGTATAATGTAATATTGCTCGCCATGAGGGTATAAAATATTATTTAACTACCAAGTAAATGTTTTATAAATATGTCAATAAAATATGAATAATTTTTACTGTTAAAAAAACTTCTGCAATATTTTATATACTATATAAATAATACATATAACATACCGTCAATTACATAATTTGTAAAACCACTACGACGTTTAATAAATTATATATTATCAATGTCCGGTGCTACACCACAATATAATTATAAGTAATATAAAGTATACCGATATCAATCGTATGCAACATAATTTTTAAGTCGCGTTTGATGCATGTAACAAGAAAACTCACGGGGTGCGCACTCGCAACAGTCGAGCTGCGATGGCTGTTGCGAATATTATACATTGCAAATATGCTGCGTGGTAAAACATACACACGCACGTATAACTAATATTAAATTGTATTGACCTCAAAAAGTCGGTCGTATATTACACGCGCGTTATAAAGAACAAGCGCAAACCGAAAACAGTGGTTCCTAAACGCAGACTGGTCGCAATCGCGAAATTGCAGCAGTTAGAATATTATGTGCAAAAACAGTGGCGGCAACAGTCACGACCACGACTCATAAGCCATTATAACGATATCATTATTATAATATTTAAATATTTGATATTATACACTATAAACATATTATATATGTACATATATTAAATACTCAATATTAAAAAAGTCATTCACCGAGTATATACACATTTCTCACCCTCTTTTTCTTCTTTAATAACGTAGTTATTAAATATCTAATTTTCGAAATTTCATTTTGCATATGCTTAACACTATTATATTTTCAAATTCTCGGTATTGTTCGTACTGCTTACTAAGGAGTGTCTTATGAAGATACAAATTTCTGTTTTTCAATTTAATAACCACATTTTTTAATTGTAAATTATTCAGCGGATAGTTTTTCTGAAAATATCGATACGTGCGAAAATCAAAATCATCGAATTAGTACCTAGTTTGATTAACCGCATTGATTAATTTACAGTAAAAAGGGCGGTTCTAATCTGAAAAACAGAAGTTTGATTCGCCACGAGACACCACTCCTTAACCAGTGCAAAAAATCTCAAAAATTTGAGAACATGCCAGAAATTAGAATTTGAATAAATTGATTGTTATTTAATGAAAAAAAATAAAGGGGAGCGTTATATGCTTTGTGAATTACTCTGTATATCATACGTTGTACAGTATAGATGACTATAATACGTATATAACATAGAGGCGAAACAGTCGAAACGTTTCATCATCCATCACGGCGCGTGTGACGTTGAAACGTGGCCGTGAAAAAAAATTGCGCCGGCGCCGCGGTGAACGCGTTTTTGAAGAGAAAAATGTTTAGTTTTTATATCATATCATTGTATTGTACATTGTATTGTATTATTATTATTATTATCGTCATCCGTCGTATGACGAAGACGTATACGAAATTGCGGAAAACTGCTGATCGGTCCGATAAATATAATATAACAATATCGCTGCCCTGTGCGGATATTTAAAATATTATAATAATATTATTATATTGTACCCATCACATCGCGAGCAGCGTATGTAATATAATACGACCGTTCGACGGTTGTACACAACGTCGCGTGGCCCGTCTGCTGCGGCGCTCGTGTGTGCGCGGCACCGACGGCGGCACAGGCTGCAACGGCTGCGGCGGTGTTGTGCACAGTCATCGGAATATAAATATTGTGCGATTAATTCAACAGAAAAAAAAAAAAACCTTTTCTACGACCGACGCGACGTGTGCGTTTAATATAACAATATGGTGGCCCCCCCCGACACGACGACAAAATGGACGTTTTCGACGCGGCGGCGGCTGCTGCAGCGCCCCAACCAGTCGCGATTCGCGAACGAAATTCGCGCACCGACGGAAACGAACGATTGCCTCCTATAATACGCGTATTGTACTGGCCGGTTTCACGTATTAGGTACACGTTATAATAATAATATATAGAGAGACGTGTAAAAATTGACATGGCCTCCGCGGCTCCTACGCGTGCGTAGAGACGGGTAAAAAATTATCTATAAGCGTATTAAATTTCGCCGCGGTAGCTACATAATGCAACCGTCTGTATAATATAATAAAATATAATATTAACTCAAAATTCGTTTTCGGACCAAAGTGCTGGCGATCATTTATCCGTTTTTAAACTCAATTTCGAGTACACCCTTTAAACTATACAGGTATATTACAAGTTTTACTAACCCAGTTCAAACGCACCGTCGTCGTGTCCGATAGTGTACGCAAAACGGTTACCTATAGCATCTTATGAAACGATTCCGCTTAGTTATATTAGGTAAAATAGATATAAATATTATATAATATTATAAAATTACAAGCGCAGCGATCAAAAACGATTTATCGTGTATATATTGCTGACGATGACGTTAAGATATATAACAGCAATTATTATTATTGATACATATTATATTGTTATAATATATACAACGACAATAAATTCCGTACAACCAATTGTATCCTACGCGAACGATAAAAAGATGGAAATTCGATTTCGATTCTATTAAATAGTTGGATGGTTAATGCTATTCATATAATACATAACTATATAAGCTTCTGTACAAAAATATATAAGACTCTTATAATATGTATACCTACACAGTATTTTCATATGCAAGCAAATACATTTAAAACTATATTATTATTTATTAAAATATGCATTTTACCTAATAAGAAAAAAAATAAAAACAAAAGGGGACGTAAATCATTGTCTTCAATCAAGCGAGCTTAGACATAAGAACGTAACGAAAATAAATTAAAGTTAAAACACAATATTATAGTTTACCTTACAAACATACCGCACGCGAAGGATTGTTGAATACAGCTGTGGCCGCAGATTCAAGTATGATTTGTTGTTTTTCATGTCGTAGTTGCAATACCATTTTCGTCTTATAGCGAGATAAAAAGTGAAACCGTTTTAGTGTTTCATCGAAACACACCGAGAAGTAAACGATATTAAAACGAATCAAGTACGCTTCGCCTATTTGTACAATATGTGCAAATATTATATTTGTAACCGTATAATATAAAAATATAATGCAAATTCGAGAAATCAAATCCACCGACGGGCCTAAGTACAAGGTACACGTAAAAGATAAAAAAAAATTCCTCTTTATAAATTTATAATGGTATCTATGTATGTATTATTGTATATAAACCGGCGTAACTTTGATGTATCGAGGGAGACGAGGGAGCTGAGAAAGAATTTAAGTCATATTGTCTTTTTAAGCATCCACCTACTTGTTCGATAAACACAAAAACGACGATTTATTTATAAACGGATGTATTCGTCTAGGAACGAGGACAAAAAGAAAGAGGGGTATACGTGTACGCACTGCAGATACACGCACGTACGATACGATATATAGAGAGATCGTCGAATCGGCGAGGGGAAAAAAGAAGGAAAAATCACTCCGACGATGTGTTTCGCGTATAGCGGACGATAGAAACGTAGAAACGTTTATAATCGTCATAAAATAATGATGATAATGATTTGGGGAACGAAAAAAAAAAAAAGAAATCTAAACTGCGGCTATAGCGCGAGCGGTCTACAGCGGCACTTAGGTACCCGTATAATATATTATTATAATATACACGACAATGTAATATTATTATCGTGTGCGAGTTTCGGACGATGGTCGAACAGGCGCAACGACGTTTTCCTCGAACATAATATAATAGGTAATATTATATTATTATAACGGTGAAATGACGAAGGGGAAAAAGAGAATTGAAAAACGAAACTCGGACCGTACGCGGGAGAAGTGATCGGCGTAACGAGATCGCGGTTTGCAGATTTTTTTTTTTTCACAAGACGTCCACAGGTAATAAAATAACTCGGGTACAAAAATAACATGGCGGCGGGTGCGCGACACACTGTTCGCGATGCGGACGGTCTCGCATACGCAGACAGACAGACAGACGGACGGACCGCGACGGACAGACGGACGGACGGACGGACAGACACTATGCGGCGTCGGCGGGCACGGCAGCGGTAAAAAGCGATATACGCTCTATCGCACAGGCGGCTGGAGCAGACGCGCGGCGGCGGCGGCGGCGGCAGCGGTGGCGGACACCAAGGTCGTCCCGTCTGCGGCGAGACACCGCCGACCGTCGCGCGCGTCCCCCGCCACGGTCGCCGGCGGCATTGCGCGCTCGCGCCGTTCGTCAATTCGCGCGCGAGCGGTAGTCTCCGCCGGCACCCCGTTCGCCCGCCGCCCCGTCCGCCGCCGACGTGCGGCCGCGTGACGTCTGCCGCCGCCTCTGCCTCGGCCAATCTATACACGGGGGCCGCGTCAAAGTCGCCCGGCTCGCGCGAGAGGTCATGGACCCAAAAAACCGTCGCCGCCGCCGCCGCCGCCGCGAGTTTTACGAGCTCTCTCGCAAATATTATTATTATTGTTATTATTGAGGCCGTTTTTGCACAGAGACACAACAACCTGCACGCTCTCTCGAACGCTGCCGCCCGCCGCCGCCGCCGCCGACGCCGCGCAACGCGAACCGTGTTCGGCGGCGGCCGTCACGCTCCCGTTTGCGGATTTGTCGCGGACGGTTAATGAATTAAAGACGTCAATATTATGGTATACCCACACGATGTCGGCCCGCCCGCGACGAGTGCGTTCTCCAGGTATCGTAATAATAATAACGATATGTAAACGCGGAAAATTACGTAATGTTTTGGATTTTCAACGTAGTTTTCCGGAGCGACGGTGAAGCCGATCTCTTCGGAGCGCGCCGAGACGTAGGATTTCTACGAAGATAATCGCACATCGTTTCGTGTATACATATCTTACGCAGGTATATAATTATAATATTATGATCGATAATATACAGTGCTTTAACACCCTTTGTAAAAGTTAATCGAACGTTTGTATAAAAACAATGTCTTACTAATATTTTTAATATTTTTAGGGGGTTTAATGGAGGGAAACGCCCCCCCCCCGTGACTTCGGGCCTGCGTGAGTTACGCCTTTAGGTCTAGATTAAAACATTTTAATGCATAGTAATTTGTCATCCGCGATTTGTGGTCTTCGTTTCGACGGAGCATAGGTGACGGCCACTGTTTTTGAAAAGAGTTACGACTTACTACTGTACACGACGTGCGTATTGCAGTCTGATATCATTTATTTGAGGGACAGACACATTTTAACATTATAATAAGTGGGTTTATACGTATAAAATGTATTATATTTTTTAATCCTGTAACCACACCTACCAGAACTATATATAGGTGTATCGTATATATAACGAGTTTACAGTGTACCGGACTCTCGTTATAATACGCATGGGTACGAGCTTGTTGATTGACGACTAGGTTTGGCAGACGTGAATGTATTGTACTATTATTAATTATTTGTCATGTATATGTTCACCATAATAAAAGTAAGTACGTGAAATGAAAACTACCGGATTCAATAGATATATTATATACCCATACAGTTATATACCAAAACGTCAAAATTAGTTTTATACTTGAAGTTTGAGTATTTTGTAATTCCTAAAGTGTACTTATCTAATAATTACAATCTACTGTTCGAGTTATATTATTATTGACCGTAAATAATAATAAATATATATTAAAATATAGTTAAAACCAGAATTCAGTAATATATTATAGTGCAATATTATTATACATAGCCAGCATGTAAACGCAGTAACACCCTCCAATTTATATATTTTAAGATTAAAGATACCTATAAAAACTATTAAATGTCAATACTCTTTATAATTATGCACATTTAAATCTAGTAAATTTATAATTCTGATTATGTAATCATTGATCATTTTTCCGCGAAATTAGTAAAATAAATAATAAAAGTTTGTTTTGGTGATAAATTCTACATTAGAATATATTATTATTATAATTGCCATAATAAATCTATGACTATATTATGTTAATTCATGTAAATACGAACAGTCGCTATGTCATTCATACATTTATAAAAAAAAAATGTATGATAAATAATAAACTTAATTTTGTGATATGACTTTTTCATAACTAGATATTATTATAATTTTTAAGTTTATTCTAAATATTTTGATATTTTATTGAATACTAATCACTACCACCAACATAAATAAAAATATACCTAATACTATTTGAAACAATATCAATAGACTTGTCTTCCTTTCTTTGTACCTTTATTAAATGTAATATACTTAATTTATAATAGTAATTAAGATACCATATATATATTTATAGTACTTTTAAATACTCATAAGTTATAAACTATAAAATAATAAACTGCTAGTTCAAAATTGTATTATTATAATTGAAATACTTTAATACAGTTTTGGAATATAAATTAAAAATGTAGATGATTGTCATTCAAAAAAGTAAAGAATTTCAAAATTTATAACGATAAAAAAATATTAAAAATGTCGTTTTGTACCAAACGACTAAAAATTATGCGAAAAAAATATTTTCCATAACATTAATGTTTTCTGAAATAATGAATATCTTACATTAAAAGGATCACTCTGTATAGTGTATATTTTATACAAAAGATTTCAACATGAAAACGCGAAACAAAACAAAAAAAGGATAAAAATTAAAATAAAACAATCTGAAATAATATAGTCGCAATCCTGACATTTTTAAATTTAAATTTTGATAAGTTGACTGTTTCAAATGAAATTTATAATTTATAGACGGGGAACCTTTTTCCCCGGGAGACAGTCTTGACATCTATGTCAAATATGTAGGTGTATTCTGCCACAACAGTCTGATTGCCGTAGACACGATTATAGAACCTCAACCTATAACACCGCGACGCAGTAATATGCAAGTTACCTCAAGAGAATTCACACTCTTCGAAATGAAAAATCATATTATTTCGAAGAGTGTTACACATAAAAAGAAAAACAAACGTAAATCGTACACAATGTAGCTGCACTATATTAAAATACTATAATATTATATTTATATAAAATGATTGTATGACACGTATGCCGTTTACGCGTTATTCGATATTATTTTTTGCCCTCGAGTATATTGTAATTATTTATACGTACGTAAGATTTGAACGGCAATAAGTGAAAAAAATTACAAACAACTGCCGCCGCCGCCGCCGCCTAAATAATAAATATGTACGACATAGCCCACGAAATATTGGTAAATAAAAATCAGATTACGTCATCGTTGTGAATTCGTATAAAGAAAAGAAACGTCAGATATTCGAATAATATAAAATATAATAATAACGGTTTTCCGAAAACACACCTACAATGCCAGAGGAGAAGAGAATACGAAAACAATAAATTGGCGGGCAAACAAAAAACATGATTTTTCTTCCAAACGATTTACATATATTATTATATTATGTGTACAGGGCTCGCGATCGTAAAAACTATACGTTGAGCGTTCGGTATATATATATATAATATATATATTATATATAATGTACGACGCATAATATGTGCGCCGCGGAGTCGGCGGAACGCAAACGATTGTTCGGTTTGGCGAATACACACACAAGTGCGCACCCATCAGGGAGAGAAAGACAATGCGACGTCGAGACTTACCCTCCCTCGGAAACACGGGGGAAATTTTTTTTTTGTTTTTTTTTTTTTTTAAATTGCGAAATCGAGATTTTACAATAAGCGCATATGCGTGTACACACACAGCACAGCACACGTGGTATATATACAGTATTATACTATGCTGCACTCGCAAATATAAAAGAACAAACCGGTCAGTTTTTTACACGGATTGCACTGCGACCCGCAGCAGCAGCTGAGTGTGAATTATTATTAAATTGAAATGCGAATTTATTATTATATTATATAATACACTTACCTACAATACGCGTTGTTTTATAATATTACGAGGCATTGAGGCTTATATTGTTTCTTTATTTTCCCTCCCGTTTAACCGCTGGATTCGCGATCATCGGTGTTGAATAATAATTTTCAATACGACAATGATATAAATAGATATACGCGTTTATATTATGTAAAATATGCATTGACGATCACGCATCGATGCACTAGACCTTGTCTTGGACAACAGTTTTCGTATTGGGAAAAGCGACACAATATCTTGTATACACTATAGTTTATATTGCGGTCGAATAATACAGTAAAATAATATTATTGTAGACAGTTGTAGATTCGGCGACAAGGTATTCACGTAATCACCTCCAGCCTCCTATATGATATATTGATATAATATGTACGACTGCAGTCTGCAATGCCACGGCCGCTTTAACTATGTCGCAGTTATAGTAGCATACTGAAGTATTGTTACTTAAATATTACTCGAATGTTGTGTAATATTAGTCACCTACTTATTTCAAGGCGGGTACTTATTATTTGTTTAGAGAATATATATAATATAATATTAAGATAATTAAGATTTAAAGTGTAGTCGTTGATGATTTGTTATATTATAAATTTTATTAAAAATATGTAATAATATAATACGAGTATGTGCAATAAAAAATATAAACTGAGTATAACCTATTCAAGGGTGAGTCAAACTATTCAAAGTTTGAAAAATCGAATTAAAGTTTCGAAATTCGAGTTAGAAAATCAAACCTAGTTTTTAAAAAACCAAACCAAATCGAGCTTGAACAAAATGTTCAAAATTCTATAATTAATCCGAACCCCGAAATAGTTCGAATTCCAAAGGAATGTACAAACTCAAAAAAAAAAAAAAAATCAAACACACTAATCGTTGGGAACAAAAAATGTTTCCGGTGTTTATTTTGACTATTTTATCGACGAAAAAATGTAAAACTGAATGTTTATCCTAGTTTCATTATTGTTATTTTTAATTTTAATAATATTTAAAAATTGAAGTAAAATTATATTATTGTCTAAACAGCGATTATTTCTTATGTTATTGAATTATTTATGTACTAGCTGGCAAACACATTGTTTTAAATACATTAATATTAACTGAAAATCATCAATTTCATCAGCATACATTTATTAGGTGGGCTGTTGAAATAGACGATGAATGAGGATTAGCCCAGAAGAAGCCGTTGGATTAATATTTTTGGTTGAGCTGTTTTTGGTACCCGAGAATGAGAATAATATACGACAGGTATCAACAAATTGTGCTTAAACTCAAGGCTGTAAGTCGAAATAAAAATAAAAAAACCTGAACAATCATTTAATAAACGATAAAATAATAACACAACAGCAATAAACCATAGTGTACATTGTACCTACATATTATAATACGTTTATATAGGTACGTATTTAAGTATTTTACATCCATACGACTCACAACTCATAAGTTATACACAACCAAGTGGCCGTGTCCCTAAGCTGACGGGAACGTTCAATTAATAATAATATAATTATTATATTTGTCGCAAACGGTAGTACTCAAATAACAACGATCCGGTTTAAAAAATATATTTTTTATACGTAACGCATCACAGAAGATTAATGCATCATTAACAGGCTAAGAGGCGTTCGAAGAAAAATTTTTAAAAATTTTAATTAACCCGCGCGCTGGAACACAAACGTATTCACTAAAAATAACAAATCGTGCGTGGGCTTAAAATGTAGCTAAATTATATATATTTTATAATACATTATTAGATGTAGCTCATTTTATCGGCCAAATGGCCATTAATTGGCTCCTTATCGGCTTTACGGACACGGCCATATAGCTTCCACATACTTGTAAATAAGTATATATATAGGTATATAGACTTTGCACCTCTGCGATTTTCGCATCCACGTGCACTACACAGTTTTTCAAAACTAACGAACAAACGAACACGTTATCACTCGCGTGTGTATCTACATAATAATATAGTTATTATAATATTATAAATTACCAACGGTTATTGAACTTAACGACCAACAATAAAATCCCTTATTTGCATGCGAAAATCGTTCAGGCCTGCAGGAATTGTGGTTTTGCAGTGATATCACTAGTGCAGTAGGTACATGATATATTATACGTGTCGTATTTTGGTTTTTCGGAAGTGAAACGTATCAATGACAAATTCATCTGTCTGGAACCAATTATTTCCGAAAAAACTGAAGGCCGCGCGGCTATTCCGAAATAACATCCTTTTGATATTGTCTGAACAATTAAGGTGGGCTAAACACTATAATCGTGTTGGCGCGTATACGGCACAAAGCCAAACGTTCACTAATATATAATATAATGGAAATCGGCTTTACAACGCGTTTTGAATTTTCTATTTAATCAAAATTCAAAAGTTATCGGGCAAAAAACAAAAAAAAAACAACAACCACATAAACAAACAAACAAATAAATACACCGCAGAGCATTTTTTCGAGCCGTCGGTGATTTATAGACAATACACTAATGAGGTTAAACAAATAAGCGTTTAAAAATCCCACGCTCTTGCACGTGTCGTTTTCATTTGTGTTTAAAACTCATAGACACATTGATGTTGAAAAATAATATTATGTCAGGTAAATAGTAAATACTGTTCTCAAAAATATTGGAAATTTATCGATTTGTTCTCTCGAAATCATTGTTATTTATTACTTTATTATTATTTACTTAGTACGTATTATTTCTCGGTATAATATTATATGAATAGTAAGTACAAAACAATATAGTCCTATGTTATAGTTGTTGTTTTAGTGCATATGATCGCATTCAGGGTATAATAAGATGTATCGTCACTCGAAGAAATAATTCAAAAATAAAATATTATACTATTGTAATATTTTTTGATATTTTGCGCTCTGCAGACAGTATAGCACTGTACACCGTTTCTATGAATTACAAATAAAACGTCAAAATATTAAAATATTACTCGATTATTATCGTTTACATTATTCTTATTGCACCCACCCTTGAAAAGGTATGATCCAAGTATTATGTATATTGTAATTTATCAATTTATCATAACACTCGTCATTATACAACTGTACAACAAACACAGCCTTTGGGTGTACGAAAAAATATACTATACATCTATTTTCCTGTAAATACACACATATTATAATATAATAATAATAATATATATATATATGTAACTACTATAACGACTTTTAATAACAAACTACAACGTTACCCTTGGTAACGAGTAACAGACCGTTTGATTTCTGAGTTTGTATAATAATGAAAAAAAGAAGAAAATAATAATAATAATAATAATATTACGCTAAAAATATACATGAACTACCTATATGGATAAAAATACGTTAGGTTTTATAGTACTGCAAATTTTTTTTTCCAAAGACTCACAAATATTGGTCAAAGAATATTAAACCTATTAAAATCTTCATTAATTTATTCATTCGTTTGTTTCCCTTAGCCGAAAACCCGGAGAATTACAACTCAAATCAACAATACGCCGGATACGGGTAGGTATACCTCTAAACTTTAATAATATTTTGTCGTTACCGAAGTTCGGTTGTGCTTAAAATGTAATAATTATTACGCTTTACGAAGTGGCGAGCACCGAATTAGTGGTTGTTTTGTGCGACCGTTGTTTCAACGCGTTACGTTTTTACATAAAATATAAATATTGTAGTTACTACGAACAGTACCGCTGTCGTCGCGTTCCGAGCGTTTTCGCGTTACCGTTTTTATTATACATCAGGCGATTCGTTGAACGTAATACACTCATTATACTTGGAAAACTACTAACTTTTTTTTTGAATTTTTTTTTTTTTTACATTATTTGAAGTTGACACACATTTTAAGTTCATATTCCTAAGCGGAATGCCATAATCTACACTGTAAAAAAGTGAATTTTTAAGTCTACCGACGGCGGAGGGCGTCTGCGGTCTGTCATCGGACTGCACGAAAATCAACAACACAATATTATATCATATTATAATAAAATAAAATATTTACCGGAGATCGCCGCGACAGGGGCGTTTCGGACATTCCGTTATCGCGCGAAATCGTTTACAGCAGTCGCGTGAAAACGACAAAAAAACCAAAAAAAAAAAAAAAACACGAAAACCCTCCGGAGAAAACTTTACACGTATAATGTCGTTTATTGTACTGTACAAATATTATACACACACGAACGTTATTATATTATTATTGTACATCGCGGAATAACGCCGTCGTCGTACGGTTAATACATTTTTATTATAATGTTGCGCTGTGTGTACGTACAGTACTTGCGACCGTACTATATACACACAGATAAGAAAACCCAGACAGACACGGTTAGATAATTATTATAGTTGTGCGGTGTTAATGTGTGCGTTTGTGTGTGTGTACACGCGCGTATAATCTCAAGGGCAACTTGAAATTTATAATTCGAACGTTATATTTTAATCTTGCGAAAAAAAAAAGAATAATAATAATAATAATAATTTGCACACACGCCGCTCGCTGATATATGATAATATTATATAAATTATTATAATATGTACATTTGTACAGTAAAATAATATATAAATTGGCGGGCGCGCGGGAGTCGGCAGACACGTCTTGAACATCACATCATATTATAATATTATTATATACAGTCGAATTAAATAACGTTTTGCATATTACAATGACAATAATACTTATTATAATATATTATTTTGTTATATAATATACGTGTCATTATCTCGAGACCGCGCGCTCGTGCATGTGTGCGTATATTTTGCAACAGCGTGCCCCGCGAAAACCACGCGGAATATTAAAGTTACGTGAGGTGTATATTATAATACATATTATTATTTTCGGGTTGTATCGACGACGTCGTTTTGAAAATCAAAAGTTTTTGCGTACACGGTTTTTGTCGGGCTTACCATAAGTAGATGATATACGTACTACAGGTATATATAATATTATTTGGTCGTACACGTGCACACGTCCCGGGGGATTCGGCCAACGCGTAATTTCCAGATCGGTACGTTGACCTCGGCTATATTATATTATATTATGTTGTGCCACGCCGATTCGCGCACACGCTAATATACGTACGTACTATATAAACGTAAAACGGGGCCGACCGCGCGAATATATGTATACACACCGAGTGCAAATATCGGAATATTATGTAATATATAATATGTATACGGATTGATTGCACATCACTCGCAAAAGTCTCGCACACATAATATTATTATACACTACACGCGTAACATCCGGAATTTAAGTTAAATATAATATATATATTATATCTGTATCCTATATTATATCCTTACGAGAAGCCCTGCCGCTGCTGTTTGCAATAAATATAATGTGTATACTGAATATACATATATATTACTTACGTATAATTATACATTGCGATTTATAGATATACGACTGTGTACTGCAAACGTTTCGCGCGCGCGTATTATCAATATAAATAGCATAATATACAATATTATATGGTCATGATGAAGTATCGTTTTTTAGCGCGTCGCGAAAATTTAAAAAATAAACCGCCGTAGAGTGCGCGCTTTTTGCCCGCCTAGATTGACGTAGCGATATATTTAGGTTTTTTTTTTCTGTTTTTGCGTAAACGTTAATTTTTTCTTACGTAAGACCATTTTAAATGAGCAATAAAATATTTAAAATTAATTATATATATATTATATACTTAATATAGTTATTACCTGTATAAGTGCTGGTCAGAGAACCTTGGTCATCGTCGTACGCCCTTGGTGATGGAGGTGGTAGTGATCAGAAGTTGTCGATGGCGAAAAATCGAGTGTCCGCTTTTCCGACCGTATGATATGTTATACGTATTTATAAAATAACATTATTATATAATATGCGCCATGTGTATAAATAAATATACGATGGCGCAAAAAATTTGAATAATATTTCGAATGAAAAATAAAAAAAATTGCTTTTTAAAATAACGGATTTTCAGGGCAAATAATAAAAAAATACGAGTACAAATAAAATCGTGTTCCGAAAATCGGTAACGAGAATTATTTAGAAATTTAGATATCGTATACTGACATAGTGATATTATTTTAATAAAATAACCACCGAGAGAGATGATGTAAAAATAATACTGTTATTCTGTATACGTGTGAGCGTGTGCGTGTGTGTGTGAGAGAGAGAGAGTGAGTGTTTGAGGAAGAGAGAGAAAATTATATATACTGTGTGTGAAAAGTCAGCTTTCCGTCGACAAAGTCAGCCGGTGGCCCGCCGACGAATGGCGGCGTGAATGCGCGAATGTGATGCCGGACGGCATACGAACACTCACGCACACGCACACGTATACTCGCTCGCACGCGGCGGCGTAGCGCGCAAAGGCCTGCCTCGGTGGCCCGCAACGCTCGGCGGCGGCGGCGGCGGCGGCAGCAGCTTTTGCGCGCGCCGCTCGCCGCCGTCGCGCACTTGGCGCTCGCGATCGCGTGAAAAAGCGGCGGCAGCGGCGTATAGGTCGTATACACACGCACTCACTCACACACACACACCTATACGTACACACACAGGGCACCACGCACACACAAGTTGGCAACCGAATGACGGTGGCGGGCGGCGGCGAATACCGCCGAAGTGCGCGGAGGAGAACCGTATATTCCGTCGTCGCTCCCCGCCCGCGACCTTCCCCTTTTTTGCCGTACCCCGCCGCCGCCGCGCGCCACTTCGCCGTCGGGGCCCACAGCGCTTCCCCCCGCCGCGGCCCTCTGCCCGCCGCTCGGCCGATGCCGTCTGGGTCTTTCACCCGACCGGCTAGACGACCCCCCGACGCCACCTCCCCGCCGTCGTCGCCACCGCCGCCGTCGCCGCGCCGTCACCGCCACCGCCTCCGCCTCCGCCGCCGCCGGCCTCCCGAGGCCCCCACCAATGCGCGGCGGCCGCCACGCGCTCCCCTACGCCCCTCCGCCGCCCGCCAGACCGCCACTTCCCGGCCGCGGTGCTCTAGTGTATGGAAAAAAAAAACGGAAAAAAAACTCCGCCAAACCCCTTCCTCCTCCTACTCCTACTCTTTCCCCTCTTTCCTCCGCCGCCGACGTTATATTCGCACACACACACACACGCGCGCATAATATACACGCCATCTGTCTGACACCCGCCCCTCCACAGACCGAGCCCCCCCCCTCCGCGCCGTCGTCCGACACACATTACCTGCGCCGCCACGCACCGCCGCCCCGCCGCCGCCGATACGTATGACGTGCGCGCGCATGTGTGTGTGTGTGTGTGTCGCGGCACCCGGTAATAACATATTATTATTTATTATTATTATTATTATTATTATATACACAATGCGAGTGCCGTCGATGATCCAACGTGTACGCGCGAATATTATGCGAACGTTTGCGAATATCGCACTCGACGCGTGTATGTTGCGCACCACTGAAAACGCGAGCGCGCGCCGAGGTAAGCAACGCGACGTACACGCGTGTATATTATATTTTTTCGCGTTTATAATAATATTTCGTACGTCGTGTCGAGGCGGCCGCACATACAACCGTGGTAAGCGGTCGCGCCCGCCAAATCACCGCGAAACCGCCGCGCGCACCCCTCTCCCGGCACCGCTCAGAGCGCTTTCTTTTTTTTCCTCTCTCTCTCTATCGTTTTTGCGCGGCTCCCGGTCGACTCGGCGGACTTTTCGCGAACGACATTACGACCGTGTACGTGTTTTTGGAGTGTGTGCGCGCGACGAGTCGTTTGACGAAAAACTGTGTATATTTAAATATACAATGTGTCGTATTCATAATGTTCATCCTTTGTACGTCCTTTGCAAATAATATTACTGGATATCAATTTAGTAACGATATCGCACCGTATATTTTTTATAATAATATATAGTTAAAGACGACCTCGTAAAATGTACCGTTTACTGCGTTTATACAACAAAAAAAAAAAACTACCACAAACTTTATTAGGTATATATACTGTTGAATTTCGGTCGATCCGAGAAAAATGTTAAACGTACGTTTTCGGTAAAGCTACAATAAGTAGTCATATATCCCCAAAAAAGTAATCTTCCCGCGACCAACGATCAATTAAGTAATCGCCATCGGGCGAGCGTTTAAGTAAAACGAGCTCGTTAACGCCGCCGCCGTTCGATGTAAGGTCGTTAAATTATATTGTTTCGGATAGTGTAATATATATACGTACGTCATATTATAGCTACTATTAGTTTATTACTTTAATAAACGAAACGATCTGGCAGAACATCGTTCGTTTATTGGCACTTGACAGGTTTCTGAGGTTAATCGTTATAATCGTATTTTGAAGGAGTCGCTGTCTCGTTCACTAAACAGCTAAATAACATTATGTTTTATGTGTATAATTGGTGTGTGTGTGATTTTTCGTTTGCTTGTACTTTCAACCGACTACATAATAATAATGTCATACGCGAACAAACCATTTTTTGAACACAAACCGTTACACTTAAACGGAGGCGGCGTGAAAGAGCTACGAACTGTGACTATATTATGTAGTGAGACATCGCAATGATAAGTACTTCAGCAGAATAACCTTGAAAATTTGCCTCGGTCAATATAATAATATGTTTATACGCCCGGAAACTTCGGTCTGCTTGAGAATAAGTTCATACGGCAAAGAAACTTATAAGTTTATGTGCTGCCGTCTGCCGGCGACCCACGGGGGACTCGGGATGTACAATATATTCTTATGAGTAAAATATAATCACCATATACATAATGTACATACATAATAATAATGCATATTATATATGAGCATGTATTACATAATTTATAGTAGCGCAGTGATCAATACAATCTATACAATATATTATACTTCCTATAATAATTACGGTTTTGTTCATAATATTGTTATATCAATATTTATTTTTTTTTAATTTTTTTAGTATACAAACTTTAATTGCATATACACTCACTCTTACTTATTGTAAAATTCCGTTACTCTGCAAACTTACATTGATATAAAATAGTTGTATTATAGCCTAAATGACAAAACATAATACAATACTGAAAATGATATCCAATTGTAAAAACTATTTTATTATTTGTAACCAATAATGGCTGAATGGGCACCCTATATAGGTATTGTGTATAAACAAAAAAAAGAACTCGATTTTCATGTGTGAACTAAAAGTGTTGAAAAATACAGCTACAAACTCTCCTCGAGTCTCAAAGAATCTATTGGTATAACTTTTGTCGAAAAACGGTTCAGTATGATTTTTGAGTCTGTGTAGAGGACAGAGGAATAATTTTAAAAAAAAACATTAATTTTATACACATATAATAGGTATATAATACGTATAGATAGATTTCCTATGGTCGTTATGCTTTTTCTGCAGACATATATTTTACCTATAAGACTATAATACGCCATTACAGTACGTACATCGTATAATGAAATTAAACAATACATGCACGTGCGTAAAAGTGCATGCCATAAAACGTAAGATTTTTAACTTTAATTACCCCGTCAGCACGTATAACAACTCTAAACACATGCCTACTGCAACACTCAGGATTAAATATCGTATGCACATTACAGTGATTATACGCGGGTTCGATTAGTCATTAATAGCTGGTACCTATACTTTTTACATTTATCCGCAGACAAGAGTTGAAATCCGAAAAAATACTCGTGTACTTAATAATGTGTATAATAATATACTTTCTCCATCTCGTGTACAATATTATTATACAGATTGATTTATTTTCACGGCATGATAATCACGAATAATATAATACGAAGTATGCTATTATTATTAAATATATACAATTAAACCGTACGGATGATAATAATTGTCAATTAATTATCATTGCGAATAAATAAGGTACATTCATATTATATAATGCAAACATACCTAATAAAGTAAAAAATAGGTAATAACTTAACGAAAATTGCACATATCGGGGCAGCATACTTAAAGTGATTAGTTAACTTCAACAATCATTGTTTCCGGAGGATGTGATTTCATGTTTTTTCATGACTTGCACTGTTATATTATGCTTAATGTTCTAAGTATTTTTTTATTCGTGACAATAGTTTTTAAGTTTTTAATTTTTTTTTTTTCTTCAATGTCAATCTATATTACCCACTATAATTATTAATACCATGAGAAAAAATGTTATTATAAACATTTTGAGATCACCTGGATATCTCCAACATCGCATAGTACATATTATACACGTGAGTGTGTTTCATTTTTTTTTTATTTTTTAACGAGCGTGTTTAAGGGACTATAACGTTACACAATATTTGCATAAATAGGTAACCAGGTTGGTACTAAATACCGACAATACCGTGTACGTTTATGTAATACTGCAGTGTGTCTACAGTGTGAACAACGCCACTGCAGCTATACCCTTCGACCGGACCGTACAATATACCATATTGTAATTGTAACGTATATAATAATAATAATAATATACATACTCTAATATACTAATTGAATAATATTACGTATGCACATAATATATAATATATACGACCGGAGATATACTACCTATAATATTGTTTCGAAATTTGCACAGTTGTCGCGGACAACATAATATTATGTTTATTATACATATTCGCAACAGTCGAAAGAATATTCGCGCGTACATAATATGACTTCTATACTCATATATTATAATAAATCGCATACACCTATAAACGTGTTTAGGAGAGGTATATGTATAAACATAATTCGATATCGGTACATATCTAACCCAAGTCTAACCCTCTAATAATATTTTGCGGTTTCGCACGCAACCCGCTAAACCCCCTTCTTCCGTGGCGACCAGGACTCCGAGCAGCGAGCGTGTTTACTAGACAAGAACAACTGCACACTATATGTATATGTACGTGCAAAAAATACTTTTAGCATATTTTAATATATGTATAATGTGTAATACTTTAATGTAACGCGTGTACGTAGGTATATGGCAGTCACAGTTGCATAATTGTAATTAAATTCACACATTATTCCATCGGTTGACAGAAAAGAGGTAATTTCGTCGAGGAGACCATTTTTTTTTTCACTCCCCCGTGTCCGACTTTTATATGTTTGGGTCCAACCTAATTATACGCATACATTAAATTATAGAAAATACGTATAGATAATATGTTTACCGTATTTGCGCGTGTATATATAGGTAGGTTGCATACTATTACAAGCGCACAACAAAAATACAATAATATAATAAGCAATAACCTCGTTGCGGAAATAATCCAATTGTCTTGGTAAAGCTTTGTGTCCGAAAAGTTTGTATTCGGATTTCGTGTGTTAAAAAAAAAATATAATAATAAAGTAATATGTACTTATAGAAGTACGTAATAGATGTTAAAAACCGTTATTATCCAGGTTAATTCGGGATATCAGATGAACTAGTATAAATAAATGTGTTTATATATTTGTACATAAATGCTTACGACGATTTGAAAATTACTATAAAAATATAACTATCAAAGTATATTAACTACTGCTGTACACATATAACATATAGGTAACCGTTGTAAATCGCTCGACGATTACTGTTACTAAAATATATATATATAACAGTCACATACAAAAAAAACTATTAATTATTCAGGATTCTGAACCCGAAATCACCCGATATCTTTATAATATGAATTATGCTACGTCCTATTACTCATATAAAACTAGATATACCTATAGCCATATAGGTAGCACAAAGTTGAATTAATGCTAAAATCTGATGTCTAACGTTACCCGAAATCAAAACATCGATGAAAACCGGTATTCTTAAAAACCCGAATTATGTTTATTATACTATTATGTATGAGAAAAAATAAATTTTAAATAGTAGTTAAAGTTAATTCTTATTTATTTTAAGTTTTTATATATTTGAGCGACAATTTACTTTTATTCATTAATTTATAATGTCATTTTAACGACAGTTGAGTAAAACGGTTAAGTATAATTCTGAAAATATTTGACAAATTATTATAAGCGCTAAAGATTAGCCTGCTACTACAAATGATAAAATCAAAACTTATGTTTTTTTATTATTATTTATTGAGTGACGCTGTTTTTATTTTGATTTACTGATGAATTTATTCGTTTATAACAATCTACCTATTGTTATCATGAACATTATTTATATACTCAATGCTTGTTACCAAGTACTATATATTATAGTTTGTTATTTTGTTTAAATATACCGAACATTATTAGTAAAATTGTTAACAATATTATTATTATTGTTTGACGATTTTGTGAACTTAAAAAAGTTGCAATAAATACATTTAATAGTTAAGTTGGTTATAATTGAATATGATTTACCTACAATAAGTTATAACATTGTGTTATTACATCGAAAAAGTTTATTTTGTTATTAAGTTGTTATAATTTACTAAATTATTGTTTTTAAACTATCAAAGAAAATATAAAATATGAAACTATTTTTGATTTATTTAAGCTCCCTTCATCCATCACGCTTTATAAATATGTGCTTAGAGTGGGATATTTTATGGGTAAGAATTGCAGTGATTTATGGTATTGGAAAAAGAGTGGGGTTGGTGTAAAAAAATTTTCCTACCACAATAATCTTTAATTATAAGAATATCTTCGGTTACGCCACAGAAATTAATATTCTATAAAAACATTATTTACAATATGAAATTCGAATACCCGAGTAAAAATTAATTATTTTGTATCATGAATCATGATTAAAATAATTTATGAAACAGTAAAATATAAATTTTATAATGTATGTATATTCTACATCATAACACCAATCGTATTAAGGCAAGAATTGTATTTATATCGGAACTTTAATTAACCTATCTATTACCTACCTAGCTAATATTAATACATTGTAATTAAATTTATAGAAAAATATGTTTCGGTAACTAAACAAATACATATACTTATTATACTTATTATATTTTTTATTCATGTTTTAATTGATAGCCATTAAATTTTAATTAATCAATTAAACTAATTATTAGTTGAAAATTGATTACTTGATTGAAAGCTGAGATACAAAAATTAATCTAAATTAATTTATTACACTTACATCATTATAAAACCCAAAAACTGGAATGTAATATTATGACAGGGTTTTTTAAATCAGTTATCGTATACTCAAAATAATTTAAAACATAAAAACCTGTTTTTATTTAAAAAATTGAAACCTAATATCCAAGTAAACAAATAATAAAATTTGGATCCCAAGTCACCAAATCCTGTTGAGATTAATAAAACACATTATCGCAACATCGTAAAACAACATTAACTTTAATACAATGGATTAAATAACCAAAACTTTAATACTATACAGCAAACATTTGAGTAGTAACTACTGTTTTTACAATAGTTAAATTATTACTATTATATATTCAATATACTGGTTTCAAGGCATCTAGTGTATATTTTAAAAATGTAAATAGAAAACATTTTTGACTAAGTCAAATTCATTAATAATTGTATCTTTGGAGATATCCTATTTAAGTATAATAACTTAAGTATACAGTTCAACGATTCAATCGCTTAAAACTTGAACAATTAAAAATACTCATTAATAATTTTAAACTAAAGTTTTTAATTTTTCGTTTAAATAGATAATATTTAGTACTTTAAGCAAAATTCCCAACTATAAATATATTATAAATTATTTAAAAAAAAAAATTGTATTTATGAAAGGATGTGATGCAATATATTAAGTAGTAACAAAATGATTCTACTAAACATTTCAATTCAATTCAAACCTGCGACATACAAATACAATCAAATTATATTTTAAACAAACTCGTTACAATTAAGTAGGTATAGGCACGTACTAGTTATCGAGTATAATTAAGTAAAAAAAAAATATATATCTTATACTATATCATTGAGCTAATCGTACGTACGACTGCACCTAACTAGGTCATTAACTTGTATTATAGCTTATACTACGTATAGATATTTACATTTTTGTTAAATAATTAATTTTGTTATTTCCTATAGAATCTACTTAATAATAAATACATATTATACATACTTCATATATATATGCCAATACTAGAGCAAAGAAATAAATTTTATATTATTTAGAATAATATAATACTATGAAAACAACATATTTCCTTCACTTCTGCTTGCTTATAATTCGACATAAACATTATTCCTTAAACGGCAATGCACTGATCTAACAGACCATGATATAGCCCAAATAAATATTAACAATGTATTAATGTGTTACTATTACTAAATGAAAATATTATACACCACTTACAGAGTGTTAATAATAAATATAATAACAAGTTTTAATAAAATATTGTTATACTCGAATTTTATACTATAAATATTTACAATAATTCCATTTAGTGATACACTATGATTAATAAACAGTAACACTATTCACAGCTATAATGACGCAGCCTGATATCAGTGAATATCCCACATAAGTTGCTCTTATAAAAATTTAAAAATATATTGGTACCATTTTTTTTTTTTTTTGTATATATTTGAAGTTAAAATGTTTTCAAAATAAGTTAAAATAAAGAACATAATATATTATACTTATCTAAAAATAAATAATAAAATTAATGTTATATTTTTTAGTAAAAATGAATTCAATTTACCATTTTACCATATGAGATAACTAATATTATATTCGTTAATATTAGTAATATAGTAAAATAAATTACCAATAGCAATATGAATATATAAAAAACATACTTATGAGCTATGGTAATATAATATAATTTATAGGATGACGTACCATCTCCGCTCAAAATCTTTTCTAGTACACGAAAATGAATCATTAAATTCAAATTTAACACATTAATCATAGTGATCTATAACTTAATGATGAGCAATATTTGACTTACCATTAATGCACTAACATAAATAATAGTACGAGTTCCCTATTTTATTTTTTCATAACTTTTAATTATGTGAAAGAAATTATTTCTAATATTAATAAAAACGTTTTTAGACTATTAAAATTATAGACACATAGGTACGTAATGATTTTTAAATAAGATATATAGGTAAGTACTTTGAGATATAAATTTAGATCATATTATTTGTTACGATAGCTATAATATAATAAATTGATGTTAACATAAAACCCCCAAAAAAATTTTTAAAAATGACAAATAAACTACTAATCATCTCCATAGCCATATTTCATTTTACAAGATATTATGATCCAGACATCCAGTTATTCCAGTCTGATTAGTGAAACTTGACAACCTTTGAAAAGTGGACATTTACATATTTAAATATTATTCTCTATAATATACGTTAAATACCTATATAAAAACTGATATCTTCAACACATCCTCTATCTATATAAATTATATAGATACTTAAAATAAAATTATTAACATAAAACTACCATTATTCTACATCAATATCAAATGAGCAAATAAAGATAACAATATGCTAAATCATGTAAAATTTAAAAAGTTCATTATATACAAAATTTTAAATACGTTTTTAGTTTTAAATTTACACTCAAATTTTAATATAATAATATATATGGTGTGTGAATAATAATTTATTTATTAAGCAAGAACAAAAGTATTGTTTTTATTTTTGAATACATCACGCAACAATCGACGTGTACCTAATTTATGCCAAAATATATAGTTCATTGAAATAATTATTTAGTTTTCGTGTTTCTCAAGAACATTTCGTCAACATTTCTTTTATTTGCAACCCTTAAATACCGTTATTGTCGAACCCTCAAAATATTGTGTTTTCGGGGGTTACTTCAAATACACCACATAAGCTAAGTAACAATTGTAAGAGGGATTAAATCCTATAGTGAATCGTGAATGGCATGGGGTTGTTGAAATTTCCGGTATCGTCGAAATGGTGTTAAATCACTTAAATCCCCGTAAGTGTAGAGAACTAGGCTTAGTTAATAATAATCCTTACCGATTGCATAACCGGCCATATAACATGTATAATAATATGCGTAATGCGTAGGTACATTGAACATACGTACAAATGTACAATTTCCATGAATGGAATATCCATAAGCTTTTTATAATACACCGCATTAATATTGATCTATAATATAGATTCTATATAGGTAAAATTATACACGATAAGTCTATAAAATAAACCGTTTTTAATATTCAAAATTAAATTTTGTTTAACCAACAATAAGAATGAAAAATTAAATATACAATTTTAAAGATTTTATAGAAACTTATTATATATTATATACTTCTAGAATTAAATTTAAACGAAAAAATAAGTATTCAATACTAATTATATCACCAAAAAATCATTACTATGATCATTAATATAATAATATAATAATATTTGTTGACTTTACCATTTATTTGTCATTTATACAGTGTAAACTTCAAGGATTTACCTAATATAAAATTTTTCTAAAAAAAATATTGAAGTTTATACGGAATACTAATGATGAATAGGTAATTAAAATTTTATTACATTTTTGAAAAACTTTTCTAGAAACTGATTTAAAATCAAAAACGTAATGAATAAATATTTTTCATAGTCTATAAAGTACAAACATTAAAAACAGGGAGAAACCCTATTAGAAAGCGCTATACCTTGTTTGTTTGCAAACCCACTGCCATTATACCTATATTATCTTCTTTTGATAAAGTTTAATACAACACATATTATTAACGTTAACGTTTTATCAAATGGCGAAATTTGTGTGAATCAAAGGTGCAGTACATTTGCATAACTGTAACTGCAACCCCTATGCGTGATTTCCTTTTAATTTCCATGTAAATATATGCATTGTCATTTCACCAGTGAGATGAATGGTTTAGATGTATTATATTGATTATTTTGTTTTATTTTTCACTTCATATAGTGAAACGACGAAATGACGCTACTGGTTTTCCGCACAGAATACAAAAATTATAGCAGAAAATATACAGGTATGTAACATCAAGTGTACCTAAACGATAGGTATTTTACACAAATTCAATGATTACAGCTGATCTACGACAGAACATTATAGAAGTATGAAGAAACACGTGGAGCCGTGGAGGCACGTTGAAGCAGGTATTGGATTTGAGTACGACGAAAAAATATTATCCACCTAATTTATATTATGCAGACTATTATATAATATTTTATAATATATTTTGAAATTCGACGAATACAAAACTGCTGCAGAACGTGGTTTTATTTTCCCCGTCTATGCATACGATTAGGTATTCAATACAAAGCACATGGTGATACAAAAAAAAAAGTAAGTCCTTATACCTATAGTACACCACACCGTCATAGCAGTCCTAAAATATAATAATAGAATATAAACATTATAACCATATATTATTGTACATAACGTACATAGGTATACGTTATTTAGTGTATAGATATGCTACAAACTTAATACTTATACTTAATTATTTAGGTTAGGTACACGATTTTAATTTTTAATGTAGGTATTTTACATAAGTAAATATTAAGTTATGAAATATTTATATTATAAACTTAAATTTTATATCGTACTCGTGTATCAAAAGTTTTAACCCGTGAATATTAGTAAAATATTTATACATATAATAAATGCTATGCGCCTAAGGTTAGATTAAACACATAGTATAATATTGTAATATTGTAATATTAAAATATATCTATCGCAGAAGACATAATATTTTTATTTTTAAAAGATAATACATACAATCTGTGCTATATATATATAAGGGCGGGGCACAATAAAAATATCTGACAATTGAATAAGACAGTGAATTACTTGTTGGAAGAAGCCACCCTATGATGATACTCCCTTAAACTACATAATTAAAATGTGGATATACGACGGTATTGTATAACGTGAAATGCTTTACAGTATATACGTATATTAGTGAAACACTGTAACACGGTCTTAATAAGTTTCCACTTTAATTTTGTTTTCAAACAATAAAATTACCCTACACAATTACGTATATCTCAGTCGATACCTGCTACGCGAACATGGACGAATAATGAAATCATACCAACAGCAATAAATAACAGTACCTATATTATTGTATTTGTTTGCAGCATTTATTAGTTGTTAGTTAATAATTAAATAATATTATACGTTTTCCTTAAAAATATTTATCAAAGAAACATATAATATGACACTAAAATATACGCAAAAACGTTATTATTACTTAGAATTATAAACATATTATTGTGTATTAAATATGCATTATTAATGGAAAATATTTCTAGAGTGAATCTACATAATTGTCTACCTAATCTAATAAAAAGTAATATTTTCTTATTAGTTTATTACTAAGAGACTATAGCATTATATACGATTACTACGTTTATTTTAAATACGTAAATAAAAAAGCAGACACTAATGTTAATCACTCTTTTTATCATATAACTGTTATTATATTATTATTATTATTAATTTACCATTTATTACTATTATTATTGTTATATAAACTGCTTTTTTTTTTATTTCTGACAATAAAAATTATATTCATATATTATATTGTATCGCTTAGTTTTGATAATCAAACCAGAGAAACTTTAAAATTAATTTAAAAAAAAATAATAATTAACTGTACAATGATCATTATGGTAATAAAAATATATTTTCATATTTTACTAGCTATCTACAAACAAAATTAATAAGACGTATGAATTACTATAGTTATAAAATCACCAATTTTTTTTTAATGCTATAACTAGGCTCTTTGACTAAGAACACTTTATTTACGGCGTTAGTTTTCAACCATTGAATATATACATAATTTTTAAGGAATATATTTCTGATGCTATAAAGAAAAATCGTGAACCTATAATGGAATAATAATTATGGTATAGATTAGTGTCTATGAGCTCGTTTTTAGAGCAGTAATTTAATTGTGATTTATGAACATGATTTCTTTATACAACACTATATACTCCAATGATAATATATATTTATAGATAACACTACTTAACCCCTAAAAAAATCCTGAATAGCCACACAAATCCTAATATGACGATATGACCTGCACTTACAATATGGAAATGAAACATGTAATAACTAAAATGTTAAAACCTTAACACATACCTAATGCAAAAATTATCCATTTATTATTACCGTGTATACTTCATTTTTAATATAATAATAAACTAATTATATATGTTACAAAGAATACCATTATAACACTCCATTGCTATTTTCTAATATTATTGCTTCAAAATCAATACATTTTTATGTGACAATATTATTAATTTATATTATACAGAGAGTAAAAAGTAAACCTGTGTTTCAAAAAGCTTTATTATCACATTATTTGTCTTTATTAGCAATAATTTTCAAAATTATTAATCCAAAAAGAATTTGTATTCCAGTCCATTACAATATAACCAGGCATAAGTATATATTATATTGAGAGTGACAATTTTAAATGTAGTGGCGATTCTCAGTTTCTAACCATCAAATTCTTACACTATGACAATTATTGACTTTAACACACGAGTGAAATATCACTTAATCACTAAAGTTACCTACTTAGTTCTCAAGCAGAAATATTTATTAATCTCTAAGACTTCAATAACCGCGCTGGGAACAAACTCCAACCAACGTGTCTAATCTCTTCGTCGAAGCATCAAAACTAATTGCAAGTGACACCGTTTCATAGCAAACCAGTGCTTGAAAACTCCCCATTTATAACAATTTTTCGTAATAATACTGACTCGTGCAACCCGACATTATTCCGTGTAACTTCTATTTTGGGGATATGTGAAAGGTTAAGTGGTTTAAACCACAAATGTCTCAGAATACGGAAAATTTAATCGATGATCGCCGATGTTTTGAACTATAACTCTCGATGTATAAAAGAGGGTTGGGGATAAACTGGAATATCAAATAATGGTTGGATATTGTGAGGGTTGCTCTTGGAAAACACATTGAAAAACTTTAAACAATGTGATGAACAATTAAAACAAAAAAGAATTTTGGATTTATAGTTTTTACAATAAAGCTCTTTAAAACTCCAATATTAATTTTCAAAACGTGGTTTTTAATAATCTTAACAAAACCGAAATATTAAAAACTTTATAACACTAGATATTTATGTATAAATATATAATGTATTCTATTTCATAAGGTTGTAATATTAATCTACATTATTGCGTTTCGAGGCTTTGTTGAATATACCAATGTGATAACAATCGTAAAGTTACTAATTGGCTAACAAATTTCATAAATTGTTATCATTATATTATTGTTGTTTGTATATGAACTCTAAAGATTTGTGTAGAGAAACACGTGTGTGTATACACGAAATGAAATAACTATAACAAGTACTAGGTAGGACGTTCGATGATAAATAATAACTCATCGGTTAATGAACGAGGAAAAGGGAAAAACAGACACGCCCTGTAAACGGCTTATGTGCGTCAACCGTTGTGTATAATATAATAATATGTATATACACCGTACAGGATTGATTAGATTTTCGGGTTCTTTATTCGAACCCTCAGCCGATATTGTATTGTATACTTTTATTATTTCTAACGAAACATACACACAGTAAACAGTGTAGGATTTCAAAGCATTATTGTATCATTTTCGATCAATGTTTTCGAGTATGTTTTATTTTTATTTTTATTTACAAGGTTTTGAATAGAATGCCATATGGGAAAGGTTGTAACAAAACTTATATATTTAACGTCATAACGACATTTTTTTGATTAAGTACCATGCAGGGATAGGCTCAGCAATTCTTAGTGCAGGAAAACACGAAGACAATTTTTCGACTAAAATTCAAAAAAATCTGCACATTTTTCGTTACTAATTAGAATAATAAACTTTCAATACTGATAATGTGGAGAGGTTGGACCCCATTACCCTCTCCATAAGCTTACCAGAAGGTTTTTAATTTATGGGTGATAAATATTGCGCATATAATCTCCATAGTATGTGGTGAAATACTGACGATTTATTTCACAATAATAATAAATGATATATCGACATCGGTCTAATTGTGTTGAATTCTCATTATAGAGTATAATTATTATGATATTTGATATCATTAAAACAAATAATTTTATTAATTTTACAAAGAAGTTTATATTTAATTTTATTATTGTTTGCAAATTTAATGTATGTTTTTATACCACACAAGACAAAAACAATTTATTACAAATGTCACAAAATTACCATTTTCATTATACCTACTATAATAGAGTAAAGTTAGGTTAGGAACTATTAACTCTAGATACATCAATTAATAGCAAATACAAAATAATAAGTATTAAGTAATTTTCAAAAAATCTATAATAAAGTAAAATTAGTTTAACATTTCATTTGTTTTTTAACAATAGAAAAACTAAACAAATGGCTGTGTATACTGTGTTATTGTTTGCACATAATCTATATAAACTAGTATACAACTGTAATCTATAATTGTTATTTAAGAATACTTAAATAATTGGTAATTAGTATGATATTATAAGAAGCCTAGTGATTTTCATATTTTTAGTAAAAACGCACTAATTCTAATTCCGACAGAACATCGTATTACCTTCTCCAGATTTAGATTCTAATAAATATTTAAATTTTTCATTACACTCAACTATACCAGTAAAAGACCGAACCAAATTTTTTTTATTTCCGTCCTCTGAATTGTAACAAATGAATTTTCAAAATTTTAAACTAAAATAAGTTGTTGGTAATCAACTAAACATAATTTCGAAAATATGCCTCAGCCTTTAACATTGTAAATATATTGGTTAATCCAAATTTTTTTTCAAAATCAACACTATTTGAATAAGAATTGTCGTTTGGGTGAAAAATAAAACATACATACATTTTTCGCGGCCACGGAATAGATTGTTGACATCAACGAGTAGCGAGTGCCCACGTACGTCTGTACTTTTTATATTATATACCCGTATACTCACACTAATGATCATTTACGACTTGGGTACGCGACATGCCCGATGGCCGAATGCAAATGCAGTTGCCTATTAAATGATCCTTAGAATTTAGTAATCGCGTGGCCTCTAAACTCTAAAGTACTCATACTATTATTTTATTTTTTATCTTTGTCAATGTCAATGACCGTTTAATATTTCGTCGACATCTGGTGTATGCATCGCTCAATTAGATTTACTGAAATATCACTAGATGTCGCTACCATTACGTCATGTACAATAAGCAAAAATAATTCAATATCGTTTGTATTGCAGGTAATATCATATTAATAACCGTAATGATTATACTATATTATGTAATAATAATTTATTAAAATGAACGGTTTTACACTGCATTTTAGCGGAATAATAAAATGTGTGCATTTATTATGAATTGATGGAATCCGCTGAAGAACAAAATGCACAATAGGCCAACAGACGGGTTTCACGAATGCGTCCGGAACAAGGTATATCACCCGAGTAAGTCCCAAAAACAAAAAATTATAATTTTGATGTAGTCGGAAATTCCGGAAGTTCTAATTTCACTCAATTTTTGTAAATGTAATCCTTTTCTATTTAAAGTTTCTTTCAGGTACTGCTGTTACTATTGCTTGAGCATCACTCAATTCCATCAAAACTAATGACAAATATGTTGAAATTATTCTCTTAAAGTTGTTATCAAAGTACATAATACTAGTACCCAAGAACTTCAGAACACTTAAATCTGTCGATTCGTCTATAATTATGCTGTAAAAACTATCACCGATGCTTTCTTTCAAACATTGTCCAACAGTCAACACTGGCCGGAATGCGCCCCAGTTTATTAAGAGTTAAATAGAATAGGTACACCACAAGGAGATGAACTGGCTTACCCCTGAAAATGATTCATATTTATGTTATAATTTTTTATTTTAATTAGCATCCATTGTTTAGGTGAGTGTACTAATTTTAAAATTTTTTTTCATTTTATTTAAGAAAAATGTTTGTATTCTTATTTTAGAGCATCTACTATATATAGGCTGGTGTTGAAATGCCATTCTTTTAACAAAATCTTGTCTCGATGTTTTATTATTTTGAAATTGATTTATATATTGTATTCGATGTATGCAATTTTCTTGCATGAATACATTCTTACACTTTCTTTTTGTATTCTTGTTTTTTGTGTGGCCGACCGTTCGGATTGTTATTTTGCTGCATCTTTTTTAATACTTCCAAAAATGTTTATATATCTGGGTGTTGTTTATAAAAAATAGGTGGACTGAGGACGCACGCGGGGTATTAAATATAGTTTGTCGATAATACTGCGAATGCAATCGGACTATGAAAAATATAAAAATTTAAAACGAGACGTACTTGGGATATCCCCGACACAAAAAATAAAAACTTATTTTAAATATTAAATTGTTAACTTTTACTGAAGTACTGAACGCCGTGATTATCTTCTAAGTTGACCCCGAACGATGCAATAAAGTCGGTCGACTTATTCTGAAGGTAACGTTAGTGACATCTATTTGAGTAATTTTGCACTTTATTGCGTGAGCACAAAAAAACCAACAGTAATTGCGCTCATATTCATCACTAGATACCGGGGACTGTATACATATTTTTTTTAAATTTAATTTTCTAATTTTTGATCTCCAACCTTTCTTTCCATACTTGTCACCGCCGACCAAGCACTATTTAGAGACTTGGAGTCATATATTCCCATGAAAGTTTTAATTAGAAAATTATGTATTTCTCATTTAAGTTCATAGTTATTAAACTATAAATACATTGTCTTTTGATTACATTCGAATAACAATCAGGGACTTAATCAAAGAGATGTTCATGATTTATCTGTATATTTATGTGTTATCTATATACAATTAAATTTTCAAAATATTTTCGCTTTTTTGAGCTATTCATAGATAATTGAAATTTTCGATTTTTTTAAGTATTTTTTTTTTTTTTTTTGAAGTGTCGATAAAAAAATTTTGAAAAAAAAACTTGAAATTTTAATATAAAGTTCCTTATAAGTTGTTCTTATTATAGTTAAAAAAAAAAATAAAACATTTACGAAGTATGTCATAATTGCGAAAATGTACAAGTAATTTTGTAGTTGAAAATTTATGAAAATATTTGTATTTATATTTAAGGTTTAAAAATTCAACACTAAGTTTTCCATAAGTTTTTATTCAAATAGCTATAGAGAACACTCAAAGCGTTATTACAGGAAAAATGTTATGAGCTTTTGAATTTTAAATTTTTACAAAATCGGTTAATGATAACGATTTATGCTCAAACGATTTTCAATATTGGTTATTTTTCAAAAACAATGAGTCGTAGATACTTGAAAATTTCACCAATTATTTAGATTGATACTTTCTTTACATTATTTAATTTTCAAAATATTTCGCTTATTTTAATGCTATTTAAAAGCATTTGAAATATTCGTTTTTGTTTAGTTTTTTTTTTTTTTATAAATATTGATAAAACTGTGTGTAGTTAAAATTTATAAAAAAATTTGTTTCAGTAGCTAAAAGTAGAAAATTCAACACAAGATTTTCCATAAATTTGGCTTACAATAATTATAAAAGAACTTGAAAGTTGGCCAATTAAAAAAATTTTATTCTTCTTTAAGTTTAGATGAATAACGTTTTTATTGAAAATGTTTGTATGATGTTTGTCAAATTAAAAATTGTACATGTTACTTGAAATAATTTATCCTATTGTAACATTTTATCAAGTCACCCATACTACTGAAACAGTATCTTACAAAAATAATGCATACCTACTGTGTATAATAGTATTAAAGTTATTAAATAAAATGTAATAGCACATATAAAGTGCATACAATGTAATAACATAATATACTATATACAGAATATAATTATTAATAACTATATTGTACAGTGTACACTATGTATAAGTATACACTATACATACATATAATAATTTAATATTGTAACAAAACTACTCATTGATGTAACCTGTGATAAAATACATTCTGCGAGAGAAATAAGGTCAATTAGTCAAGGATTTAATAATAAAATAAATTGTAATAAATAATAATAATATTTTGAAGGTCAACGTGATCTGATGGATCTTTTTATGGAAAATGTTGATTTTGGATTTAAATTTCACAAAAGTCATATTACCATGATTTAAGTGTACAAACATATGCAAAATATTAACCAATACGGCCGCACAACTATTACTAATAATCTTAGTAGCATTTGCTTGATAACATTTAAACTCAAAACTTTTTTATCGTTTATGTTTATAACACTTTAAACTTATCAGTTATTTGTATTTGCTGTAAATCGCCAACAAAAAAAAAATATTGTAATTTGAAACATTGTAGGGATTTTTATAGTTTTAGAATAATTATTAAATGCAATGTAATGAATTAATTTTCGTTTTATTTTAACTGTTTAATTTAAATAGAACACCTTTATTGGCTTTGTTTAATTTTTATAGATGCAATTGTTTTTAAAAATAATCAACATTGAACTTATTGAATTTGTAACAATTTTTTATAGAGTATTGGATATCTAGAATCACAATATTCCATATACAATTATCCTGTATCTAATATCGAAATACTAATTTTTAATTATTTAAACCATATCTGTCTACATTATCTATCTTAGGTAAGCTACCTTATATCTATAGAGTTAATTAATAAGATTTATAAATCATCTTCAAATACATTTTTACTAGTATATTATATTTTAAACTTATAACTTCTTATCGATAATCTTAGGTCAATTAACTTTGTTGATCGTATATATTTAACCATGTCTTCTAAATTCTAAATACAGTTTAAAAACACAAAGAGAGGTATCCAAATACATACATATTCTAATCAACATAATTTAATATATATACTTTAAAAATAAAAGCTCGAAACAATGTACCTATACATGTACATGAGTGGCGTATACCAAGACCTTAATGCATCCAAAGTATATCCAAGTTGGAGGATTCTCATAATTTTTATCATTAAATTTAAATAATTTGTTGTTGTTTAATTTACTCAAATGAAAATTCGAAAAGTTAAATAATTTAAAAAATATATGTATATTGTATATTTTATTTTATGGCAATAGCAGTATAGAAAATAAACTTCACTTCATTATTATATTTATAAAGTTCTAATTCTAGTATCACTGTATTATATTTTAATAATTAAGAGCTTAAAATCTGAAAAGTTATTAAAAATGCTATAAAAACATCAAAATTTTTAGAAATGCAAAACAAAAGTTTAGATTTTCAATTCTCTAATAATCTAATGTATAAAACGGGTTTTGTACTTGACAACTTTTACTCAGGACTCCCCAAAAAATATTAAATTTTGTATTCAAATCTGTGCCTTAATAATACTTTATTAATTGCTATTGTAATCAAATGTATACACTAAAAAATTATATATTTATATTTATGTTTATATTAATTTATTTATAAGAAGCTTTCACAGCCGATAGGTCTTAAAACCAATAAATTTCAGTAATTTCACTCTATGTATTTGTGTTATACTCTATGTAGACTCTATGTACTTATATACATAATTCTCTCAAGCAATTGAATATTTGGTATTTAAAAAAATGATGTTTAAGTCTTAAGTTAATTTTTTCGTTTTTTCGTTAGTACAAAAATTATGATTTACTTAACCATTTTAATAATTATAATATAATGCATACAGTTAATAACTAGAAAAAATTAGTTAGAGTATACACTATACATACAACCTACTATACTTGATATATTGTGTGTCTAAACATAAATAAATATTATAATATAAACTACTAATTAGTATAATTATATTAATTAGCATAATATATTACATGTTGGTATTTAATGTATTTAATGTATTTATCTTAAATCTTATATAGCTTTATCTTTAATATAACCATAAACTTTATTTAATTAATTATTATGTATAAAATAAATAATTTTTTTAGCGAAAAAAAGGATTGATAAATAAGAAATAAAAAGCTTCCAATGATGAAATCAGACTCACTCCACGGCACAAATTTGTCATTCCAGCAATTTTACCTTTAAATAAAAATTGAATTATCAAGTAAATTAATTCAAGATTATTATTTACAATAATATATTTAATTGGATTTTAACAAACTATGTAGCCTATATTAGTATCTTCAGCATTTCGTCTCAAAGGCCACGTGTGCTCCAAATTAACTGTGGCTTCAATACTGGCCAAACTATTGCTATGCAAAGAAAGATTATATATTATTAATTACTAAATCTAAAATGCACAATTATTTCTAGTGTTGCAACTAAACGATTCTAATTTTAGTAAAAATTTGTTTCATCTCTTTTTAAATATTTGACATATCAACCAAATTTTCGGTTTTTAATGACATTCTTTTGTTTTAAGATTTTTAGAACATTTTATACTTAAATTTAAAAGTGTATTCCCATATAAATGAAAAATTACATATATAAAGTCTACTATCAGTATAATATATATAATATATCAGTAATATATTATTATAAGTATAGATATTTACTTAATACTTAGATATAGTGAGGAAATCAAATACTCTTTAACAGTACCTATAAGAGTAACTCTTATGATCAACACGCCAACACTGAATACAAATAAACCAAATTAAGCATCATTAAATGAATATAATATCATTAATTCTTCATATTTATGTGTTAACATGTTAAATTTTTAAGTTATTTTATAAATCTATTATTCTTATATTCTTTATTAATTTGTATGGTATTTTCTTAGTTTTTATAAGGCATTAAATTCCCGGCCCTATGCACCTATTAAAATTTACAATATTATAGTGTTTGTTAATTGACTAATATATTTATCTAATGATATGAGTTTTAGGTTTTCAAAGTTGTGAAATAACATTGATAATAATATTATCACATTCCAACATTACAATAATATATTTTTTATTCTGTTTGTTTATATTACAAATACTATTACATAACTATATAATGATTACATTTTCAAGTTAAATATTATATATTTATTATATGTGTTGCCGTTATAGTTTACATAACAGATTGTATACAATAGATGGTCCATTTAAGTTTAAGTGTCTACATGATTATTTCGAAAAAGTTAATTTTCAAAAGTATATTTATATTGACAATATAGAATATTGAGTATAAAAGTATTTCGATAATTTAAAATCAAATTTCGAACGATTGGTTAGTAAGGTATAATCAAGTATAAATTTCTTATAGTGCACTTCTCAGTTATAAGATGTACCTATAACTAATCAACTACTCGTTCGAAATTAGATTTGTATTTACCAACATAACTATTCCAAAAAAATATTTTGCTTAGGAATATGAATTTAAAAACTAATGTTTTTATTCAAAAAAGGGTGAGTATAAATGGGTACAGCTCTGCTGTACATTAGGCGTTAAGTTCGAGTGAGTCACTAATATAGGTGTGTTAAATTTTAACTCAATGATATATTATTATCATTGTATACAAAAAACTATTCTGAACGGAGACAGTCAGTCAGAGTGTTAGCCTATATATCTCACTTAATATATTTTATATGTTTTTAGGTATAGCCATTAAAGCCATTCATTTTAATTTTAGTTTCACGATCAATTGATATAATTTTTATCGGAATTATTGCATTGATCGTATTATTAGTATTTAATTATTATAATAGTATGTATTTATACCATATTATATCTACTTACATAACTCAAAATTTAATAACATCTTTCTATAAATACCGTAGAACAGTAAAAATAGATAATATTTTTTAATAAATTAAAAATGCCATTGCATATAATAAAATTCATAATAACTGGTGATTTATTTAGAGGTACTATTTTTAAATAAGAATGTATGACTGATAAAGCGTGAGTCGTATCAAACTGTAACGATATTTTAGTTTAATGTTATTTTACATTTCATCGTGGAAAGACTTAGCCCGGCACAGCACAGCATCTACAAATTATTCAACTTTACTACGAAAATTACCGTTCAATAAGGAATATTTTTCGTAATCTTAGAGAAACTTGCATGACAATAAATAAAATTGCCGTATTTGGAATGAAGGGCAACCCGAAGAAGTTTAAGAGCTGCCATTAAATTCAAAGAAAACAACTGTTTAACATTTTTTAACATCATTGGCCAAAAACCAGTCAAAATGCTTGGAAGTGTAATTGAAAATTGGAAATTTAGAATATACCGTATTAATTGCAGTTACGGCCAACATTTAAAAGATATAATATTTAAAAAATAAATGTAAACATAATATTTTTTTTAATGATAATAAAGATAGTCTAATAAAATTTAATTTTATAATGTTTTTTTTTTATTTTTGAAAAAATCACTTTTAAATGAACCACCCTTTAATATATAAAAATTGAAACTTTTTCAAATGAATAATAATGATTATATATATTCTTAAATAGATCACATTATTGTACACATGACATAGTTTGTTTCAAGTTTTACTATGATAAAACTTTATAATATGTGTTTTTATATGAATATTATACATGGTTAAAATGATTTTTGTATTATTTATTATTTTGTAAATTAATCAAAGTATACTATATAACTGCAAACAGTGCAAACAAAAATATTTAATAATTATTAATTAATAAAAAAATTAATTTTCTTATACCTGTCAGTTAAGTTGTCCAAAAACGTAAATGATTCTTTTATGTAGCTGAAATTTTTAGGTACCGTCGAATAAGATAATTCGTAATCAATGTCTGTACAAGATGGTAGACATTTGCATGTATGGTATGCTCTCTGTACATGAACTAATAAAATAAAATTAAGATTTATTATTTTCATAAAACAACTAAATCATTTATTTGAATATTGAATAAAGCGTTATATCTATTTTATATATTTTTAAAATCATTTTTAAGGACTATTATCCTTAATATGAATATTTTATTAATTAAAAAACTACTCGTTCAAATTTCGAATTAGGTACATCAAAATCATGCTTTATTTACTTGCTGCATTTGCTAGGCAATCTTTCGATTTTGGTCCACACACGGGTAAAGAACTGTCTGTTAAAAAATAAAATAATAACAGAACTGTAACTGAATAATTGTGTCTTCATAATTATTATTCTAATTTGTAACCAGTATTCTTAAAAAATGAATATAGATATAAATGAGAGTATATGTATAATACTTCACAGTGTATTAAAGCTCTTTTGATTAGGACATTAGGTATAGTTAATAAATTATATATAATCATACTTATTCTGAACATCGGAGCACAACCACACAAATGCTCAGTATAATTCACCTGACATTCAACATAACAATTTATATATGAATAAATTGTGTTGTACTTTAGCCACTTTTCGTTCAAATAATAACATCCTCGTTTTTCAGGTGTCCAACTTTTTAAACCATCATCTGTCAACGACAAAAAAGTTGATATTTGAACAAAGCTATGACTATTTTTTGAAAGTTTTAAGGAAGAATGTGAATAGTCCGGGACATCTGATGGACTATGAAAATAGACCTGAAATAAGCAGAATATAATATTATTTAGTACATATTATTAGTTATAATATTTTATTTCAAAATATTAAAAACCAATAATGTACTGATTTAATGCATTAATTACGTATAATGAGTATTATAACAATATTTTAAAAATCAAAAATAATGAAAATAATAATAATAATAAATACATATTTATTATTTAAATTGCATGTTAATATATGGCAACAAAACATGTTATCACAATTAATTATGCATACACATTGAATTTATAATAAAAATGATCATAAAATAGAACTAAGAGCTCGTAAAAAGGAATTAATATTTATCTCAATAACTAAAATTACATTTCAATGAATCATCTAAGGAAAATGTATTTATTAAATACTCATTGTACCACTACAATTAGAGAAATTTAATTTTTAAATATTAATACATTTATTAGACATTTAACTATTTATTCAGATTAAATTATACTTGACATATTACTTCTAACTATATCGTCATCAATTCCGTAACTAATATTCTTTCTCAATATTCTCGTCATTCATCTCCAAAATTAATTCTCATTCCCTAATCTAACTCATCACGATTTGAAAGTTCTTATCCTTCGTCAACACACTTAATTCCATATTCCTTACTGCCCATCCGCTATATAATGAACCGAAATAGTCTAATACTTACAATCTAAGTAATAAAGCTAGCAAAATATAAGTGTTTCTATTTTCTTTAAAAATAATAACTTCATTATAATTTATTAAATATTATATTTTTATAATATCGAATATAAAAGTACATTATTAAGTTAAGCTCAAATCCGCAATTGTAAACAATTTAGAAAAATTAATTAATTTCAATTGGTAAACTTATACACAATGTATAACTGTATACTTGAACTAGTTAACATATGCACATATACATATAATTGTATAACTCTAATACAAACATTTTGAGCTAAAAATTAGTATATTATACTTAACTGTAAAACCTTGTTTACTCGAGCAACCATAAAATGCATCTTTTTGAGCCAATATAATTTCAACAGTATTCCAATATGTTGTCGATTTCATATTCCATGGTATATTTGATGTTAAATTATTATCTCTGTAACCATCATCCAAATTCCAGTTACTCTTTAAATTTGACCATTTTTTACCTGTTTGAAGTGTATCCTGTCTAATAAAATAAAATAATTCTAATTAGCAACAAACCAAATAAAAAACATTTATAATACATCAAACATTGCATAATACATAACACTAATCGTATTATAGTATGGATATAGGTAGGTATTTAAATGATAAAATAAATGATATATTTATAAATATTAAATATATTCACGACCTAAATATTGTAATATTAAAATATTCATGACCCAAATATTAGGTACCATGAAATATATTTTTATACAAGTTTAAAATATAATTAGTTATTTCTATATATTATTTCTATACTCTGTTATGAACAATTATCAATATAAATAATTGTTTTATAGTTTTGTTTGAAATTTAAAGTTCATAGTTCTACACCTTACATTTATTGTAAATATAAATACATAAATTTAAATATTTTTTCAAAAATCGGATAAACAAAATGTACAATAAAAAAAAAAAAAAATTATGTAAATTAAATAATGTGAGATATAAGCGTTATATTATATTAGTAAAGATATCTTTATGTTATCCTTGGCTATAGAGCTTTTTGAGTACCTATTTAGGTAACCTTTTCAAAACGGTATCCTGTCAATTGATCGAAAAACAATTTTTTGCAAATGACTATTGATCGAATAAAAATTGTTCGCAAAACTAAAAATTATACTATCCATTAAAATACATTAAAAAAAATATGTTGAATAAAAATGTATAAATAAATAACTAATATAAATTAAAGAATGATAATCAACTAAAATTGCTAAAAAAAAATATTATAAAATACGTTTAATTATATATTAAATTATAGGCTATTTCATCTAGATAATGAAGAATATTCAAACCATTATAATTAGAACAAATTTTTTTAATTCCTTAACTCTTTCTTCGCGTTCTTGGTATTTTTTTTAAATTTATATAGCATTGCTTTTATTTGAATATGTCAAACGAATTAGTTGTTTGGTATTAATTGTTTCCAATCAATTGACATATATCCATTTAAAACATTGTAATACATTATTTATGCAATTTCAGTATACTAAAGCTTGAACCCGTAGTTTATTGTGAACAAAAAAAGGGATTATTTCAATTTTTTTTTTTTTTTAGCTTGAGTTGATAAGTTGATGTAGAAATTTTTAAATTCTTAAATAAAAATACTAAAAATCACAAAAAACATATATACATGTATAAATTATATAAATTATAAATATCAAAAACCTATAGGAATACCGATCAACAACATCTAAAAATTACAGTGCTCGCTGATTTTATACATAATTATTGTACCACCCAAGTATTATTTATTTTGTCATTTTACAACTGGTATGTAAATTAAAAATAGTGTGTGGCTTTTACTCACTAAAGTGTAAGGTATTTTGCTACGTAATGAACCGATTAAGTGTGTGGTATTTTTCTTTTAACCTTTTTGAAGTTGAAATTATAAGTGTGTGAATTTCAGATACATATATTAATAAAATGCTGACCAATTAACAGAAGGCAATTTTCCCTTAGCTGAAATTTTTTTCTTTAGGGATATAAAAAAGATAATGTTTATGTATTCCACTTCGAGAGATCTTTATGAACTATGAGCTGTAAACTAGCATCATGAATTTCATTAACTTGATTACTTTCGGTGTCTTGGACAGGTTTATTAATTGAATATCGCTAGAGTATCGACATACCAACATCAACAGTGCAAGAAAGAGAGGTTCCCTTCGTTAGTCATATTGAATATTTGTAAACATTGTAACAAAATCTTAGTGCAATTATTAACTTACATAACTTATCCTAACTAGTAATTAATTAATTAATTAGTCAAATATTACAGTAAATATGATTTTTGAAACCATATATTCATTTTTGGAACATGGTATATTAAAAAATGTTTATCTGATTGCTTTAAAGTATTAAAGTATAAGTTCTTAATAAACTTACAATTTGTATGGAATGTGTCTATACATATCATGGTATGGTAGAGCATTAAAACTGAAACATAAATTAGTTAATAAAAATATAGGCTGCATGATTTCGCAAGGATGATCAATGATTTTATCTTTCCATCGAATTTGTTTTATAGTATCTTCGCATTTGGTTGAAAGTTCCTGTAAGTGAAATATATTTTTGAGATTATCCATCATTACATGTATATTAATGATATAATATTTAAAATAAGTATTAGGTAAACACAATAAAATCATCCATTTGCAAACTTCATCAATATCTAATTCTTATCTATATATATATTTATAATATATATTGGCATTTGACATTTGTATAAAACTAAAAGTAAGTAGGTACATTTAATTAAATAATTATAAGTACCTGTCAATTATTTATTACTTGATCGATCTAATAAATTTAAAATATGTCTTAAATGGGTACTGGGTGGGTACCTAATAGTTTACTTCTTTATAAGAATTAGAATGTGTCTTTAATATAAAATAATAAAAAAAAAAAAAAAAAATAGTGTTCCAAACAAACTTTGTTTTAAAATATTCAATTTAAATCATAGGTATAAAATCATACACATTACGCACATATTAAACATTATGCTTTAGTATAAATATAGATTATTACTTATTATGTTTGATAATAATTTGATTTGATTAATTCAGAATTTAACATACTTTCACTACTTTATAGACGATGTTGGGATTTATATTTTCTAGTTTAAAAATGTTATGTTTCCATTGACACATTTCATATACTACGTTCAGTGTCTGCCATCTATAAAAAATTACATTTTCTAAAATAATTTATCAATACAATATTCACTTTTAACAATTAATATAATCATTAATAATATTAATGTTTGTAATTAAATATATTACATTCGAAATTATAACTCTAAAATGCTGAATACCTAATAGATGGGCATTTACATCATGTTAGACGTTCTACATTATTAATATGTCAAATTCGAATGATAAAATAAAATTTTAAAAAAAAATACCAGTGGAGATCATTTTGTTTATTACTATTTATGTAGGTAATACCCATGTTTATGCGTTATTAAATGTCATCAAGAAACAATACATGTACCTAAACTTAATTTACGCCTTCCCTTTCTCCTCCCAATTTTACAATTCAAACTTAGTCTCAAAAATAAAATTATCATTTATAAAACTATGATAGCTCCCATTTGATTGTATAACATCCAAATTGTAGCTAATTTTCGAGAGAATACTGATGGACGCCCATATAGTTGTCTAACCTTCTACACAATGATCTACATAATATGACCACACTCAAAAAAACTAACCTATTGGCCATCACTATTACAATAGATTTTACTTCAAACTCTTACATCATAAACATGCTCGTATTTACTCAACTATTTTATGAAATGCCACTAGAATACTGAAAATAAATTAGCCAAGAGCACCTTAGGCCAATATAATGTCACTTATTTTTGTAAACAGTATAAAATATTTCCAGAGTGCCATTATTAATTAGTTTCCTTTCACCTATATACTTTTTTTTTTTAGTTAAATGCTTTCAAATATTCTTTCTATACTAATGTATTATAATTATGTATAAATCATAAATATTTTGAAAAAAATATTTTCATCATATTATTGAGATTTATTTTGTATAGATTAAGTCTCTGACTTCTCTAAAATTTGGATTTTGCTTATAAATTAATATTTTACTAATTCATACAAGAATATAATTAGGTACTATATATTTTAAAATTAAAGTATAGGTACTGCAAATACTTACTCTTCGTCGGTTTTATTTTGTCGCTCCCAATTCAGTACAGAGGCTAAGTTCATTGTGTTTGAACTAATGGGATCATTGTGACAAATTGTTATTGCAGGAAATGGATTTTCAGATATGTGCCGTGGTTCGTTAATACTAAATCTATTCACTGGAGAATCGTACCATTTCAAGACTATATCGTACGACAAAAATACACATAACGCACCAGATCCAATTAATACGCTTATCCAATAAAGCCTGTTAATAACACGAAATTATTAATGTTATGCTTATTACATTTAATTTCGCCCACATGCCTAATCATAAATCCATATCGAGATTACAGAGATTCAATTAACACATTTATTTTATGTACATAATATTTTGATTTTATTTTAAGGTATAATATATTTCATTAAAATAAATGGCTAAATAACCGATGCACAAACATGTAACGTATACAATTATTAACTTATTAACTATTTATATTCAGTTTAAACAGTTATATCTTATAAAAAATTAAAACAATAAAACTATGTTGATTCAACGTATGAAGTATCTTCAATTTTACTAATAATATATACATAAATTGCAAAAAGATATACAGAATAAACCAACTTACAACCTTCACAAAAAAGCTAAATGATATAACTTATAAATCATAATCAGTACAAAATCGGAAAATTCAGATTGTAACAATTTTATGAATCTTATTAGCTATGTTATTATCTAATGTAGATGAATGTAGAGAAAATTGTTTGAGTTGGTAACAATTTTCTCAAAAATAAAAAGTATTTTAACCTTGAAAATATCATCTATTTAGCAGTAGTCTTCAATCGGTAAGTCGTAACCCAATTTTGGTTCGAGTAAATTTTGAAAATGGGTCTCGATAAGTACATTTTAATAACATAGAATAATACCTAATCAATAATATTAAACTCAAATAATATTTTATTAATATTATATGACTGTACATACACTAAATATATTCTTGCATATTAATGTTACCTATAATATGGTGCAGTATAGAAAATAAGATAAGAGCCCTTCTACAATGACATAAGGCATAAGAAAATTTTACCTTTTTTTTGTTTTTCGTGGCTTACAAAATTTTCATGGGTCGAGAAAATCGTATGGTAAAAAAGTGGGATCACGAGTCAAAAAAGTTAAAGACCACTGATATATTATATTGTATATAATATATATATATTTTAGTTATTGTAGTTATATTCTGCTAATAATAATAATGACTTATAAGGGCTAATAAGTAATAACGGTACCTAATAACTCATTAAACCTTAGCTGTTTTGATTTTTCTATAAACACCTACTCCTAAGAAAAATATAATTCAAATCCCGACTAACTCATTTCATAACTTGCCTCAAGCACACTTTCTGGAAAATCACCAAGATGATTAACCAAAATAGAGTGTATCTGATCATCTAATAAACGAAATCATCATCATCAAATCTCTTACTTTCATATTATTCTTCATATGATACTATTGTAGGTAAATAAACTACTTATTGTACTGTTTTTGTTATTTATTTAAGTAAAGCCTTTTATTTATAAAAAACATTTGTTTGTATATAATATCCTTCACCTAGATATTTAATAAAAAAAATCGAAATATATATTATACTCGTATATATATACTTACGATGAGTATTTATCATCTGTCCAAAAATTATTTCTTAAGCTTGTATTTGTTATTATATATTTGTGTATACTTTTGAAACCCATTATTATGAATGTAAAGTGATTGTCACATTAAACGTCATGTGCCTTAACCAAAAATATCGAAACTAAAGTGAAACCGAGTTAATGTGTACTTATACTTTTTTATACGTCAACACGGTTCATTTGAAAATATTGAAAATTTGTAATATGCTATATACTATATTATGTACCTATATTGATTAATTTTTTTTATTATTATTTAATTTTAAGCCATATGATATTATGAGTTATGACACAACTGTATTATCTTAAATTCTCTAGAGACTTATAAAAGCCTATATTATACCTATTATGTCGTGCGTGTTTAATACCCACAATTGATGTCCAAATGACTTTATTTATTGTATTTAATGCATTTCCATTTTTATTTTAAATTACTCAACAACGTATTTATTTAACCTAAATAACACGACAGTTTTTTATATTTTATTGAATAAATAGCTAATGAAATGTACTTGTAATACGCCATATTGGAAGTGTCGGATAGGTAGTGCAATTGTTTTAAATTGTATTCTATATGCAGTATAAGCACAGAATATATTTATCAGAATTTTGATAGATAAATAAATTATTTTGAATGTGTAGTTAATGAATAATGATTATAACTTATAAGTATTAAAGATTTTTATGAGTGATACAAGTATATCCGAAAAATGTTAACCCACTAATCCACTCTCTTTTTTTGAAATATTTTTAACTCATTATATAACTGCTCGTTTGAAGACATTACAGATTTTATATATATTTGAATTCTCAAAAAAAATATTTTCGAAAACTGTAGTATTTTTAATATATATTATAATATAATCATATTTTCACTGTTAAAATAATCAATCTGTATACTATTGTATAATATTCTTTATACACTTTTAAAATTAACTTTATATTATTTATGTATACGTGATGATGTACTAATACCAAAACTTCATAATATCATAATATAGTTATAAAATAAATGTGTTTAATGTTTATACTATATGCAATATATATTACCAATGTATATTATTTTGTAGTTATTACTTAATGCACGTCATGGTTATTTATTGGTCTACGTGGTGTGAAACATGCTCTGGCACAGTGTAGATATTATAACAATACCTATACCTTTATAATATTTTAACTATAGATAAAAGGTTCTCTACAAACGATTATATTTTAAAAATATTCTACTTGTGTCTTAACCAATAGACAAATGTACGCTGTTTCATTTGATGTGCAAATGGATAAAAGCTACGTTTATGAAAAATAAAGAAAACCCTCCATTTTAACCTTCAATCTAATTAACGCATGACAAACGCAGATGCTGCACCAATGGAGCAATAATATATATATATTATATATATAGTTTTTAATTAATTGAAGAAGCCTCTAAAAAAACTGTATTAAGGGCTTCGCGTGCCTCACAAGCATTTGCAGTGTATGTACTATATCGCCCTAGAAACGGTCGCATCCGTTCACGCGTAAACGTCGATTGTAAAATTATCATTCGGTTACGTGCGTTCCAATTATTATAATATTCATTAACTTAAAATATTGTAATAAACCGACGAATAAATCTACTCGCGCAGGGTTGATTTTTCTTTATCTGTGGTGCGCGTATGTATATTTGAGTGTGTGTGTATATATATATTATAATATAAATTATACAATAATGTATAATAATATGTATATATATATTAAATATTTATCAATACGTTAGCATTTTCTTAACGGTGAGCTGATAAAAACCCGAGTTTTACATACTGATAACGACTCGTACATATTTTTTTTTCTATAACTATGTTGAGAATAGGCTCGGTGATAACCCCGAGTAACCCCATTATAACAGGTAGGAGGTTTCCGAAGAAATAAATATGTAAAAATATGGTTACCTACTTATAATAATAATTGATGAGCAATACGAATATAAACTATTATTATAGTTTATTAAAAAACTTAGATATTATTTCCTATTAATTATTCTACTGGCCAAATAACAAAATAACCGAAGAGCGTGAAAAATATTCGAAAAGACCATACTATATATTATTATTATATTTTGATGTTTTATCCGAATAAACTCGAGTGGCGATATTTGCATCACTGAATTTTAAAAAATAAAATGTAGAGAATTTTTTATTGAACGTATAATAAAAGAGTATTATATTTAAATTTTAAGTATTCGTTTAAATTAGACGAGTATTTTTGTTATATTATGAAAGTATGCTATTCTGTAATTAAAATAATATCCTGCCACGATGTATTGATAACAGACATATAAGCAAATATTAAATTGAATCAATAAAATATATCTTAGTCTTTTTCAAACAACACATTTTGTTAGATTTAAGGTTTTTTCGTAGAATATACATTATGCCAAGCACTATTTATAAAATAAACTGATTTTCTAACAGTTGATACCTACATTTTAAATGTAACAATTATTTATTAATTTTTATAAAAATCAATTATTAGACAATAAATTAAATGATTATAGCTATGGTTACAAATACATTATAAATGCCATTAAAGGCACAAGGTAAAAATAGATTAAATATGCATAATTTACATTTAAGTAACTATACTTGCCATTTTATCTAGATTACAAAATATGCAAAAACGTTTACAGATTTGATTATGTGTATAACCACAATGTTAATATTTATGGCGCTAAAAAATTACATTAACCAATCGATCATTAACGCAGACTCCTTTATAGAAAGGAATGAATAAATTATTATGTTTTTACAAATGTACAAAGACGAGTATTATAAACCATAATTTTTACCTATATTACATAATTGTATTCGTTGTTTATATAATAATCATAAAAGTGAACTAATCTCGATGTTTAGGTTAAGTTTAAATGTTGTGATGGTAGAGTGGGTAAGTAGGAAGTAGGTATTTATTATAGTAATATTATACAGACGTCTATTTAACATTTTAAGTATTTATAAAAATATATATTTAACAAATATATTGTGTGTTTGGATAAAATACTAATTGTTTACTTTAACTACTCGTAAAAAAATTGTCATATTATTTATTTTAACATTTAAAATATTAAACATTTATTATTATAAAGCTTTTTGGACAACTAATATTTTTTATGATATAACTACGGCATTTGAAAATAGTACAGTGATTATTTATATACAGATTCTATATTATGATATAAATAAATTCATTAGTAAGCTTAATTCACAGTATTGTATGAACTAGTCATTTGGGATGGGACTCCTGAAATAATTGAAAAATTTTCAGCTAACACAAAGTAGGTACCTATTATTTCTAAAATATCAAACCTGTTGAATTTTTTTATTTATGAAGTACTTTATATTATTACATTAAAAGATTGATTTAATTATTAGATAACATTATACATGCAGTATCACATAGATACCAACCATTTAATACATGCATTTACGAAATTATTAAACTAGGTCAAAAAAAAAAATCTTAATCTTATACCTACGTAATTAAAATATTTGTTTGATTATCAAATCCCTTATGATTTCAAATATTTTATTGCACTATTAAACAAATAATTCAATTTTAAAAAATGTTCATAATTATAGTATTAAGTTATTTAAAAAAATTTAAATCACAATTACTAAATAATATGCTTATTATAGTACCTTCTTAGGTTCCAATTAGAAATTACGTATTAAATCTAATATTTATTATTTACACTTTAAAATAATAAATTATTATTATTATTGTTATTAACAACTTCAAAAAGCAAGTTAATGTCTTTTCCTATACTTGCGTGTAAATACCTAAGTATCAAACTATTAACATGATTAACGTGCATAACAGAAAGTTTCATCAATTTGCTGAATTTTTCTTGTGTCATACTTTTTATTTACTTATCACATTATGCTTGATATGTTAATTTGGTTTAGTTTGTATATTTGCATATACTGTAAGACAGTATAAGATAGATTAAATACAAAACCACAAACGTTTATAATTATTATAACTCTATACGCTTTCTTTTTAGTTTAATAAATTAATCATTTATTCTTTGTCAATCGACTTAAGTATATATCAAAATAAATGTTGTTTTTTCTATAAAATATAATAATTATTGATATTTTAACTGTAAATATTAAAATTCAACCACAAACCGGATATAAATATTTGTGGCAAATAAACCATTATTTACCGTATTCGTGGAAATACATAACTACGAATTATTAAGCTAAATAGGTAGGTACATACATTATTTTATCGAAATCATTTATAATATTCACTGTTGTATATTATTACTATTAATTATTATATAGTTATCTTATTTATATTCGACATTGCATATCTATTCGTATGGCTCACACGTGACTTAATTTCCTTTTGTTTATTACACGTACTGACTGTATAATTAAGTTAGGAACATGATTTAAAAAGCTAAGTTAATTGGAGTATTTATATTACTTACATTTTTGTTATATTATATTTATCAGCAACGGCTATAACGTAATATAATGCAGTTGCATTTTAATTGAACACAATAAAATAATGATAATATTGTAATTTCGTTACGTTTTATTCCATGATTTTGTATATTAACTTAATTTTTAATATCAAAACATCTGTAATTAAATCCATCCGAAATATATTCAGAAAAAAAAATTATTTTTCATTTCTAATAGTCTATAATTACACACACATAACAAATAACAATATTGGTTATACAATGGTTTTATCTAAAGAAAAATATGTAGTAAATAGCTGTTCTATTGATGAAGAATAATGATGAATATCAAATATAAGTATTATTCAACCTCAATGTTTTTTCATAATTGTCGAGCTTGGTATACAGTTAGTTAATATGTGACTTTTTAACGTGAAAGTACTCCAAATATATGTGTAAATTGTCAGTACAATATATGTACAACAATGCTTTTTGAATCCTCAACGAAAATTTACCAATCCAAGTAATGCCTACAGTCGATTTAATTTTGTGCATACATCTGTTAGCTATAATATGGATATCAAACACAGTTATTTTACGTGTATTTTGTAAAACAAAATTATCAACTGTAAATTTCCAAATACATACTTAACCAAATTGTATTATGATTAATTACATAACATAGTGAATAATCTAGAGCCAAAAATTGTAGGCAATAATATCGACAGTAACGTCGACGTCGTCGACTAAGAAACAGTGTAAAATGTTAATTTATTGCAATTAAAAGAATATCGACTGTAATTAAAATAATATTTTATAGATACTATAGTATTCGCATTAAGTATAATTCTATACAGCAAAACCTAATACATCAGGTAATCATTAATCAAATGCTGATAAATGAACAAAAGACATCTCTTGATAATTAAATAAGCTTTACCTATAATATGGCTGTATAATAATTAAATATCTTATATGCTTATCAAATGTTAAACAGTATAGAAACCCATACAGTATGCACGCACATATGTACACATTTAGTTTTATTTCATACTATGATGTTAATAAGATATATTGAGTTTTGTTTTATAAATCATCATAAATAATCATAAAGTTATATAACACTATTGGTATATTATTTTAACGTTTCGAACGAATCACTTCTTTGTACCTATTTTCTACAGTATACATTGTATAATAGAATTATATAGATTATAGACCTAACGCCTTGTTTGTTATTTAGCTCACGGAAGTTAAATAACATTCCAAGATTGATATTATTATTAATAACTTATAAATAAAATCACATAAGTATGCGTTTTTATAAAAAAAATGTAATTATTCTATATTACAGATATGTTTCAATACACCATATCATTCTAAAATCTAAAATCAACCAACGTATTAGTTTTATAGATGTATACATATTATATATTTTTTTTTGGTCTACATCTTATAGACACTATTTTAAATTGGTTGTCTCAATAGCTTATGTTAGGTGACAAAATTTCTTTTACAATATTTCAAAGAAATCTCTTCAATTATGGTACTAAACATTTGCTAAATTTTAACAAAAGTTATTTTTGAAACAAACGTTTTAAATTATTATACATTAATAACTCACTGCCATACATTGAATTAAAACGATACGTATATGTAGTAATTTATATATTTTATTAATATTATTAATTATTATAATAATAAAAATAAACAAGCAGAATGCGTTAATATTATGACTTCTTCCATCACGGAATGACGGCAATATAAGTTATATCCATTTACCAGATGTTATTCTTATTATGCCCTTGGGTGCAGGTTATATAGTATACAATAGATATACATTTTATCTGAAAAAAATATTATTTAGATATGTTTGGATTAAATTATTTTAGGTAATTATTATTATATTTCGTTTTTTTTTCACATAAATTATACTGTTAAATAAAGATAATGTAGAGGCAATTAGTAATATATTGTACCTATTAAGTGTTTTAAATAATTAAAAAAATAATCCCCAACTGAGAATCCAACCATAAAGGTCAATTTGTTGATAATGTTATTTATTATTATTATGTGTAAATACTAAACATGAATATTTAAATATTTGCAAGACTAGGTATTTATTTGTAAAATGTATTTTCCACATCAAAGAAGCGTGGACAAAGAATAAAACGAATAACACTATACATAATTATCTAATATAATATTATTCTGTTATGTTTTGTTAAAAGACCTATAAATAAATAAATAAATAATATAATTCATACTTTTTTTTTGAATTTACTATGTCTTATATTATAAATAGGTCTAGACTAAAATATTAATTATTATTACTAAAAACAATTAGATACATCGATACATGTATAACATATTTTTATAGTTTATTATACTTGGAATTATTTTACTAACCTCTTTAACTACATAGTAGTTATTATTAGCATTTATTTATGCGCAGAACAACAAGTTATATACATAAATGCGTTTAATTTTTGCAAAAATAAATTGTAATAACAATATAGTTTCGTATCTACACACACTAAGCTTAAATATAATAATAAATCATAAAATCACATAATAAACAGAAAAACCGTGTAGCATCATTTTTTTAAAAAATGATCTGAATTTAATACTTATCCACTAAGATAGTAGGTAATTTAGTATAATACAATTATTTGACTTAGATTTAATATAAAAATAATGACAATTTATTTTCAACAGTATAATATTACAAAATCAAGGTTAGATAACAAAATGTATAATATGATTAAATAACAGTTAGTTTTATAATTAATAATTTTCTTAAAAATATAGTTTTAGATTCTAAGCGAGACGTCAGACGTTTACTGTATTGATTTTACAATAATGTGTGATTTTTATTTCTATCTGTCATCCCGTTTTGGAACAATAAAAACACTCAACTCAAACTCAATTTTCAACTTTGAAGGTGGTAACCAAAAAATTTAAAAATATATGAACACGATAATACGATATATTTTTATAGATATTCATGTTAATATTCAAATCAAAATAGATATTTATTCAAAGAATTGCGAGTTACTACAATAATAAGTTATAAGTATATTGGATGTTCTATATTCAGTGATTTTAACGTTTATTAAGTCGTTATAAAACTTATAGGCGTGTTGATAAACTTCTCAATGATCATGATAAAATAATAAAATTGTAATAATTTAAATATTATGTAATTATACATAAAAGTCTAGATATTGATTATATAGTTAAAAAAATATCAATGTATATTGCCCATTTATTTTCAATTGCTTTTTAAAGTATACTTAAACTTAAATAAACTTATACTTTGTAGTTGTGAAGTAACAATATACAATTGTCAATTAATATGTTTTATTAATATTTGTTTTTCAAACAAATATATTAACTTAAGTACCACTTACTCACTCCGTTGTATTTATACTATATGGGAAGTTTTTGTATAATACCTTATCATTGTAATTGATAACGAGATAACTTTAATTTCAATTATAAATCATTGCATATGAAAACCGATTATAAGAGGGGGGTCAGAGATGCTGTGTCAGCCTCTATATAGTTATTTCTATAAGGATACTATTTTAATAATTATTTATATAACTATTTGTAATTGATATGCTTATTAACAATACAGTAGGTTAAACTTATATTTTTCAATAACATCGCATATATTTATTATTAATATTGTTGATACGATTATAATAATATACCTAGGTGGTTAGGTGCGCAATTATTAAAAGAAAGTTTCAAGTCTCTATAGGATTAATTTTTTAAAAATGATAACAGAATAATATTTAAATAATTATTTTTTGTTTAAACATCCAATATTATCAAAATTTAAACTCCAAATGCATTTATAACAAAGTTATGCATATTATTAAACATTTTTAATATTTTTAAATTACTATAAAACAATTTTTTTCAAATAGAGGAGCTTTTATTGATGATTTCCAATCTATACATTGCATACAACAAGTAAATTAATGAAATAATTGTATACAGTCTGTGAATGATTTAAAGGAAGACTCGCAGTCGAGTCATCTTTTACAATAAGGTTAAAGTATTAAATGCAAGTCTTATATAAGTTATGGGCTAAACAGCTTATCTCTGGAACAAATGCGTTTGAGGCGTGTTGTGAGGTTGTTAGGGGAGTCTCTTTGAGGCCATTTGTGACTTAGTGAGATGATGTGGTTGGAATTTGAAAGAAGTTTCTTGTGTAACCTTTTGTAAAACGATAGTTCTATCATAAAAATATCTTACAAAGAAATTTGAAATTTTTCTAGTTTATTATGATTAATACTTTTTGGACTTCATTAAAATTAAATGTCATTATTTTACGTTTGAATGTTCAATTTATTCCAAATTTCAAAAGCATTATTTCGTCAAATCCTATTTATTACCTATTTAACTTTTTCTTACCACTTATTTGGGTATCGTCCTGTAGGAGATAATATAATATATTAATAATAAATGTATGTTGTCAAGTTATTACTTATTAATAATTATCATAAATTAAATTATATATAACGATGACAGAAATTAATAATTGTTATTTGTTAAATACCCAACGCTCTAAATAAGATATTTCACAATTTCCTATACAAATTCGTACAAAAACTAAATTATTAACTATATTTGTGTTTACGACTTTATAATATATTTTATAGGTACCTATTACAAAAAAACATTAAAAATGATAAACAACAAAATATTTCGTGCAAATTGGGTGGTAAACATAATAATATGAACTCTAACCTAAGTTTATTGATTAAATATATCACATGAACACTGAATGAGCATCTAAAAAATATGTTGTCGAGTAAACATTGTTACAAATTGTATTAATTTTTTAATAATAAAAAATATAAAAATTGAAGCAAAAAATAAAACCTCAAGTATTTGATTTAGGTATAATATGCTTTTGAGCATAAATATTATCTCTACAATCTACATAACAATAAGTCAACATTCAACAATGTTTTATTAATTTAATGCGTGCAATTAGCTACCTATAAGTTAATTTGTATGGATTGTTATAAATTATAATAACATACCATGCACTTGCCCTACTTATAATATGTTTAAATTTCAAATTAAAGTCAAATTCCGAATTTAGTCTGTACATTATTATAATTATTAAAAAAAAAATCTTTTTTAAAAATGAAATCAAAATTAGAAGAGATTATAAAAAGGAAGGGGTTCAATGTTTGACAAATTTCTACATCAACTTAAAGTTACTTACGCATTAGCTATTTAGTCCCCCTATAAGAGATTTTTTCCAACTAAAAAACTTGTCTACATGACTATATTAATTATGTAATATATTCCGATATTAGTCTAATGATATATCGGAAACCGATAGAGCCTTTTATAATTTTTTAAGATTCTGAGTATAGTGATGAATATATATTGATTTTTCAATGATGTGTGTTTTTTTGTCGGCGGTTATCAGCTTTTAAAAAAATAAAAATACTTGAATTTTAAACTTCGATATCTTTTATGCTGGATAAATTAGTTTAGTAGATAATTTCCTAGGTAAAAAAAAAAAACATTTCTAGAACTTTAATAATTTGAAAACCCAAGATTTTTTAAGTAAAACATTTTATTAACAACATCGATCTTAGTTTAATTCAAAAACAAAAAGCTGTAAATACGAGTACTAAAAATGTCATCGAATGTATATATTATAGCAGTTTCTGTATATGTTATAATTACTCTCATATACGATTATATTCTTTTTGTACTTATACTATTTATAGATATTTACAATTTTCAATTTTATTTTAGCTTTTTTTTAAAAATGTCAATAAAAAATATTTTGCTAGGTAAAAAACTTTTCAAATATACAATTAGTTGTCATTAAAATCTTAAAAATATTAAAGATAAATAAACACAATTTTTTATAAGCATTTGGATTCAAATTTTTATTAAATTCGTCAAAATAACTAAAATTTACCTATTATTAAATAACAAAAATAAATAAATAATATTACAAAATTTGTATAGTTTTAAATTTACAAAATTCTTAATTTTTATAGTGACTTGAGAATTGAATAAAAGTTTCTTCATAAGTAGCTTATTTTGAAACTAAGAAATTTCATAGAAATTATCATAAATAGGTATACTCTACTACTGTATGATTATATTTACTATTATTTACTGTATATACCCATTTATATTTATATCCACCTAACATTACTACATAATATTTCAGCAATAAGAGCTATACATGGTAATAAAATACATAGAAAATCTTTTTTTTACAAAATTGTGTTTATAAGGTTGCTTAAACGACCTTTGCCTTTCAGATAAGAACTATTGTGACTCTTACAGTGTATTGAAAATAAAGGTATCTATGTCAAATATAATAGCAGCATTCAAAATAGTCTTTACCTTACATTTTTAATTCGTGTATATCAATAAATAAACATTGGCAAAAATAACAATATAATGTGATTACTTATTTTATGTTATTTCAATTTAAATATGTGATAATATTATGTATTTATGTATAATAATATATTATATTATTATGTTTATTTGCTTGTTTAATCTGAACTCCAACTGAGACTGATAGGTATAAAATGTATAACATATAACATTAAATTATTACAATGCGTCCCATGTAGGTGACTAATGGCTATAGGTCTCTACCAATATTCTACAGATAGACATAATATTGTAACTATTGTTCGTATTTTCTATAGACTGTAACAAAAAAGAATCCCTAGGATCACGTTGGAAACCGCAGGTGGTCGTCTGCCGCCGTTTTAAACCGATTTATTAGTGGTGAATTGGTGATGATAAGGTAGCGTAAATGTATATTTATTTTATGACTCATCTAAACTTATGTATAATTTAATATTTGCATTGGACAAAATTGTAAACGGACGTTTTGCCCCCGCCCGCCGTTTTGTACCCGGCAATTATTAAGATAGAGTAATTATTCGTTGCGGAGAGTTATTTGCCATAGGATGTTTAGTCCCTGGCATACTTGGATAATCTAAATACTAACATAAATTATATATTTATTTTTAGGTTAACTGGCTTCTGTTTTTTAAATAGTGTAAAATGTCATTATCGTCATAGTATTTAAATCTTGTACAATATGATTGTAATTTATAATATAGTATAAATGTTACAGGTAAATAATAAAGATAAAAGATATACAATTTATCTTAGTATTTAATTTTTACGACATTTTGTGTTGATTTAACATTGTATGATTATTGATTAAGTTTATGTATTTGTATATTTTGTAGTATAATCATTAAAAAATGTAATTATTCATTAACAATTAATGTGTTAAGATTATCAGAGTACTTACGCCAGGGACGAACGGCGGTGGCAAAAAGTCCATAATTCGGTAAAATATTATAATATTAAATCGAAAGGGATGGACATAAATGATTTACACGCTACTACATACAGAGGTAAACGTAAAAAAAAGTCCCGGAAACTAAGTCCCAGTAAAAAAGTCTCGGAAAAAAGTTCAGTGAAGAATTTATCGAAATACTTTTTCTTGTATAGTTCTATAGTTATACTTTGTATTTTAGTGTGTAATGTATAATTGGACTAGATGCTATAGGAGACTTAAGAACTATTAAAAAACTAGGACAAACTCGAACCGTAGAAATACGTCTACAAAATGTATGAATACAAATACAAGCGGGCAAAACCGACATGTTAGATTTTTTTAACAACCATAAGTCTTAATATAAAAAAGAGGTGCTATTAAAATATTATCAGTATGTGTTCGACTGCCAACCGTTACACAAATAAAAGTAACGCCTAAAATCAAGTCCATATTATTAAAGGTGAGACCTTTTACGTAGGGACTTTTTTTTCTAGTGTGGGACTTTTTTTACCGGTACTTTTTTTCCGCGATTTCATACAGAATAATCCTTTCACAGTAATCAACACTCACAGAAAAAGAAAAAAATGAAAAAATTCTTTCTATATTTTACTTTTTTTTTTTTTAATTACGTTATTTTTTTTTTAATTATTAAGATAATCCAAAGTATCTTGGAAATTCTGGATATTTACTTATTTATTAACATTTATATTATTAGATATCCTTTTTGCCAAGAATAAACAAAGAAAATAGTGGCCATAAAATACTACCAAAAATTAATTTGAAATTTCATCGAATTCCAATCTTAATAATAAAAAATTATTCAATCAATATTTGATAGGTTTGATACGTTGAAATTATCATTAAAAACTCAACATTTTGATTTTGTTTAGATTGTCATTTAAAAATAAAAAGTCGATTGTGGTCACTGGTCAGTAATCACCAACAAACGATTTCCCTAATAAATAACCCTGGAAAATAATATTAGTAATTTTCAAAATAAAAAGTGTCCTTTGTTACCTATAAGTTTTAAAATGATCACTTTATAAATTATTACAATTATATAAATGTATGTATTATTATAGTCAAGGAATTTTATATTGTTATATTAGACACTATAATATCTAATATAAGTAATGCAATCAATTATTGAATTTATTATACAGTAAAGTTATTTCATAAGTATTTTGCAATACAGTCATAACACAGATCTTCTATAATTAATATTTTTATATAGTCTGTAGTTATAATATATATTATTATTATATTATAATTCAGTGCATAATATATTTAATATATTGTGTTAACTGTTAAGTATTATTATAAATACATCTTTACTCTTCATATCTTTATAAAATATTTCAAAATGTAATTACTATAAGTTATAATTAATAATTATCTATGTTAATTATAACACATCTATTGGTATATCAACTACATAGTAGATACTTGGCTATGTGGGAAATTAAATACCAAGGTAATCACTAATTTCCACGTTATACAAAATATAGTAGGTACTTGCAATTTTTATGTAATATTTAATTGTATTTATTTAGTATCAAAACAATTATAATTATTACATATATTTGTTTACTTGGTTACTAGATAGGTACATTAAAATGTAGGCACGTAGAAAAAATTAATAACACAATAACAATGTAATAATAATGATAATATTATTTTAGTATCTCAAAATAATTTTGTTGATCATCTTTTTCGTTCTCCAAGCTTCAAAATTTAAAAATATTCTTTAATTGTTAATTACCTACATATAATGTCTTGAACTATTATTTTTGAACTTTGACTAATAATTTAAATAATAATTACTAATTAATGTTTTTGTGTCTCTCTTAATCCCTTAAATAACGAGTAATACAATATATTATTAAAATTTAATAATACAACTTGTGTACATTTTACTTCGGTTAGATGTAAACACTGAAAAATAAGTTTTCCTTTGGATAAATGTAAACATTGTAAATCGACTTGGAATACCTAGAAGCAGAATTTTAATATAAAACCGATAAAAATATTGTGTTTATCGAGATAATTGTTTTAAATATAATTTGTACCTATATAGGTTGTTCGTTTAAGATTTTAAATACATGAACATTGGAACGATTAAAAACCAATTGTGCAAATACCTTTATAAAACACTATCAATTATCATATAAAATACACCAATTATTTAATGATAGTAATTATCAAAATGTAAAATATTTATTTAAGTTAATAAACATATTATTATGATTATTATGTTATTTTCATATCAGAGATAATAATTAATAAAAATGACAATAATGAAACATAGTTTAAAAAAAGAGGATTGTTTAATTATTGCACTTGTAAGCTAATTTATTTTCAATACAAAAATTTTATCTATTTATTTTGTATATCTACTTTTATATATTTGATTTATCCTTCAGAAAGATAAAAAATATAATTAAATGAAACAAGTATTAATTTAAATTTGAAAAATTTAAGGTACTTCGTAGCTGGAACCATACCTAGCTCTATGATTTATAGAAATATTATACCTAATTAATACCTACTTCTCTGACAAAAATTATTCTTAATTAAACCATAATGAAATAAAAACTATTTAAAATGCTTTTCGCTTTTATAAAATATTGTAAAAATTTTCGATAACAATCAAAAAGTATACCTGTACTGATAATGGATATTAGACATATTGTATACCTACTGCGGTCACCGTGGTACTCGTATAGAATTGTATGTTCTTATTCAAAGTTAATCAAAATCTTATCAGAAGTTTTTAAATAAACAAAACTTATCGGTTAATATCAATTAATTATCGACCAAGGGAAATCTCCTAAACACGCAAGTATATTATAAGCCCTATTACGAGATTAAACACCTAAATAAAATGTATACAAAATTAAATATCTTGATTATTAGATTAATGTACAGCCTACGGCCTACGTAGCCGTACAGATGTAGAAAAATCGTCTTCATAGCTATTGTCTGTACTGTACAGTTGACTGAAGAATTCACTTCTCGATGACATTTTTAAATTCAAGTTCACACTACATGATATTAATACTTTACAACACCGATTTTGATCTACCAACATATTAATAGAGAAAATTTATTTTTATGATTCTTGTAAACTATATTTTTCTAACTTTTTAGATGTGAGAGGGGATACGAGGGCCTTACGTGATTACTCTCTTGTATAATATTCTCGTCAGTATAAAGAAATATCCTGTACGAGTTGTTCCAACCACATGCTAGACATGATCGTGTTGTGTACGTCTTGTGTTACAGTAACCCATTGGTAATTGGTTTATGGTTGCGTAGGTACATAATTTACTATCAGATAGAGCGTGTCTGGTGTACGGTCCATGTCCTCCTCTAGGATAAAAATAGTCCACCAAACAAAATTATGCAAATACGCATCGACCATCCTAAGCAGTTATAAAACGGTTTGGTATAGAAAAAAGCGTACTCGACTTCTAACGGTCTGAAAAAAATCAATCGCATGCTTCAGAATAAAACTAAACACGAATAATGTCCATCTTTAATATTGCCCGCCCCTTTCCTAGGGATAAATACCCGATAGACGTCTTTGGACACGTATATGAAAATATTCTTAACGATAAATGTCCAAAGAAAATATAGTACCTGCAGGTTGTTAAAGGATAATATACGACTTATTAAAATTAACATTACCTATATTATGCTGTAGGCATAGAAATACAGCATAATAATAAATTAGTTATATTCGTGTCGTGAGCGGGCTTACAATATTATACGTTGCACAGGACAATACGAGTCAAGGGTGGTTTAGAAAATCTAATGCAGATAATGACGTATTTGGCGATAAGAGATATATCCAATAATAAATCGATGGGCCCCACCGCGTGGTCTTATCTCTGTAAATAGGCGGCGGCCACGGTCGAGCATTTGAGTCAAATGTGTTCCTATTTTTCAATCGAATAATTCGTCATTATTTCTACACATTACGCGTCCCGGTGCAGAAGAGTCTACACGTTACACTGAGATTAAGCGCGCGTGCATCGTTTTTCGTATTATTATACTGTTGTTGTTATTACTGTTATTATTTATACACCTATTGCACTAAACATTTTTTATTTTATAAATTTTAAAGTATAACGTCATGCAGATATCGTGAGTTTTGAGGTGATATCCGTTTTTGATCATCATTTTTTTTCTTCTTTAACAACGCTCGTTGCTTTGAAAATGTTCATAAACGAATTTCCATTCATGGAGAACATGCCGTCCAACAACAATTTCGTACTCAAGTCCGAGCCGTTTAGTGAGGGCATTTACAACGGAAACGTATGGATAACAGGTAATAATTTTCACGACAACGAACGCTGTACAAAATAAAATGTACATCACGACACGAGCTAGCCGAGCTATATAGGTATAATCAAAACTGGTTGACAAGTTATTTAAAATAATAGAAATGTGGAGAAGAATATTAGGTAGGTAGTATGTACCTACCTCATATTATTCTATTTATATTCAGTTTTCCTATCGAAACCATAAACTGTACACGATAGTTAAATAAAGTGTATATTTATACGCATAAATCATAATAATATAATACTTTCTATGTACGGCGTATTATTGTATATTATATGAATAATATTATAATATAGGTAAAAATATATATACCTATAACTGCATATGTAGGTAAAGGTATACGTACCTAATTATTCTGAATTCTGCAGTTTGTGTAATATATTGTTTTATTATATTTTCCAATTATATTATTATGATTATTATTATTATTATCGATCATATTGTATTAGTAATAATTCGTAAGCATTATCAGCAACTATATTTCCTGTTTGTTCAATTGCCTGTAAATTCATTGGGAAACAAGTTATAAATTCTATTTTAACTTCTTTATTAGTTGTATACTTGTATTTTAAAATATTATGATTTTCTTTAATGTCCTGAAAAATGTACTATAAGTTAGGTATATTATATTCGAACAATTATTCATGTATTTATTATTCATAACTATAAATAATAATTTTATTTCATTACTATTATTATTATTATTATTATTATAGTTAGGTATAGTTATCACTTTTTACGGTTCTTGGTTTTTTTTATGTAGTTTTATAGAATAGGAACCAACTGAATTTAAAATCTTACATCGACGTTTTTATTTCCATATATTTGAAATAATATCAAATTTATGTTAGCTGACGTCTATTCATTTCAATAATGTATTGATTGATTTTTTTAATATTTTTGTTATCACTAGTACAGGATAACGATACTGTAATCTGTAACTAGATCTTAAAAGTTTATAGCTATAGAATGTGTTTGTTCTGTACTGTGTGCGGTGTTAATGGTTCAATGGGGCTCAATGATATTATATTATGTTTTTAATCGCCGTAGCCCGATGCTGTGACCTGTGGCTTGGACCAATAATATCTATTCACGTTTGACTGAAAACCGTTTTAATGTTTATTCATATATTTTATTATTTTGTTTTAAATGTAGTTAATGATACGAAATTGATAGTAGTATCATTTAATCATTATTTAATCTATTCTGTGGTAGTATTGTACGAATTTAAATTCTATTTTTCAATATGAATTTAAATCATAATACAATTTTATAAATTCAAATATCTGCTATGGTGCATTACGTTATTATAAATAATGATGGATTTACGATTATTAATTGCTTAACTAATACCAAGCAGCTTAATTAAAAGTACCAAAAATAATTTCAGTTTAGGATATTCCGTGATATTTTAACTCTGTCTTGTATGAACTAATATCTATAAGTAATACTATATTATTATTTATAATACGTATTTGTTTAAGTGCTTTATAGTAAACTAGGAAGTATCAGTCCTCTATAGCTTTCGTTTTCACATTATATTAATTTTAATATTATTTATTTTATTTATCACTCATTTTTATACCCATTACTAAATTATTATAGAATTCTTAACACTGAATCTCTACTGAATACAAACCATGATATATTGATATTATAATTATATGTATTGACTATTGATATAGCGAATACCATATTTATTTGTATAACTGACATGATTATTAAGTATAATGATTATTGTAACTCTTATTGACTTGGCATGGGTGTGTATATTATTTAAAAAAACAGTTATTCTTAGATATACCTAGGTATTTAAAAGAAAATATGTTAAATATTGTACAACGTGAAACTTCGTTGTGTTATTATACTTATTGTAAAAACTTAAAAAGGATTTAATTATTATTTATTATTTTCTATCAATAAATTTACAAATAATGAAATATCATATGATGTTAAAACCAATTATATGTACTAAAAATAGGTACCAAAAATGTTTACATTGACGATGAGTACCTATTTAAAATATTAGGAAAATAATGTGTATTAGGTGACATTTACCTTTTTAATTTTTAGGTTTATTAAACCTTATAAGTTTAACATTTTTAAACAACTGAATAATACAGAATTAATTTTAATAATACTATTAATCCAGCTAAAACAACTTTTGTTTATTTTACATCTCGAATAGTTGATAGCTATATATTATCTATAGTTAAATGATCAACACTTATTAATCGTGCGTCTTATCTTATCAAATTTATTGGTATGTAGGTATTCATATCGGAAAAATTGTGTTATTTATAATTATAATTTTAAAAAATAGCTTACAAACCATGGTTTCAGTTTTGCACATCACAATACTAAGAAAAGTAAGATATTATATGATGCTGTTTTAATATTATTTCATTCAATTAATTATATATTAAATATATGAATATTTTTAATTGTTTTAGAATTTCAAATATAATTATAAATGTTTTTACGTTAGTGTTAGTCAGCTATCAAACAAGGATAATTTTTATAGACTACCTACCTTTGAATAATAAAAATAACACTTCTTTGTGTACTTATTGACTTTTATTCACATTATTTTAACGTTAAAGGTATAGCTGCTAATAGTAATTTTAGGTACTTCAAAGTAATCACTTAGAGTTTTCGCTTAGAATAATTTTATTTACGAAAAAGTATATCATTTCTAGTTAACTGTATGCTTTATGAATGTTTTTTTTAATTTTAAAAATTAAAAATTATCTATTAGTTCATCAGACACCGTAGTAGGTAATATACTATTTTTGGTATATTTGCTTTCTAATATTGCGTTTGCTGTTTATGTAGAAATAATAGCGATGCTGTTACTACATGGTGGTACTACATTACTGTGTATAACAGCATCGCTATACAAAAATATATCACGTTATTACTTCCAAGTCCCAACCATATACTGATTTCAATCCTAATGTAACAATAAAAATATAATTAATGCATCTACAGGTAAAATGTTGATAATCTCTGATCTTTCCTTAATTGGCCTCTTAAATGTTAATAAAATAAAAATGCATTGGAAAACCAAATGTAAGATGTGATATTGAAGAGAGTAGGTAGGTAGGTAGGTAGCTGATGTTATATTAATTAATACATATACATGTGATTATCGTGCTCAAGTTTTACGCTATCATATTTTTTATTTTAAGTTTTTAGAGATCTCTTTAATCTTTATTATATAATAACAACGTATATTCATATTTAATATTATTTATCCATGATATTACTAATACTTCTAATAGTGTGATGCAAAACTAATGTTTGTTCATCATTTAACATATACATTTATTAAATGTATTGTTATTCCGTTAATATAAAAATGTGGAATATTGATTTATTAATTTTAGATTAAAATAATATAAATTTAAAATACGCATTTATTAGAAATGTTTATGTTACATGTTTTTAATAGGCAATATCTATTAAGTAATAGATATAGTAGTATATTTATACAGTATTGTAACTTATAATAATATAATTATAGAAAGAAAACTGTGTAAGATCATCCTTGAAATTTATTATTTATTTAATTGAAAAACATTACTCTAATATAGATGCAATTATATATGAAGCAAGAATCAAACCTAAAACTAAGGAACTATAAAAGAAAGGATGAAAAATCTACCATAATGATTATAAATGATCTACCTATAGGTTGATAAAAAATAAAATTAAAATAATTTACAAATCTATATAGAATAGTTAAAATAATAATATTTAATCTATTATGACGATCATTTAATAAAAACCTAAATCATTATTTAAAAGTTATAATAAATTAGTCTGTTAATTCATTTAGATTCTCATATGAATTTCATACCTATATGGAATGATGTGGTTTAGAAATATATTAAATTATGTGAATAAAATTAACGATTATTAAATTTTTAGATTAATTATAAAAAGTTTATAATTTTCTGATAAAATATACTGACTATAATTGATATAATTATATAATATAATATATGTATATTGTATAATTTGAAGTATTTTAGAATTTTTATGTATGCTTAAAAATCATATTTTCTTATACTTAAAAAATATATATATTTTTTAAATAGTATCCTGTATCGATACTATCTAACTTATTTGTATTAAATGAGAATCAAATTTTTGTGTGTGTGATTTGTTACATTTTTTTGAGAAAGTTGATAATATATCTAAATCGAAATTGGAAATATTACCTTAACACGTATCTGTATGAGTATACCCATCTTAAAAAGTTTATCTTACATTCTTAGATTATACTATTATAATTACAATTATTAGGTATTTATTCTTTTTTTAACTTCAGTAATTGTGGTTATTAACTTAAGTTATAATATTTAGTATTTACGAGTTATATTTCTTTTACCTTTTTTGGTCCTTATGAATTCTTGATTTTTTTAATTTTTAATAAAAATTACAGTTGATTTGAGGTTTCTACTTTTTTACTATACTTTAGGATTTTGTGATCATTTTCAAGCATTCTTTTTTCGTTATTCTTTATATTGTGACAACAATTGGTTCATAGGTATACGTTGAACATTTTCATCGTTAGCTTATATCCTGTTCGGGTTAGACGTATTGTAAGAGGTTCAATATAACTATTTACTTATTATTATTATAGATAATATTTAAATTGTGATTCTTGGTCAATAAAAGAGAATTCCTGAATGCAAAGAAATTTTGTCTCACTATTTTAGAATGTTTTACTTTTTTATTTGTACGAAAAATTCATCTATTTAATTTTACATAATCCAATTTTAAAACTTTTTTTGAGTGATTTACTTATTTTTATGTATTACAATCGATTATGCATTTGCATAATGTTTTTTTGCAAAGTTTAAAAAAAAATCCGAAAATGCATTGATACTACCTAAACTCTTTTTCTAACATATTATTTACAGTTATCAAACATGTTATAATGGTGAACTATTTTAACTTTGTAAGTCTATCCCCGTGAATAAATGCGACGACGTTACAATTCTGACATTTTCGCGCTTGCGTGTTTGAACGCACCAAACGTGATACACTACCTCATAGATGTTTTGCCGGCAAACGCACGTGGGCCAAACTACTGAATTGTATTATATCACAACAAATTTTGTATAGCCATTACGATGTATAACTGTGCAGTATACCTGAGTTTATCACGGCGCTGTGGTGTGTATAAAATTCTGGTGTGCTGTAAAACGGCCTCGTGCGCCGTGTTTCTCGAAACGATGCTCTGTTTCCATTAAATACACATAATATTATTATAATTATTTTATTATAAACACGAATAACGATAAAAATTCAAGTATTATATTATAATTCAATCATATTAAATGATATAGGAATGATAAAGCGTACACAGAGTGCTCAATATACCATTATATTATAATATTATAGTACCTATATTTATTATTTTGAGCTGTACATTACCTATATTATAATACACTCATTATTATCGGCGTGTAGGTAAATTATACACATCGAGCAAAGTCCGCGGCCAGAGATGAGTTTTTATTATCTGTTAGTTTTCATGATATCATCCAAACCGCGAGCCGTGCGCATAAAATATATATATATATTATACATATTATATTGATAAAACCTAGTAAATAAGGTAATTTGAATATTAATTTGTAAACACAAATACGATGATGTCAAAAAGGACGGTATAGGCACCCAGCTATAGGTTGGTGTGCGCGGCAGTAAATCGAGAAACGTTGTCCGGTGAGTATTATATGCAGACGGCTGCGCGGTATTTCAATATTATAATATATGTAGTCGGCGTGTAATGTAGGCCTCCATCATGCCCGACCGTTACTATTGTTCTAGTATTATTTTTGTTTTCTTTTTGATCATCATTATTGTAATATCACTATAAAATATTTCCCGTGTCCGTCCGTCGCCATCAAACGTTTTCTTGTTTTAACATTTTTCGACTGTCCCGTTTATATTAAAAGTAGTATAATATCGTACGTAAAGTACAAAGTTCAACAGTGTCCTGTGCACTGATACAAACATCCAAGTGGAAATGTGTAAGTTTTTTACGAGAGACGTATTCATTAATGTATCATTATTAAATTGCATTTGTTTTCGGTACGTATTTTGTTTTTGGTATTCATCGGCTTATATAATATAGATTCATCATAGTAAGTTATAGACTTTAATAATTTTATTGGAATTGTACATTCATTAATGTTGTTACGTAAGTTACTGTTATTGCATGGCTCTAAACAGTTTAAATGGTATTCACTATTCATAATAATATGCAAAATCATTATTACTACCACCTATCATACTTTTACAAACCGTCAGTCAACTATAGTAATATAGTGAATAGTTTTTATACTTTAAATCAGGAAAACATTATACACTATGTTGTTTTTAATAAAACTTCTATGTATTATTGTTACATTTAGAACGTCTTAGCTTATATCAGATGGCGGGGAATTACTTAAAATTTGAATCTATAGTCTATACTTTAACGATAGGTTGGTCGTACAGTTTGAGAAATATCATTGTGGATGTTCTTTATTGTTTTATTCGCGGTGTACCGATTATAAACACCTCGACATTTTGATTTGCTCTTTTGTTCTAAAAGTCAAACAGATAGTAGTAAAATAAATATTAGTTTTTGCCGCCGGGACTGTTGTGATTGTTATATCCAGGTGCAACGTTCAATATTGCTTCTCCTCCTTAAGAAATAGGTAAATTGAAACGAAATATTTCTGCACCGTATAGTTCCCATAATGTCGTCTATACCATAGATTATCATAGGTACACAAACGTTGTATACATTGATAAGTCAGAGCAAACAATCATTATCATAATGAGAATTAATAATTATGTTATTTTTAAATCTGTAAAAACATATTATTTAAACTAGATTTAAATTGTATCGTAATAAAATCATAATATAGATACCTACCAAAATAATAAACTTCTTGAAGAAAAATTTGTAATTGCTGACCTATAAAACTATAATAGGTATGCTATTAGGACAAAAGCATCAAAATATACAATATTGACTTCCCCATTAACTATGTATCCTTAATCACAGGCCACATATATTTATCGCGGTGGTTCTCATATACGTATATTATAATAGTGAGCTAAAAGTTATTTGATCTATTTTATTTTTTTAATGTCGATCAAATCACGTGCAATACAATTTATTGGCATTTTAATTTATTGCTTTTAATTTTTCACTGCAACGTATTGCGAGCAACATCGTATATATATGTATGCCACATATAAATCACATTATATAGCTATTGCATAATTTATGTCGATAATATATTTAGCGTAATTGTAATGAAAATATGGCAATATACTATACTATACTATACTATATACTATATATAGCAGACAATTGGGAGATATTACACATATTGCAACGACTATATTATAGAAAACGCCATTATATAACTATACGTAAATTGTAATTTTATAAGTGATATATAGTATGATACTCTGGTGCCTTATACCTAACCATATTATATACTTAGTTGTACTCGAGGATTGGCTTATGATCAATGATCAATCTTATTTGTAAAAATACCTATAATATTGTAAATCTAGTGCAACTTGTTCTAGAGTCACTATATTATTATCTATAATGTTAATGATTCTTTATAAATATTTTCTTTATCTCTATATTATACTTATTCAACTACCTATAATTTACAATAAAGACGTACAAATTTTGGTATACACTTTTTATGTGTTTCCTAGAACGATTTACCATCTTGGTCCACATTAACTAAATCACACGAATTTTTTATTTGCCTCTGGGGATAACCAAATGTTCAAAAAAACGTATTATTTAAGAGAATGATATGAGATAACTGAACACATAAGTCGTTGATCAGATTTATACTCACATTTTCTTTAAGCTTAATTTTCTTTTTTTCTTTTAAGTATTTTGTTATGTATATACGAATAATAATTGTTATTATAACTAAAAATCGTTGGACTTTTATACTCATCTTAAGATTTTTTCAAAAATAATATTTATCCATGTCGCTTGATTCTTCGAAGTTGGCTCTTGGCATTCAAATTAAGGTTTTTTAATTTTTTTCGTTTGTTTAATACATACGATTGCAGTCAAAGAATAATATTATTATCATATTGTAATCCACCTGTAAAATAACAATAAAATGTATCATTACAAGTAAATTAAGAGAAACTGATTTATAGCAGAATCGGACCTCAACGGCATGCCGGTACACCGCGAGCAGACCTATTTGCAGACCATCGACACGCCACAGGTACACTCGCCGCCCATGACCAACCAGAATCAAGCATGCTCCATCTGTGGCGACCGAGCTACCGGCAAACATTATGGGGCAGCGTCCTGTGACGGCTGCAAAGGATTCTTCCGTCGTTCCGTTCGCAAGAGCCATTTCTATTCATGCAGGCGAGTACTTTTTAAAATTGTTTTTAGTAAATAACTAATCGAACGCAATTCGTCATTCCCCCGACAAAACCACAATACAGTTGATGAATTTCATTGCATATGTACTATGTATAGTATAATTTATATAATATTAATATTACTGTATACTAACGCTGTTGGCATCATTGTCCTGAACAGATTTTCAAGAAACTGTATCGTTAACAAGGACAAGCGCAATCAGTGCCGATACTGCCGTTTGCGGAAATGCTTCAAAGCCGGGATGCGAAAAGAAGGTAAGTCGCTGTGAAGAGATAGTGGAGCGTGGATTGTTTAACAGCATAATACATTTGACATTTATGATATAATATGCAAAATAAGTGCAATTGTTGAATTGTGGGAGTATCAACGTTCCCCAATATTAAAATTAGCAACCTTTTTCGTGCTTATTTTCTATACCCCTCAGCTTACAAAAAAAAAAAAAAAAAAACAGTTTGTAATCAGACATCAGACTATTAGAGTATAACTATAGTTTAAAGTACCTATAAATTTGTAATTATATTGTTTTCATTATCTATTATAAAATGTAATAAATTTAAGTGTTCAATGTTAAATTGTTATGAAACATTTTTGTTCAAAAAAGCTATCGATGCTTCATAAATCATAATTATAATTTAATTTAAATTCTTAGTAAATGCAGAGCTTAAGCACCCTCAGTTTTTTTTATTGAAATCACGCATACGGATAGATACACCTATTATTATTTTTAAATAATTATATAATTTGATGAAATTTCCAGCTGTGCAGAACGAACGCGACCGAATCAACTGTAGACGACCCAGTTACGAAGAGCAACCGTGCGCCAGTGGTTTGTCCGTTACATCACTATTGAACGCGGAAATCTTGTCCCGCAGCGAATCCGATGTAAGTGATATAATTAATAACATTTTAATCATATAATAGCTACTATAAATACCATATTAAAAGCTCCTACAGTTTTCATACATTTCTTTCAAAATTAAAAATATGTGTTAGAATGTTTTCAGTTCTCCACTGTAACATATTTTTCTTGCAGAATAATTTCAAATCTTTTCACGTTATTTTAACGAACAGTATTACAATCATTTATATTATTTATACCGCACCTTTCTATCTATAAAAGTAATTAACATTTTAATTTCAAGTGTCGTAACATAGTAACAAGTGTAGGTACAGTATACATTTGACCAATGAAATAGTATCGAGTAAAATATTCAAAAATCTAACGGGTCAAGTATTCATATCCGTTAAATTAACATTTCAAATGCGGTATGTGAATATTAACTAATTATTCTAGTATGCATTTTTTTGAAAATAAATGTATGCACAAACTACTATAAAAATAATAATTTAATAGATATTCCCTATTTAGGTTAATATTTATTATTTTATATTTATCTACCATAATTCCAGAATCTATATAAAGTGTACGTAATATTTTTAGAACACTTGTAAATATAAATTAACAAACCAGATCTATAAAATAAATAGTTAAGTTTTGGTGTCCACAAAAGGTCTTCGTGTTAATCTCCGGACAATGCTAAATGGTCTATAATATATTACAATAATTTTAACAGATGTCGGGTAGAAATAATTAGTTTTGTCTGTTCCAAACATCTCCTACCGATTACGTACGAAACGTTGCTTAAAAAAAAAATAATAAAAATATTTTTGTTAATATGTAACAACATTAAAATTGCACATTATTTCGTCTGACGTCCGATATTTATTATAAGTTATGATCATTTACAGACGGCTGAGGACACTAACCTAGCGAACAAGCACGTGGCGAACATCGGGGACGTGTGTGAGTCCATGAAAACCCAATTGCTTTTCCTGGTCGACTGGGCCAAGCGCATTCCCGCGTTCACAGAACTACAGCTGAATGACCAGGTACATTAATATCAGATTCCGATTTTTTCAAAAGGGGATTGTGGGAAGTATAAGTACCTGTTTTATGTAACGTGTCTCACTGTTTAATAGGTTTCATTGTTGCGAGCTCACGCCGGAGAACATTTGCTCTTGGGTTTGGCCAAAAGATCGTTAATGCTCAAGGACGTACTTCTGCTGGGTAACAATCGCGTTATAACACGTCACGTACCCGGTAAGTGAAATTAATCATATTACAACTAATAATAATAAACATAATATTTACTAATTACCCACAAAAAATAAAATAAAATTGTATTATGATGTATCATAGGCGCAATGCGTAAAGACTCCAATTTTTTGTTAGGGACTTAAGTCCCCCGACATATTGACTCAAAAAAACGTGGGGTGTAGCACTTCGTTAGCCTTCCATATTATAATAGTTATTGACTTACAAATACATGTATATTTTCATTTACATTCGATATTTATTTTATACATACATCTTGACATTTATTTAACATTAAGTCTTGGAACAATATTGCTGTTTAGCTACCAAGCGATTTTTTTTATTTTTTTGAAACATGTATTCAACGAGATAAGAACGATGGTGTCAAAACAAAATTTGCGCAAATAATTATTTTGGAAGTTATATCCTTCCAAAGTTTGCGATTTTACGTTTTTACGTCATATGCGCACAATGCTGTACTTTTCTGCTGTGCGTCTCGTTTACAACGAATATTTCAATCTAATGAGTAATGCCTACCTAACATTTAGATTATAATTATATTAAATTAGATTATCGGGCAGACAAATATAAATGAAATCGTAATTATCGTGATCCTAAACATTCTGTGATAACTTGTATATCTTCGTGGTTTCGTGGAATACTCTCGCGTTCAAATAATTTTACTTAGATTTCAAGGTAAAAACAGAGATGACAGTTAAATAACAAATTAACAAGTATAATGGCTCCCTTCGCCTACCGGCTCCGGTCGCAAAACTCGAGGTCCTCCGCGTGGCGTTAAAGTAGTGTTCCGCACATGTGTAAAAACGTAAAATCGCAAACTTTTTCAAAATAATTATTTGAACAAAATTTTTTTGTCACCGCCATTCTTAATTCGTTGAAATACATATTTCAATGGAAAAAATCGCTTGGTAGCGAATTTCTGGTTAGATTAGAACCCCAAGCCCCTTCACCAATTGCACCAACCAATGCTGTGTATTAATTTCCAATTCGTCGTACGATTCTGTAGGTACTGTATTTTATACATACAATATACATCGCAAACCTAACCCGGAATGATAAATAAAATATAATAAAATAATAAAATCATAACTTCCAAAACACTAGCGGTCAAACGCGGTTTTGACAATATTGTAATATGATTTGCGTCTAACATCCGATTATTGTATTTAACCAACAGACAACGGGATCCCGTCGGACTTGGACATAAGCAGAGTGGGTTCACGTGTATTGGACGAGCTTGTAAAACCGTTGAACGACGTGCAGATCGACGACACCGAATTCGCGTGTCTAAAGGCCATAGTTTTCTTCGATCCAAGTAAACAAATTATTATAATTTAACAGTACTTACCCAACATATTTTATTATTAAATACTATCACGGCGTCGGGTCGACAGTATATTTTGGAATTCTATCGATGGCATCATGCATGCCAGATGCAGCAGTATAATATCATACTTTGTTGCTATTGTTATACAATGCGATTTTAACGATCGAATTTTTCTCATTTTTCTATTTCCCACAGACGCCAAAGGCCTGAACGAATCGGACCGCATCAGACGCATGCGCAAGCAAATTCACAGAAATCTAGAAGACTACATCAGCGACAGACAATACGAGACTTGCGGCCGTTTTGCCGAACTGTTGCTCACACTGCCGGCGTTGCAATCGATCACTTGGCAAATGATCGAACAAATTCAATTCGCAAAGTTGTTCGGAATGGCACACATCGAACCGTTGTTACAGGAGATGTTACTCGGAGGTAAAAATGCGCCTACTTATATGTCTTATAATATACAATATAAATATGTATTATAACAATGGTAATAATGTTGATGACTTTCTACTTGAATTCTGACAAGTCATCGAGTCGCTCTTAAATTATACCTACGTATTGGATAAACACAATAGAAATGATTGAAATAAGCCTCCTAAAAAATAAAACTATGCTATAAATTACGAAAAAAATATAGGAATCTGAAAAATTATTAAAAACGTTAATATTTTTGTTTTAATTGCGTTTATTAGTTACAACGACATAATATGATTTATAACAATATTAAATATGATTCTATAATTTACATTTTTATAAATGTGGTTAAAGAAACCGGGTGATTTAGTGATGGAAATAATATTGTTGATGACGAAACGAGATCGAACATTTAGAAGTTCAATTATTAAGACAGACGGGAGAGGATGGTTTTACAAGATGAATATAATTAAGTGATAGAAGAAAGGAATATTTGTGGGTGACGCATCTGTTCCATAAAGAGTAGCTTGAACTATTGAAATTCCCAAACTTTCCTAATGAAATTGATTGCAATATGTACAAGTACAAAGGTCTAAAGAGGGTATTTTGAAATGATAAAAATAAATTAATGATCTAATGAGAAAAGCGGACAATCCATGGTTTCGTCGCTATTGAAATACATATATATATATATAAAGAAAATATTTAGGTTTTACTGTTGTTGTGCAAAAATGTTGAAGACTGTGAACTTAAAATTTTGTATGTAGAATAAGAGGAGACTAGGAGTAAATGGAAGTAGAAAAAATACATGATTGTTTGATGAGTTTTATAACTATATAGTTATATTGCGTTATTAATTAAATCCTTATGATAAAATACTCCTTTCTTTGAGAATCTTTTCTATTTACGCTGTACACCGCTCCTGTACTCTAACAAATATATCAAACTTATGAGTAGGTAGAACTGTAATTTGAGCAAATAATAACCAAAATATAACATTTAGGTGCGAATTTTAAATATTTAAGAGTAAAACTCTTTTCAAGTTTATAAGCTATTTAAACAAAAATAATTCAAACCATAGCTAGTTTTCTTCAGAAATAGTATTTGTTATTATTTTTTTAATCAATTAGAGACCTAGGTAGTTATCACGTTATTGATTTAGTTTATTGTTTGTTGCTGATTGCCAACATGCCATAAGTCATTGTATAGCCATATATTATTATATATATTATATATTCATACAGGTTTAAAATTGATGGATTACAACTTTCACATTTGATATTATGATTAATGATTATTATGTATTTACAGTTTAAGTTATGAGTTTATGGCGTACCTAAATACGATAGAACTTGTACTATGTCGAGTTTTTATATTTAGAAATATTTTTATTGTTTACTTTTGATATGCTTCCCTAAAAATTTTAACATTCCATCTAAATATAAACTAATATTTATCCACTATCCAGTATCTACTCTCAAGCCCCTTACCCACCATAAATTGTAACAACCCATGCTGTTACATTACTTGATACCATAGATTTTGCCATTGTTACCTAGTAATAAATTACTCTTTATGTAATAAGTAATTACTAATTAACAGAATATATTTTTTTGGTAAAGATTTTTTTTAAAAAAACGTATCACTAAAATTATTTAATATAAATTGTTTTGTTTCTATTTTTGTTCAAATATTTTCTATGGTTTGCTGAAGAAATTATGACTTTTAAGTAATTTAATTTGCTTTCAGTGACAATGAACATTGGGGTGTAGTTTGATAGTATTTTATTTTAACCAATAATATGTATCATGGGAAACCATAAAAATGAAATGACTGTAGTACATTTGTTTTTTTTTCTCATTGAATAGGAGCTTCAATCGATGCTGATGCAAACGCCCATCAAGATAACAAAAACAACATCAATGTCATCAACGTGCCATAAACTAATAATTCATTACGATTCCAGAACATCTATTGCAATTGACCAGAGCATTGGATTCTTTATAATATAGCTAGGTATACAAGTCGATTACTTCTATATTTACTTAACATATAATGTTAAATGTTAATAATCGTCATAATATATATTGTCCTGACTTATTTGAACAATAATTTTAACATTGAAATGCTATTAATTTAAATATCTGGTTAACATACTATTTTTGTTATTGTTTTATTTTTATTTTATTATTATTTTTATTATTATTGTACTAAGACTTGTGTAATATATTCCCTCTCTCTCTCAATAAGTCTAGTAATACAATAGCCAGATTAGGATCTCCTATAACCTACTATACCTGTAATAAAAAAAAAAATTATTCAATGACCTTGATTAAATATTCAAACTATTATATCGACAATACAAATATATGTGTACCTTTGTTTAACAAATTATATTTTTTTCTATTTATGTTGGATTTATCGTGTTAATTTACTACAATTTCACTGTCAATAATATATATGTATGTATTCAAATACTGTCCAAACTATATAATATAACTACTTTGTACATTGATATTAGGTATAGGTAGGTAAATTATATATAATAATTCAATTGTTTTATATAATTAATAATTTTTATTACATTTTTAATTAAAATAAATAAGAAAATTGTAATTTATACTTTTATTTGAAAACCTAATTCTTTTTATTATTATAATAATTTATACATTAGTAAGACATAAGATATAAGAGAACATATTTGTAACTTTTGAAGAAGATTCTTCCTTTTTTTTTTTATTTGAAGTGTGTAAATCAACGATTATTATTATTATTATTATTATTTTTATTATTGATCTGTATATTGCGTTATTGATGTTATATCAATTGTATATTTTATTATCTAATTGAAACTATAACAGTGTGCTATTGAAGAACAAAACACGCACTATTATAATACTATAATTTTTAACGTATAAGTTATATTGAAAATAAATTCCATTGTAGTAATGTAATGTATATTATAATAAATGTTTGTCAGATTTACAAAAAAAATATATTATTGTTGCTTATAACTACTCAAATTACCTATTGATTTTTTTTTTATTATTATTATTATTTAAGCTAATTATAGTAATTCTTGTTACCCTAATTCAAATGTTAAACTATTCTCCAAGCTGAAAATATTCCCAAAAAACAGAAGTCATTGTGTGGAACGCAACAGACTAACTGAATACCATTCCAGAAGAGGTATTCTGATAACTTGACACACTTTCATACTTCATACATGTATTTTAAATTTTTACTACTCTATTAACTAGATTCTTATACAACTTTTAGCTTGTGCACTGATTTACAGGTGTTAACATTGAAGGATAACTAATTTTGCTGTTATATCCAAACATTCCAAGTGTTTTATTCTTAGTTGATAAACTATATATTTTTGCATACCATTGTTTGGCTTAAGAATATAAATTCTGCATTTGTTACTATAATCGAAAATGTAAGGAATAAGTAAAATACCGAAGAAAAATCAAGGAAACTATTTAGTAAAGAGTAATAATAATTATTTTCAAATATTTAAACTGTGTATCAAGTTTTGATAGGTTATAGCTATATATTATACCTTATATTAATCCAACTTGTTTGCACTCTACTAATCCTAATCATCTGAAATCTGAATACTATAGTTAGTAATAAAACATAACTAAATAAATCACTTATCTAATTATCTCACTAACGCCTACAAATCTTATTCTCAATTGTGTGACAACTGACTGTTAATTAATAATTGACTGTATGTAATAAAAAATTCAATAATACATAAACAATTTAAGCAGAGTAGCTAAAAATAATTATCAACACACTATTGTATGTACCTATAACACTTAAAAACTATAAGAACTATATTATTGTATATTGCAGTATGGTATGAGTCATAGAAATATTATTTTGAATAACTTAATATTTCTAATATCGCCATCTATGTTATTTGTACAACCATGGTTATCATAGGCGTGCGCACGGGGGTGGCCGGGTAGGTCATGCCCCCCTCCTCCCTACAGCCATTGGCTTTTTCTTCAATAAATGCATAGATGTCTATATTATACTAGATAGCGAACATTTTTACATTTTACACGAAAAAAGTGAAGCCAGTTTTAATTTAATAGTATAAATATTATCTAAATGTGATAAAATTATTAATTAATTAGTTATCATCATACAAAAATCTTTGGTTCGGAACTTTTTAAGGGCACCCCTGCGGTCAAAGTTTGCGTACACCTATGATGGTTATCAACTGATATGAACCCTTACCCTATTGATAATGTAAATAAAATTTATATTTTGACATAAAAAATGTAATTATAATTAATTTTATTATAAATATCTTATTATATAATTACAATTCCATCATGTTAATTTGTATCACAATTCACTTTGGTTACTTAATACAAATTCATTAGCATCTACCAAACAAATTATTTTATTTTTATTCTAGAACACGACTTTCATGAATTTTTCGTTTTCTATAATTTAATATCATGGCAGCGATTTCCATTTGACCTGATCCTTCAGTTAAATATATATTTAAATGTTGTTGTGCTACTCGAGCATCATTAAATATCAACCTCTCGAGACAGTCAAGTCTATTAAAGCATGGCTGATTGTCATCTATATTCTGTGCCCAATCCATTGTCTGTTTAAATCTATCAATGAATGTCTATATAAGAACAAAAATTAAAAATAAATAATATATCTATATAATGTTATCTGGATATGTCAAATGTTAAATATTTGTATCATTATTACTTGAATAAGGGTTCTTCTGACTTCATATGCTTCTCGATGTTCTAATTGAGATAAAAACTTTCCAAACAAATAGAAATGCTTACACAGTTTAAATAAATCAACTACGTTAGCATCAGCTGTTAAGACACCCCTAAAAATAAACATAAATGTTTAAACTTAGCATAAATTAAAACATAAAACATCAAACATTATATTTAATAATATACTCGTGTTTACCTGTAAATTTCATTATATGCTTTAGGCATATCAAATTGAATTGATTTTCCAACTAAAAACACTTTAACCATCCATAAGGGAAGTTCAATTTTTGGATCAGATTCTTCATCTTTATCAGAGTAAATTGAATCTAAAAAATCTAAAATAATATACATGAAAACATTTTATTTTACTATTGGCTGCGTTTTTCAAATTATATTACCTAATATTTATCTCAAATAATATTTTATTTTTAACAAAATACACAGTGAAACTTCTATATAACAAAGTCGCATGGACAACAAAAAAAATTGTATTATAGAGGAATTTGTTAAATAGAAATAACGCATAATTAATAATGAAAGTCCTGGTTCTCTAAAATAATTTGTTAAATGGAAGTATCACTATACTATACGTATTACAGTAGGTACTTATTTAAATATAATATAAGTGTCTACATTTATATTTTTACTCTAATAGGTATGAAAAAAATAGTAAGTTGACAGCATCATTGAATTGGCAATCATCGGCTTTCTGAGCTTTCTAACGTATAATTACAATCATAACTACTTCAAAGTTTAATAATTTGATTTGTATTATATGGATATTTTCTACTTATGTTTGTTCTAATTCTATATTGCTATAAAATAAAATACGACCAAACACTAATTGTATAAACAATGTAAACTGTAAAACCTAAATTCTTATCCTTTTTTTCTTTCTATTATCAGTATTTACTTACTTATTATTTGAACAATTATAAAAACCGTAATGTTTTACAAAAAATGTTATACATTGTTTTTAAGGAACACATGTATAATAATTAATAACTAAAAATTGGTAATAAAATAAAATACATTTTCTGTAAGTCTAATGTTTCTGTAATGTTATTTTTTAGTATACATATTTTATTTATTATTTAGAATTACAGATTTACCATATCCATAAAGTACAACTCACTAACATAGTCATTATAGTTTAAAGCTATCACTATGGCCTAGAAATAGAAATATGAAAATTTTTAAAGAAACATGTTATCAATTAATGAACTTTAAATAAATTCAACAATTTCAAAATGTCATCTATACTCTTTAAGAGACAACTTAATTGATGAAGAAAACTTATAATTAGCTAATGAGAACTGATACGCAAGAGAAGACCACACTTTACAACAATACAAACAAAAACTTACCAACATGTTCAACTTTTTTAATAAATGAACATTGAATTTTTTCTTGAGCAGCCATAATGGCATCAATTGAGAAGTAATGAGGTTTTATATTTCTGTACATATTAGTCTGCAAATATTATTTAAAAATGATTAACATTATACAAAATATATAACAGTATAAAAATTATATTATGAAAAAGTAGTGTAACATACCAGCTATAATATTGAAACACAAAAAAAAAATCTATTGTTGTTATGTAGTATAATATAGGTACTTAGTATAAATGAATAAATTGACAACAATAATTTCCATTCATGGTGTAATAGTCTACTTAATGTAATACAATAACACGATGGATTAAATTTAAATTACTAAACCGTTATTACAAATTCCAAAAGCTGATATTTTTTAAATAAATATATTTTACTACCTACTCATACAAAATAATTAAATTATTATCACGAAGATAGCTCCCGTAAATAATTGTTCATTATCTGATAAAAAAAAAGCGGGAAAAAAAATACTGCATAAGTAGTTGTCTCTGTAGTACTTACAAGGGGCCGTAATCATAGATATATACAACATATTACAACAATATTTATAATGATACACAAAAATAGTCAAGATGTAAAATCGCTAAACGATGTGAAAGATGTGTATGAAAAATTGAAAATCACCGTTACCTCAAAAATTAGGCATTTCATTTTGGAACAGATAAATAAATTCAAGAATACTACTACAAATTATCATATACCACAAAATACTTTATTTGAGTATAAATTTTTGTTTGATTTCTTGCTCAATAATGATGAAATATCTGCTCAAGAAATATATAATGACTATGTTGACACTTTGAGTAAAGTTTATTTTACTTATTTTAAATCATACTTGTGTTTTTTACAGAAATAACATAGGGTTATTTTAACCCGATTAATTATTAAGCCAATTTATTTACATTTCTTATTATTATATTGTGCTAATTGAAATATAAAAGTTTATCAACACTGAATTACACAATTGTTATTTTAACCTATTTATATGCATTTTTTAGTATTGCTTAATTTAATTTGTTTATTGAATTTCACCATTTACTTATTATCTATGGCTATTTTCTTAACTTAATTCTTACGTACTAACATCTCTTATTTTGATTAAAACTCATTAAAGTCTATAATACAACATAATATAGCACCAAAGATAAAAAATGGATGTATATATATATATAATGTATAATATGTATACCTATTATTATTTCTATTAGGCAAGAATCAAAAAATTTAGAACATATAGTTATAAAATAAGAATAAAATATAAAAACCTATATAAACCTATAGGTCAATTCACTCTAATATATTCATTTACAAGTTTTGAGATTCGACTTGAAATACTAACTTCTTTAATATTGGTCGTATTGTCTTAAAATCTTCGAGGTTCAACGCAGTGACACCTCAAGATCAAATTTCTATTCTCAAAAATGTTGAATTTTAATTTTAACATTTTTGAAAAATTTATAATTAAAACACCGTTTAAATAGTTAGTTAAAATTTTCTCAATAAATGGAAAATCATCTAGTGACGCAACTGAGTCGATCCTTGAAGATTTTAGGTTGATGGAGTTAGTGTTAAAGAATTTAGTTTTGGAGTTAGATTTTTGGAAAAACGTAATAATAAAAATTTAAAAATTAAGTTTGTAGACAAAAATTCATAAAAAATTTTATAATTTGGTCAGTTGAACAATTTTGAACGAGTGGACAATTTTATATATGCAATGGTTTACGGGGAAAATAGTGAATCCCGAAAATATTAAATGCGCATGACTTGATAGGGTTGTTTATACAAAACACTTTCAACATTGTATGCCAAAGTAATAAAATGTCTATTGCGTTCATTATTTGAGTTGTACTTGTACTGTATGATAAAATAAATTGTACCATTGAGACAGAGGAATAGAAGAATCAATCAATAATTTATATTTAAAAATTAATTAAAATGTATAGAATTTGTTTATACAAACCCCTTTTATTGATGATGGAAAAGGTCTGATAGCTTGACTATATTAATTAAGCTGTTGGCTGTTATTATCATTAATATTTTTGAAATAGAACCAAGACACATATTACAAATGCTAAAAAAACTTTTGTTGTTTATAAATATTTAACATTAAAATTTGACAACATTTATCAATATCTCAAAAAACTCAAAAATATTCAAATTGATTGTAATTTGTAATTAAAAAAAATATAAATAGTTTAATTTTTATTATAAAGATTGAAAATTTGAAACAATAATTCTCATCAACACATTGACTGCCATGCCTATTTCAGTGAACTATCCATATGGACCACAGTATTTTTTTTAAGCTTTTCATTAATGTGTTTAATGATTCTTAGTTATAATTGTATAAACCTTACCTTATACCATATTATGTGTCAGTTCACCTGTAGAATGTTAGGGGTTATAAAGCCCCTCAGAAGTAAAAAGTATGTGATTCACATTCATACTGTAATCTAAAAATACTTAAACACAATTTTTTTTATGGCCATTCACGTATAATATTAATAAAAATAACATTACTTTTTTAATCTTCAAATCATATTTTAAAAACAATGTAATAGGTATGTTACTTTATTAATAATACAATTTGTCTCTTATTAACTATTATATTTTAGGAAAATAAAATTATAATTTTTTACTAATAAAATAATTCAACAGAAATATAGTTTTTAATAGTTAGATTAGGTTTACACCAACTAACAACTTTTTTGTTTAGTACTAATATACAGTGCCGAATCTACTAGAGGTGCTAGGGGTGCAAGGAATCCCCGGGCTCCAAATTAATTCATAATAATAGGCATGTGGGCATATGGCCTAACTATTTTTAATTTTTTTCTTTTTAGATATTACTATTGTTAAAACTTATTATACCTATGTGGTTACTGGCTATGTCTCATCAGAATGAATGATTTCTAAACTATAGGAGCATTATTATTCAATAATGCTTATAATAACAATTCTGGGTAATAATTTCACTAGGTAATTTGAATTTTAGTATTTTGAAGTTAGAGTTCGAACTCTTAATAACTTATAATCTCTTAGCACGGGGCCAAACTGTAACTGTAATTAATACCACAGAACAATACTACCAATGTAGGTCATTCCGAAAAATACAATATTTTATTTCAATTTAAAAATTATCTAAATACCAGATTACCAAATAATTATTATCCCAACCGAACATTCTCCCAATGTCGGAACAATGTGTATTGGGACTATAATTTTGGGAATAAATTAATTGGCAGAATAATTTATTCACTATTTTCCAATTTGTACTAATAGTTTTTGGAAGAAAACGTTTTTTCGGAATAGATATGATTGGAGAATTAGTATTTGGTGGAGGCTAGACAGGCACGGAGGTAAATAAATGGTACACGTGATTTCGGTCGTTTGACGCGTGTGTGTCGAAATTCGTATATTTTGTAATAATAACAATGTTGACATAAACAAATAAATCGCGTGGGTGACTGGGCAGTGGGCGTACAGTAATTGTCGACGATTTGCCGTTTCGTCGGGTGCTCGATGCTTGGACGGCGGTGTAAGCGTCGGGGCGCACGCGAGCTCGCGTGGTTGTCGTGAGCGAATTAGCGGAGACGCGAAAGTCGGGTCGGACTTGTCGCGTTGTAGCTCGGTCGAATCAGATGACTAATTTAGTAACACTATCGAATAATTCGATAATTATTATTCAATAACGCCCGTCACTAGTCGGGAGCAAAGAGAAAGAGCTTTTACACTCGATCGGTGCCCGGAGCCTTCTCCGGGCCGAAAACGCACGGGCGCGGAATGGGGAACGCGATCGCTGCGTCGCGCCAATAAAAACCATAGACATAGTAATATTATGTCTATGATAAAAAACGTATATAAAATTCACAATGGTCGTATATAACTATACAAGTAAAAAAATAAAAAGGAATATAATCCAAATAATTGTTAACGAATATAAAATAAAAGGTAAAATTCATATTGTGTCGAAAATGTTAATCATCGATCGGGTGGACTGACCACGACTGACCGGTAAACAAAAATATATTAATAAATATCAATAAATCAATAAATATATTATATTGATCTATGAATTCATGTTTAAAATTTTTTTAAATTGTAAACGTCTTTTTCGTGAAGTCGTGAAGCTAAAAAGTTCATTTTATTATTTGACGTTAGTTAAATAATTTATAATTTAATGTCGTCTAATTAATTTAAAATGTAGATGATAATCAATTGAATAATTTCATACCTATTATGTTTATAATTTATGTATAAACTTATAAATTAAGTAGGTGTATTACAATACTATTTTATTACCAATTATATTATTATTTGTTAATAATACTTAGGTATGTAGGTATATTTAATTGAGCAATTTCTTAACTATAGTTAGAGTAGGTGTATATTACATAAAAAAATAAATACTTTCACATGTTATAAAATAAGATAGTTTTATGAAGTTTTTGCCTCTTACTAACCATTTTCATTAAAGATGATGTTAATATTTTACTATATGAATTTAATCGTATGTTCAAATATGTATGGGAAATTAGGTTTATTAATTTTATCTTATGTGGTCTTGCATGTATGTCCGTTACATACCAACAATCTATTGTTTCAGGAAAAAGAGTTGACGATAGTGCTAAAGTATTTTGAACCCAGAGAATTATTTTAGTATCTATATTCTTAGATAACAATTGTTGCTTATCAGAAACTATAGATTTGAAATATGTTTCAGTGGTTTTGATAATTCTGAAAACACTTTCTGATGCTAATTCTAAGCCTCCTCTGTTCTTTATTCTTGTTAAAGTTTTGAACGATTCATTCTCTATATTACAATAATTATGTTCTTGCACATATGAAGCATCTGTTACAGCTTTGATGCAGTTTTCACATGTGAGTAGTGGTAATATTTTTTTTATTACATATCCAGCTATATAATAAAGCACATTGTCTGTCAACGAATTCAACATTGGATTGTTGCAGTTGTCAGATATTAATTGTACCTGTTCCTCATTTTCAAGTACTTGTTCATTTTTTTTGTACTTCCATTTCAGTGAGAACAATGAATCTTCATGAGAGGTCAGTAAGGAACAATTTCCAGTTGATTGTTTAATTGAAATGTGCAGCAAAATACTTCTTAAAGCGTACCTAAATTGTAGACAGTTAGGATTATCATTATGTCCAAAACGTCCTCTTACATGACCAAAAAACAACTCAAGAGCATCTTGACTTAATTTGTAAGTTAAAATAAATTGAAAATTTTGATTGGCAAGTAATTTTTTAGATATTTCAAATATTGATTTTATTGCAGTTGCGAAACCAAGAATAAAAGTTTTCCTCCGACTTTTCCATAAATCTACTCCATCAACAGTTTTTAAAGAATATAAATATTTGATTAACTCAGCCATTCGATTTTCCAGGTAAACAATATTCTTAGCTCTAATAGGTTGCTTATGTCCTTTTGCAAAAGGATTTCTTGAGTTAAGAAAATCAAAAATTTCATCAACAACACGTATAAATTTAATTGTTGGGTCACAATTTTTAAAATCATCTGATGTATTTTTTAGATACTGCAGTGAATCGGCTACAGAACTGCTCAAAGTTTGAACTGCCAACTTTACCTTCATGCTGTTTGCATTCCAGTTAATGTGTGATGTGCTCAACTTGTTAGCAAATTTGAACCCAATCTCACTTTGAAGTTTATTAAGTTGTTCAATGTATCTCCATTCTATTAAGTTTCCATCTTCATCTTTGAATGCCTTGAATGTACCTAAAGCATTTCTTGCCAACTTAATATTATGACAAGCATCTGGGGTAAAGTAAATATTTGGTGTATTTGGATCAATATTAAAATCTGGTTTTAAATGTTCAAAAGGTTGGTTCAAATTACATCCTAATATTTGGAAAGAACTAAAATTGACGTATGCACCATCACATGTAACACTTAACACATTTATACCATATTTTTGACATTCTGACACTGCTATACGAATTAACTGGGCCTGTACTGATGATTTTACCTTATCCACAAACCAATAACCTATAGGCCATTTCCACGCTTTCTTTAAACTTGATAACATAAATACCAAAACTTCAGATGCTGGTTGTTCACAGTCTTCAATTGTTACATTATTTCCGTAATCACAATATCCAACATATCTTACCCATTATATAATAAGCAAAATTAGTATTTCAAAATTTCTAATACAATATAAAGTAATAAATAATAATGAATACCTTTTACTAGCTTTATCCCAATGTACTTCTTTCTTTATACTCATAGAGTCTAATATCAAGCAACAGTATTTATCAACATCTTCAAATTTACCTATTTCCATTAACACATCACTTAAAAATCCAGTATTTACATTTACATTTGACAACCAATTTCTAATTGCACTTGGATTCGGCAAATGTATTGAAGACCTGAATATATGAAATATGAATAGTGTATTGAAATGAATTGTCTAGAATATAAGTATTTGATATAATCATCACTTATTAGTTATTACCTTACAAAATCATACGCTTTAGGTGAATAAAAGTAAAGTGTAGTGGCAAATTTCTTAACATCTTCACTATAACGTTTTCCTGAAGATGGAACCTTACTATTCCTAATCAGATCTTTTAGGAAAATACTTGTAAAATTTTTACCTATTATTTGTGTTGTCTCAGTATCAGTTGAGAACTTTATTGTTTCCATTAATTTCTTTATTATGCAATAAACAACAATTGTAAAAAAGTTTAAATATTAAATATAATATAAACAAACCTCAATGTTGGTTATTTTTTTGCTTTTCCTTCTAACTTTTTGTTGAAGAAGCTTAACTTTTTTCCTTAATCCTCTTTTAATAGGAGTTTCAGCTTTTTTTTGCAGGCGTTTTCTCTTTAGTTTCCGTATTGGCGTACATTCTAATTTATCAATTTGAAAAATAATAATTAATTTAAATACAATTTTTTTTAAATATTGAATTAATCAAATCAAACTGATTTCAGAGTTCATAATATTATTAAACACAAGCATAATCAAGATGACAATAGAGAAAAAATTTTATTTGTACCTAGCGTTTCCACAATACGATTTGGAGGTGGTGATTTCTCATCAAAAATTTTATTTTTTAATGACAAATCCAAAACACCATAGTTTTCTGAACTTGTCAGGCTAGAACATTCTAAATTACTTATTGTTGACACCGAGTCAGCAATATCTGTAAAAAAAAATTTTTACACTTAACATCAACCTAATAATTTGATATAAGACTTACTATTTTCAGTGGTCTGATCTATTAATTTTGTATAAGTATGATCACCATATGTCAACTTTCTTTTACTCACAGGATTGGCGATTGCTATTATTAAAGATACCTACTATAGTCGGGGACACGAAAAATGAGCGTTGGCACCCGCGACCCGTTGTTCGTACCCACTCATGTAGCCATTGGTTCTCAACTGTGTACCGTCACACGCTGCCGATACCTAGCGGGCTTTTAATTTGCTAGTTTGATAACCAATTCAGAAAAACAGCCGCTTGGCGCGTAGCGGGCAGCGATCATTTTTCGTGTCCCCGACTATAGGTACTGACGTTTCTTTCAATAACTTCCTAAAGTATCCTTGGTAAAAGTCATTGTTTGTAAAGTGCTTACTACAAACTTTGCTATAACGTGTAGGAATAAAGTTTTCTCTTTTTATAGCTTTAACCCATATTTGCTTTTTTGCCTCATCAGAAGGAAATCTATTTTATAAAAATTATGTTCTTAAATTATATTTTCATTAATTTAATAAATGTTTAATCATGCATTGTTAGTTTTTAATTACCCAAAAAAATGCAATTTTCCTGGGCTGTTGGCTTTTCGACTACCACGACTAGAGCATTTCTCAACACAACACGTCATAGGCATTTTTAACAAAATTTTATAATTTATACTCTATAAATTTTAAATATGATTAACAGTACAAATAAATTACACTTAAAACTTGCACGTGTAGTAAACAAATATTTTGTGCAGTGATTCAACTTCACAACTATTTTCTATGAAAAAAGTATAAATAAATAACGAGTAGGTACTGAGAATAATAGGTTTATTGTATATATAATATAATATTTAGGTAATAATATATTATATAATGTGTTAAACAACAACAGACTGGTTTTAACAAATAATTCCTTTATTGTTTAAAATTTTAAATCATACATTTAAAGAATTAAATACTACATAAATATTATATTCAAAAAATATATTTTTAAAAATATACAATCATAATTTATTGTGACAAAAATGAATATAATGAATATCAATGGATAGACAAAAAAAAAATTACATTTCAAATATTTTAAACTTAAATTCAAATTTTGGCGGGTTTTCAGCATGCATTTGACCTACTCAAAATGGCGGATAATGACTTCACATCAATCACTTATCACTATCGTTCCGCAGTTCCGCTCCATTAAAAATTTTCGTCCGTCGTTGCTTTTTTTGTACGAAAATTTTAATTTTATCAACAATCTTTTCATTGAAGAGAGACTACCATTATAATTAAATTTTTGTTGAGCAGCATTTAAAATTTTTTTTGATGTAGGATATTCACCTCTTTCGTAAAATTCATGCACGATTCTTCGTAGTATCTCATTATCGACTTCGTCCAATTCTGTTGCATACTTTTTACGTTTATACGTTTTTCGAGGTGAAGTAAATGATGGGCCTGGTTGTGGCGAATCCGGATTATTGTTGGTTGAAGATCCTTCTACACAAACTCGTCTTACGGTCATAAGAGACACACCACAAGCATCGGCAGTTATTTTTTGTGTCTGTTTAAAATGTTTTTTTAAAACCTCATCATTCGAATTAGCCAGATCTTTGAAATAATTATATACATGAAAAATAACTTTTTTGGTTTGACTACGTGTATCATTAATTTTAAAAGACATTTTAATGTTTAAGAATTCAAAAACAAAATATACGTTTATAAAATGAAACGTTTTAAATCAAAACACACTATTACAAATTTCACTGTTCACTGTACACGTGCGTTCAACAAGACGAGCTCACGAATAATGAATAATGCTATACAAAATGTGAGGTCAATCTCTACCGAAAGGCAGCTGCTAACATAAAAGGTTAATTCATTGAATACGTTCCGGCCGAAGTATTTGAAGTATGCCATAAGACGCACCGCATACGGATACCGTATCGTCACCCGGTAATACAGAACAATACTAGAAAATCTGAGAACCCCTGGCCCAGACATAATTTGAGCACCACCCATCGGCCGCCAGCGCTCACTTTCCGTGAGCCCGACTATAGTTAACAATCTAGTTTATTATCTATAGCCGTGGTGGTGACACTGAAAAACCGTTCCTTTAGTTTCATTTGCTCAACCGTTACATGTAAACATTGTAAACATGTTCAACTTTTTTCACTTCTTTTTGTCCGTTGTCCAGTTAGCTCATTACAAATCACAATGTTTTCGTTTGAAATGTTTGAATCTTTCTGTATTGAATGACATGAATAACATACCGTATTACCGTAAGAGATTAAGTATTATTGATTAATTATAATATTGTACTTTTGCGGTCTTTCTTGGTTGATACACTGATCGACATAAGTATACACGATGAGTGAACGTGAAGTAATCGTCACTTACAACAGATATTATCTTCGCTTCGTCCTAACGACCTAACGTTACCTTCTTTCACTAAACCATGCTTATTCGCGATGACTCCACGAAGTACCTTAGAAAATTTTCGTGCAATGATGATAGTCGTCAGTCGAAGATAACCTTATTCAAAAGATTTCATTTATGTCAGAAGGTAAAATATAAGTAGCATTACTTTTTGTACAACTTACAAAAATTTCCATTTTTCACGAACATGAATCGTTACTAACGTTTCTATTTGTTTCATTAGACGGGGAATGTCACCTCGCATATTGTACCTCATTGGAATCTATTGAAACTAGAAAATTTCACATGGGAATTAACGAAACAGAATTCCGCATCAGTTTACCATAACATGATTGCACATTTTAATTGACTACGTACTATATGTATATTGTATATCAATATCGCTATTTTATAAAAGTATTAAAGTAATATAAGTATATAGTGGCTCCCTTTGCTTGCCGGCTCCAGTCGCCAAATATCGAGTTATTTTGCTTGACAGTAGTATGGCGCACATGCTTATAAATGAAAAATCGCAAACTTTGGAGGGCTTTTAACTTCCTAAATAATGGTTTCCGCAAATAAATTCAAACAGTTCCTAATGTTTTCATGCTTTTCGTTTTGAACGATATTTTGTCATTGTAGTTGTGCGTTTATTCAATTTCTATCGAGAATAAAACTTTTTGTAAACAAATCTATGCTTTCGAGCTGAATACAGAAAAATCATGATCTATCGTCCTGTTATGTCATGCTGGTTCCTAGAACTTGAGATATCAAACAAAATTTAGTGAAGCGAATTTAATCAAAATGTTAATGTTCATTTCTCTTGTACTAAAATTTTATGGTATTCTGTTTTTTCAGGATTATATGAATGAAGTACAGAAACTGAGAGAACAGTTACCCGTGATCTATTATTTTAATGATAGAAGGTAACTATTTAACTGGTTGATATTAATATTAGTACTGAACTTGTGCTTCCCGGTCGCTAAACAAATTGAATTGTCAATCTGTTTAAGAGGATCTTGAATTACAGAAACTGAGAGAAGAGTTACAGGTGATTTAATAATAGAAGGTAACTATTTAACTGGTTGATATTAATATTAGTACTGAACTTGTGCTTTCAGGTCGCTAAACAAATTGAATTGTCAATCTGTTCGAGAGAGGATCTTGAAATACAGAAACTGAGAGAAGAGTTACAGGTGATGTAGTATTTTAATAATAGAAGGTAACTATTTAACAGGTTTATATTAATATTAGTACTGAACGCGTGCTTCCAGGTCTTTAACCAAATTAAAACGTCAACCTGTTTGTCCCCCAAGTACCTTGGAGGACTAAAACAACGACTTCTACGTATCATAGCTGATGGACGTTTGGATGAATTGATGAGATCTTGCAGTAAGAATTGTAATATGCAGCTCAGTTGTTTGAAACATGAAATTGATGTCTTTACTGCCATTCAGTTAGAATCATGCACAGAATGTTTCAACATTTCAAATATCAGGATTCTTAATTAGACATGCCGAGATGAAAAGATTTATCGATACTAATTATCCTTAAAGACATCTCTGTGTACTTTTGTTTCTGTTTATTTTTTTTCTAGATGAAGATTGTTTTAGTTGTTTTTCTTTTTACATATATTTAATCACACATTTTAAAGTGTTAACCTTAAATACTTATATTTCCCACTTTCAATAAATATTGTAGTCATATTATAGTTTTTTCTTAAAATATATTCTTAAGTATTCTTTGTAAGGCATTATTATGTTAGCTTTTTTCTGTTCATGACTTTTTTTATTTTTCATAAGCGCAAGAGTGTCTTTATTCCAACCACAACTGTGACAGGATATCCACTTGCTCCCGCTCTCCTAGATCCAACACTGCCTCCGATATGACTCATAAAGCATAACAATTAATGAATGAACAAGATAAAAAAAATTGGCAACCACATTCATTTGAGTTGTTTCTATACTCAATTGTATTGATACAAATTATGAGCCATGCTCAATCGGGTTGTTAAAAAGTAATGACCGTACTCAATGGGGTTTAACTGAAAGTATGTACATAAAGTATTAGAAATTATTGTAAAAAAAAAAAAACAACCGGTAAGTACCGCTCTGCTGTACATTAGGTGCTATGTGGATCATTATTATATATTATAGGCGTGTTAAATTTTAATCCAATGATAGGTATCATTGTATACGAAAAATGTTTCTGAACGAAGATAGGAACGTTTGATGGTTTAGTATGCTATCTACCGTCATTTTATGTTGGTGAAGTATGATATCAACACGTATTTAAATGTAAATTGTCTTACCTTAATGCAGAATTTCTTTGTCATTTTTTTTATATTGTGTAGTTATGTATGCGTATTTCTGATCGCTCCAAGGAATGATTCGAAGAGGTCTTCATTTGGTTTTTGTAACGAGCGCCACCATTCTTATTGAAGTTGAGATGGTAATAATGTAATATATTAGTCGCTCCCCGGGTTTTAATGTCATATTTATTTTTGACGTGTCTCCAAAGAGTTTCTATAGTTTGGGTATCAGCACCAGTTATTGGATCAATGAAATTTTCTGAATGATTAACCGTTTTATGAATAAACCCGTGTTCATTTAAAGTAGAATACGCACGCCATTTATCGGAATATATAGTAGTACCTTGTTCAACTTCATTCAATATAATTGGTAGTAAGGCATTTCGATCACACTTTTCAACTTTAAAATGCCATCATGCTTACAACATAAACCAAAAATCCATGGCCATTGAATTCGTTGTCCATAATTTTGATTATTTATTACTTCGTCTTCTTCTGAACTCTCTTCATTTTCATCAGACGTTTCCTCGGGTTTGCGATCTCCAAGACGTAATCTTCCACGATTATATTTTCTTTTACCTTGGAACAATGATTCATTTATTTGCACAACTAGGCCAGGACCTACCATTTTTTTACGTTTTTGAAATTCAGCTACTGCTACGTCGTATAAATTATACCAGTCAACTATTGTTGATCTTGATATTTTCGCAAACACCTCGGCTTGTGTTACATTCTACCACTTTTGTACAAGTTTGATCGATTGATATTAAACCGCATATACTTAAAAAAATGTCGCACATCTCTTCATTTTGAATTATGTGTCGATATAATTAACTCATAGTTGACAAACTCATAATGATAATTATTAAATAATATTTAATAATAAATAAATCACCGTAAAACCACGTAAATAATCGACACGACTCACAAACACACACTAAACAGGTATAATATAAAGTAGTATATCTACTAACCTACCTAATTTACTAAGGTATAAAATATAAATATATGATTTGGGTTTTCAATAAAAGCTTAATCTTAAATCTTAATTGCAAAATGATAAAGTATATATAATATACAGCATACGGTAGATATCATACTAAACTATAATATAATTACAGTAGATAAAATATTTAAGGTAGGTAAATAGCATAGGTATTGGACGAGTACCCGAAGGTGATTTGTCAGCCTAGGATATCATTTCGAATGGTTGGTGAAAAAGGTGGTTTATGTTTTGATGGCCTGATTACACCAGAATTTAAGTTCTTTTATAATTATTATAAGCTAAACTTATGGAAAATCTCGTATTGAATTTTCAACTCTTAGCTACTTATACAAAACTTTTTATGAATTATACATTTATACCTACAAAATAATTTGCAAATATTCATGGTTTTGACGAATTTTTGTCAATATTTGAACTTCAAAATAAATGCTAATAAAAAAAAATTGTACTTATGTATTTTTATAATTTTTTAATCACTATAAGAAATAAGAATAACTTATGAGGAACTTTGTATTAAATTTTCAAGTATTTTGATTGGGCCAAAAAAAATTTTTCAGAAAAATTGAAAATTTCAGTCATCTAGGTATAAATAGTCAAAATATTTTGAAAATTAAATAATGTAAAGAAAATGCCAAACTAAATAACTGGTAAAATTTTCAAGTATCTACGACTTATACTTTTTGAATAATAACAAATATTTAAAATCGTTTGATGATAAATCGTTATTGTTACGCTATATCGTAAAAATTTAAAATTCAAACACACTTAAAATGTTTCCTTTAATGATGCTTCGAGTTTTCTCTATAGTTACTTGAAGGAAAACTTAGTGTTGTATACTTGTATTTTTAATCTTAAGTTATAAACACAAAAAATTTTATGATTTTTCAACTTCAAAATTACTTGCTATAAACGCTATAAACGCTTATAAAAAAAATTGTGACTAACGATTTTTAATTTTTTTTAGCTACAATAAGAACAACTCATAAGGAACCTTGTATTAAATTTTCAAAATGTTTTGGTCATCCAAAATTTTTTCATGGACACTTCGAAAAAAAAATTCTCATAAAAATCAAAAATTTCAGTGGTCTATAAATAACTCAAAAAAAGTCAAAATTTTTTGAAAATTTAACTGTACCTATATATTGGTTTTTCCAGGTGCTTTTTAAAACTATTGAGAATTTCAAAAAATGACCTCCCCAATGCAATAACTAGATTCACTTTCGAACCGGAAAAGATACTGAAGTTGAAAATCGAAGCATTATTTCAACACGTTCTCGTGTACAAAAAAAAAAACACACACAACATTGTAAAATCAATACATTCATCGCTCTGCTCAGAATATAAAATGGCAATGACAGTCATGTTTGTTAAAGTTGTAAGATGTTTTCTATTTAAAAATTATTTATATGTCAATATGTCATTTATTTAGTTTTTGAGGAACATAATAAATTATAACTTATAACTTATAACTCCCTCTATATAGAAGCTTTATTCACTGTATAAAACAATAAATAAATAATAAATTATTTTATATACATATCTGTGCCTCCAATAATTATAGTAAATGCAATTTAAATATTTAATATATATGGTAACCATGAATATAATATCATAATAGTATCACCACAGAATTCTGTGGTATCACCGCTGATACTGATATCGAAATTGATAAAATTAAAATTCTTGATGGTATTTTGTTTATTATTTGAAATTTATTTATTTATTACTCATTAGTCATTATTTGTATTGTATTTAATACTATTAATATTCTTAGGTGACTTGTTACAAACGTATAAAGATTAAAGACGTTCAAACGAAGGAAATTAATGTTATTCATTAGGCATTAAGTTACTGTACTGCTTATTTATATTTAATTAATTAGTTTAATAAAAATAAGTACAATGACTTCAATATTACAAAAAGTGTTAGATATACCCAGTGTACTTTCTCATTTATTGGAGGTTGATATTAAAGGTAAGCTTAAATGTCTTGCGAGTTGCATATAAAAAATTTCTATATAATATACACTGATGTACCTAACCTTTTATTTACCTATTTATTGTTTGAAATAGATATTACCAATTGCAAAATTTTGGGACAAGAACAAAATGGAGAATTTATCCTCTGTTGGAACTTGAGCAATAAAGAAGGATCTTGTACTGCAGTAGGATTGTTTTTTTACACCATCAAAAAAATACAAGTGAATATTAATTATATGTTATTACTGCTATAGTCTATCAGGGACATATACCTAATCATAAATTTATTTTGGATATGGCAACTTGTTTAAAACGCCTTTTTACTGTACTTAGCATTTAACATTTAAAGTTTAGCAATAATTAATCATTTGTAAACTTACATTATTCAAGATCATTATGAGTCTAAAAATTATTGTTTAGTTTAAATTTATGCAGATATCTGCTTAAACAATGTAAGGTACTAGCTTATGTAGCAACCATTAGTTATTTCATTCCAAAACTTTTAGGATTCAGGATATCACAAATATATACATACACACACACACACACATATATATATTATACAGTAATATAAGTGGCGGTTCAGATTACCTATGGGCTATGACTTAAAAAAAAATTAATTTTCTTGTTATCTAAATTTTAAAATGTAGATATTATTTTCTATAACGGAAAAAGACAATAAATACAATTATAATTATATTAAATTATTACACGTTCATTTAACTTGTTGTTTTTTTTTTTTTTAATATTGGTTCTTATGTGTTGATTAAATGTTTTATCCCATAAACGTCTAAGCAACATTAGTTCTTCACTTTTAACAATACTAGATGTTAATTATAATATTCTATTCTGTGCTAGATTTATCTTAATTTTTTTTTTTTTTTTAATAAGATATTTTTTGAACTTTGGTAAATTTTATGTAGTACCTAATTAATTTACTAATACATAATAAATTTATTTAATTTACATAAATTTATTTATTTTAGTAAATCAATTTATGAAATCCCTATAAAAATTAATAATTATTCTCTATACGATGATTAGTTTTTAGTATAGGTATTATAACAAATATTTACAATATTATAAAACAAAATAATTTATAATTTATTTTCAGGTTTTAATTAAGTTTAAGCATTTGGTGAATATTGTTCAAGCTTCAATCAATTATAAAAACTCAGTTCTTGGTAATACTATCACTTGTTGTTAGACATTAATAAATTATATTTTAAAAATTTACTTTTAGGCTATGTAACCAAAGAGTCATTTGAAGACTGTATGGAATATTATCGTGTTTTTATCATCCACCTTGACTATCCTAATTTTGAGCCAGTTGATTTAAATGTTAACAATCGTCGTCAAACCATGATTCAATTTTTATACAGGAAACGTAAACAGCCAGACAATGATCGCTTTTTAGTATTTATTCATGAAACATGTAAGTTATTTAATTATAAAATATTTTATACCTATAATTTTATTAATGAAAATATTCAATAAAATAACAATCTAAATCTTAAAACTGATAGAAAATTAATATTGCTTCTATTTAGCTATAACACTTTATCAAGTGGAGGAAACTGATAGTGTAAAGGTGAACAGTTTTCATAATAGCATGCTCAACATTATTTTATAGATTGCCTTTTATTCATTATATAATTATTATATTGAGTTTTATTGTATTTTTAGAACCATTTGAATTTAAAAAAGCAAGATCAAGTTGTGAATCAATTTTCATGGGCTCAATGGGAGCCCCAGCATCAATGTTTATTCTACATTCATTATTCAAATATGGCTAACAGTAATTCAGATGAAGCTAGTCTTTCTGCTTTACAATTTCATGATGAACCTCAACACGAAACTGTGGTATTTATTTAGTATATTTGAAGTACTTAGTGGCTAATATAGTTATTTTTAATTATAATTTCAATATTAAATGATACTTTAGTTAAATGTCCCATTAAACCTACCAAACAGAAAGAGAACAGCAGAGAATCTTTCAAATGGTTATTTTGATATTCCTGTACCATTGTGTGTTCATGACAGTATGTTGGATGTTCGAGTGTTGTCAGATGCACGAGGTTTTGTTGCAGTGTGTCATTATTATTTATATCAAGTATGTAACTTTAACATTTTTATTTTTACAACTACATTACGGTTTAAAAGTATTTTTATTTCTTACCAATATCTAATTTTCATAAGAATTATTAACTAATTAACTACTATTAATAAATGCTAATTCTATATTTTCTTTATCTTAGTAATGTATCTTTTAAAATGATTGGTTATAAAAACTAAAATATTTCATTTACTTAAAGAGTTTGCAAAAAAATATTTTCAAAATAAAAAAACTCATTTTTAATAAACACATTATTTTTATTTGAAGAAGGAAAATAATCTGTATTTTTGTTATTACTTGTCTTATAAGATTTTTTTGAAGTAGTGAACTAAAATCAATTAATCTAGAAATTGTAATACATAAGTGGTCCTCTTAGGTATGAAAGTGAATATTGTTAATTTTAGGGAGTTAGTGCTCCGTTGGCCAATGATCATTTGAGAACAGTATATTTGGCTTTTTCGGTTACTCTCCTGCACCATGGCAGTGTAGTTCACTGCAATATAGCTGGTGTACCTATGGTTCGAGCATATGAGTCTCGTCCAATATTTACTATGCAAGGAGGTAGTTTCAAATTTTTAAAAATGAATGTATTCTAAATTATGATTTATTATTATGCTAATAATTTGTAGGTTTTTTTTAATTTGTTACATACAATTTTCAGTAATTGCATGAATATATTTAAATCTGCATCCCAAATATTTTGCATGGTGTGTTTCATTAGTGATGAAAGTATTTTCAAAATACACAATTTATTTAATTGAGTTTAAATACTTATTTTTATAAACTATATCATTATATATTTCTTTTTTGTTTCATATTTTAATTATTTATATACTGAAAGACTATTTTTTTTTAATTTTTTTATTAATGAGATTTTAACAATATATTATGGTACGTATCTCGATAATTATTAACCTGTAAGTTTACATATGATAGAGGTTGGTAAAGCTCACTCTTATAAATTTGGAGGGTTAATTGTAATATAAAATTGATCGTTTGGATAATTAGGTTGACATTGTCAGTTGATAACGCGTCAGTGAGAGGAAAGTTAATACCAGAGGTGGAAAAAAGAGTCTTTAACTAGTGTTAGTCTGTAAGACTATTGTTACTATTTAAAACTGCATTTTTTGGTATTTCTTCAATTACTAAAATTTGTATATTGACCTTAAAGTTCTACTTAAACTTTTATACTTATATAAACAGTTAATAGATAAATGGGGTTACTTTATATTTTTGGAGCACTCTATGTAATAAACTGTTAATGACATTTTATTAATATGTGTTATAATAATTAATTTATGCCATTAAAAAGTTATAGAAATAATAGTATAAAAAAGTAAAATAATTTGTAGTTTGTAGATATCATATTATTAAGCTATTCAAATATTAGAACGGATTAAATATTAATTGTATATTGCTTATTATAAATTATATTTTTTTATTGTCTTCATTTATTTTGGACTTGACCTATTTTTATGTATAAATTTGTTTTATTTTGTTAAATAAATAAATAAACATTTATGAAATACCAAGAATTTTCTAAATTCATTAACTAATTGTATTTTTCTTATATTATAGATCAACATTTATTGGTTCACTTTCCCAATATGTGTACATTACTTTTGGATGTAGGCCCTGATCATGAACCAAATTGCCATATTGTTATACCTTGTGCAGATGAAAACAGAAGTTGGAAGAGTACAATTGCCACAACAATTGGATCTGCAGGCACAGTGGTAGATTTATCTACAATGGCCGTATTTGAAACAAAAATCACTAAACGCCACTTAATTGAAGCTTTTAAGCAACCGGATGCTGTACTTGCCAATCAACAGGCCATATTACACTACTTTATTGTGCACAGACGAGATATGGATATTGTTAACCAAGTAATGTTTTTATGTTTGACCCTAAAATTGAAGTTATAATAACTTTTCAAAAATTACATAGCTTTTAAATTCGGTTGTGGACAATGGTTTAAATATTAACTGTTCAAAGTTGCTGCAAGAAATATTAGTAGGAAGTGCTTTTGCCCAAGTCAAACGCAGTTTACTATCAGACGCTGTGAGCCTTGCAAGATATTTACCTATTACAATATCTAAACATAATACACCATTAGAAGTTAAGGTAATTATACTCACTTTAAAATAAAATTACAATAGTTTATATTGCTAGTTATTTAATTTTGAATCAATGTTAATCAAAGAGTGGTCAGTGTGCTGTGATAATTTTAACCTACATATTTATAGATTATAATATTTGTGTAATCACATAATATGTATTTTTTGATTCTAAAATATTTATTTTTGATAAATAGACAATATTTATCCAAAGTGTACTATGATTTATAATATACCATGATTAAAAAAGTTAGTGGTTGTTCTAAATGAATAATTTTTCTTTAAGAATGTAATTCAATATTTCAATTTATGTGTTTGCAGCATCTTATTAATTTATTATACTCGTTAAATTGTTTTGTTTTGTTTTGTTTTTTCCATTTTTTATCTATTTTTTTTTCTCAACTTCATAATATTATTATTAATATTTTACTTTTGAAATAGGTGAATGGATATACACTTTCTCTTTCACAAGAAATGTTAGAAAACCCAAGGGTTATGTTGTTGTCTCCTCGTCAGAGGTTGATACCATTTCGTGATGACTTGTGGACAAGATTATGGGAACTTTTACCAGGTGGGTCTATTATAGAAGATAATGCAACTTCGAGACAAGAGATTCCTCGTTTTTCAAACACTACTGTCGCAGTCAAACTTAATGTATCATTAGTATGTTATCAGGTAATAGAAAATGTCATTAAATTTATTGTAGTAATTCAATAATGGAATGAACTTTTAATGTTTATATTTCTTAGCCAGAAGTACTTTCTCGGTGTAGTACTCCTCTGTCACCTGGAGGATCAATGCTTGCTAATAGCATTGCAAACATTGCAATATCTGATTTATCTCATTCGTTTCATTCATCATCAGTACAATTACCATTTATAGAAACTGATACTTCAGCAGCTAGTAAACAAGAACATGTCATCTCTGTTGTGAGTTAAATATAACTATAGAAAATAATAATATTTTTTTTTGGTAAAAATTGATATTGTGTTCTTATAGAATCTTCGTGAATTGAGTATGCATCTACTAAAACAAAGTTCAATGCGTTCTAATAAATTGCGTAACCGGTCTATGTCTGAACCCAATGCCATGCATGTTCATGCTGTGGCTACCAAGTATGCATCATCTCAGTTAGAGATTTCCAGGTCATTATGTGCTCATCTAACGTTGGCTGCTGGTGTAGACACAAGATTACATAAGCAAATTGGTTTCCAACTTATGTACGCTAGTAATACTAGTAATTCTAGTAGTAGATAATATATATTAAATATTAAATTATAAATAGTCTCCAATTTTCAATAATTTTTGTTTTTATATAGTAGATTGTAAATTATTATTGGGATTGAGGGAAGTGCAGATAATCAAACAATGAATACAAATATACAATTAACACAAATTTAAATGTTTAATGTAATTAAAAATAAAATAAAATAATTTTAATGTATAAATATAATAATAAAATACATATATGTATAACATATATAATTTATTGTTAAAAGTAATATAATTCATTTTTATTTAAAATTTAAAAATTTAAAAAAAAAAATACATCTTTTTCTAAAATAATGTAGTGCAGATGGCGCCAAATGCTTCACCAAAAAATAATTTCTGATTAAAACTTAAAATCTTTTTTATACTTTCCTATAAATTGTTTTGCTGTTTTTTGTTCTAAAATTCTAGCCTTTCAACCAATAATATTATCAGTAGTGGCTCGTGGTGTTCAAAATGGGTGGTGAGCAAGTGTAATTCTTATAAAAGTTTATTAGAAAAAAAAATTAAGTTTAAGAAAATAATTTAAATATATAATATATATACTGTAAATACTGTTTGATATAGAATTCCATTTTACATTTTGGAGATGTATTTAAAATACTTTTTTTTATATACTACACGGAGTTTGATCTTATTATTTTATTATTGTATTATATATTATTACATTTATCTATATTTTCTTTTTAGTGACAACATTGAAGATGAACAACGCCGATTACTGTTAATGGTGTTACAGAGACTCATACATGCTGCAGACACATTAGCTTTCCCATTACCTCAAGGTTTTTCATCATTTATCACATACCTCGGTTACAAAGTCATGTCAGCTACCATGTTTAGTCAGTATGTTCGATGCAACACATTTTTACTCAACGTGGATGTTATGAAAAAAATACTAGCTGGTAAATAAACTGATAATATCAATACTTTTCAAGTGTAATTTGAATGTTTTAATCATGAAGATTAGAATAAGAAGACCAAATTAGTACAGCCGCCCGCATGAAAAAACTTACCAAAACGAGTCGCACGATTAAACGACCACAGGTGGCATTGCATACACTAAGGTTGCTACTTTAACCCGCGTAGTGTAGGAATTATTCATGTTTTTTGATTTTTTTGTAAAATATATGCATTATTTCGAACCATGACTCATTATATATGGCCATATGGGTATATTATATATCCAAACCCCATCTCTCAAGCTGCATGTTACTCGCCAGATAGACTTTTGCGGCTCGCATCTCATCTCGTTTTTACCAAAAAAATGGCTCTTCCATGTTTATTAATACATTTAGTGGCTCTCGAGTCTCTTCTCGCTGGCCACCCCTGTTATATATTATTATATTCTAGTCTTCATGATTTTAATAATTAAAAGAATGTGACCTAGTGTTAAATTTCTCCATTTCACCATACTTAGATGTAGAGATTAAATGATTAGTTAAATAAAATCGATATTGATAGTACTGAACGTTTTCTTATAAATTTATATCTGTTTATTTCATATTATTAAAACCAAATTGATTGAAAACAACAGCATTTTAATGAATTAATCTACTATGCTTGTATGATGAACAATAACTATTTAAAACGATAAAATAAGAATAAAAAAAATAAAACATTTAATATACTTATATAGGTACTAAATGTATGTAGTCAGTAGTCGGTACATTGTACTGTATATGAATGTATAAATATTATGTATAAAAAATGTCTGTCTCTCTGTCTGTCCTTTATGCATTTCTAAACCGTTCAACCGATCACAATTAAAGTCGGTACAAAGATAGACCTCTGGGAAGAAGATAGGCTAATTTAAAAAGTGAGAGAACCAACCCCGGGAGTTGCTTAAACAGGGATGGAAATTTTTGTTTATAAATGATTGCTATTGGTAATTGGTTTGTAATAATAATAATAATAATTAGTGTGAAAGAAATAATTATCATTGAAAGAACAGAAAAACATCTTTGATAGTTGTTAATTTTTATTTAATTGTTTTTCAGTTATTATAAAATAAAATATTATTCATATAGAAATGGCATTACTAATTTATTAATAGACAACAAAGTGCATGGAGGATAACTCACAATTAGTATGATATAAAATCTGTAAAAATTAAAAAAAAATAATAATTGCTTAATATTTTTTTATAATTAAAATAAATTCTAAGAATCACTTATATTTTTATAATAAATTATGCATATTATTTAATCTATAAAGCTATAAAAGTTACAATAAACACGCTTAAAAATACAAAAATAGATACTTATGTAGAATAAATAAAGATTAAACTAATGTTAATTTGATTGTATTATAATTAATTTACCTATTATATCATACTTTAACAGATATAGTTGACAACAAAGAGGGAGTGTTGAAAAAATTAGATCTCTTACAAAGTTTACCGCACTCAAGAGCTAAACGATTAATGAATCAATGGTCTCATCCTATATCTGTTATGTTGAGAGCAAGAGAACATGCCGCAGAGATTTTGGGCGGTATGTCTATCAGGACTAACAATTACCGTCGCAATGTAAAATATCGATCAAATTCAGGTATCTTACCAGTTTAGCTTTCTGGTTATGCACTCAAATTCAGTGTTATTGATAGTTGTAACTGATTAATATTGTTTACTTTTTTGTATCTAGGTGTAACTTCAGCTTTTCCATCCCAACATCGCATGTCACCTCTGGAAACATTTTTAGAACTTCTCACAGCTAAAGGCAAGTATAGTTTATATTCATTTTCAGAGTTGGAGTAATACTTCATTATTATTTCTATTTTTTCTTAATTTTTAATGAAAAGAATACTTAAAGTCAGTATGTATAAATAGTATTTACTATTTTCACACTTATTTGGTGTGATTGTTAGAATTCCTACGTATAATTTCCTTAGGTAGTTTATTGATATTATTGACTTAGGTATCTTCAACATGTATAAACAATGGGTGCACAATGTGTTAATTTTATAAAATTATCCAAGTTTGATTATTATTATTTTTATAATTTTCTACCTGCATTAAAAAAATTAAAACTATTTTGTAGTCCCATTGTATGTACATATTACATCATCTTTTTTAACTAATATTATTAATTAGCCATTGTTTAATGTTTATGTATTTTATTTTTATTTTTTAGCCATGTTGGCTGATATTGATTACAATCTTCTCGTTGACGCTACTGTGGCTTCTACAAAAGAAAATGTGTTCAACTAAGAATTAAAATATGTATATTTTATTTAAAAGTTGCACATAAGAAAAGTCTTTTATAATCTTTGTGTATAAATTAAATATATTATAATATTATGTATTGTATAGGAATACAATCTAATAAATTAAGTTTAACATAGAGAGAAAAAAGATCATATAAGTAGTACCAAAAGGAATTGAATTACACGATACCAGTCGAGTTTAATAATTGTCTATTAAACATCGTAAATAATTTATAATAACAAAGTCCATTAAATATAAGTGTTTGTGTTTACAAAGTGTAAGATTTATAAGCCGAAGCCCAACCAGTCGTAGTAGTCCATTGTGGGAGTTGATTAAATAATTTTTTCAATTCAGGTGTATATTGATTTGGACCGTGCATTCGATGACCAGATAATCCAATTTCAATTTGAGGTCCCACATGAGTTTTGGGAACCTATATAAAAATCAATATTAGTTTGACATTTATTTGCGACAGAACAACGAATATTTATTTATTCTGTATAATATTTACCTCAATATCGATCCAAAAGTCCCATGGAATAATATCGTTGGCACATGAATAATACACAAAATAAGTAGGACGGTCATTCCATAGTGGTCCTTTGAGAGGTTCGCCATCACTTAAACTCCAATCTTTCAGCTTAATACCATCATATAAAGATAACATGAATGTTATATGATCAGGACCTGTACATCAAAAAAACATTGTTTTTATTTTAGAAAAAAAAAATGAAATGTTTTTTAAAATTAAAAAAATTAATAAATACCAATTGCAGAGAAAGAGAGCCTTTGGACATTATGTAATCTGTGATCCCTGTATGTTAAATTAAGGCTTAACGGTATTTCAACATCTAATGGTTTCGTATCAATCCAATGAGTCTTCCTAAAACATTTAACAGTTTAAAATGTTTATATATACAAACTAACAGACTAAGACAACAAACCATATAAATGTAATAACTGGTATAAAGTATGGTAGTCCACAGTACAGCTCATTGTTACACTCGTCCTGACTTATTTGACGAGCATTTATCAATTCAGGTACATGTCTAACAATAGATTGTGGACTATTCACATCCAGATTTACAATCCACAAACCATTTTGATGATCCCTCAGCGAGCCATTATAGCCATAAAAACTGCGTTCAACATGCTGTAAACAATAATTTATCAAATAAAATTTCACCATAGTGAGAAATTCAGTTATAAAAAAAATAAAAATAAATTACCGCTATCATAAACCGTTGTGGTGCCAAATTATTAGGATCACCAGAATACGGAAATCCAAGTGGCGTAAATACCAAAACTAGAAATGAAACTAATAACACCACTGCTAATGAACTAAACACAGTGTACACTTTTTGAAGTAGTAATACCAACGGATTCTGAACAAAAAAATATATATGTATTAAACATGTGTGTCAAAAGTTATTACTTATAATTGTGCCAGCTATGATATAACTTACATAAAAACTGAATACAAGAGTGAACATAGCTGATGTTATGAGTGACATAACCGATTCAGCATGATTTCCAGATCCTGATCGTCCCATAATGGGAACCACTAAGAGAAGTGCCGCTTGTATCATGTAAGCAGACAACATGAATGGGACAAGCATACAGCCCCAATGTAACCATAATACTTTATATCCTAATTATTACAAAAATATATATTAATTTTAGAAAAGTATTGGTAATTAAAAATATTTTACCATAATCATTATTCAGTATGGTGTTATGTAATAAAATACTGATTGTGTTACAAGTAACAAAGAGAGCAACAGCAAATCCTGACCTAATACGTAGTAATACACATAACAAAAGAATCATAATATACAACAATTGATTGCCATCACGAGAAATGCAGTACATTAAGGATTGTGGGTAATGGGTTCCTTTTTTACCCTGTGAACAAAAAATAACAGATGATTTTCAAGTATTTAATCAAATTAGTATAATAACCAGTAGCCATACCCATAGGAATTTACGACCAAATAAAACCAACAGAACCATTGGTACTAAAATAGTTGGTGTAATATATAAAAATAAGAGCCAAGCTGGTTGAGCAAACCAACTCAAACGACGATCAAGCATCACAACAGTCAGTGATAATACAGCTATTGTGAACAGAGTTGCTAACCATATTAATACAGTTAAGCTTGAGCACTTAAAACATGATTTAAAATAATCTTTAACACTAAAACCTAAACAAAAAAAAGTTAATTTTAACCAAGTAAATATGTGACTACGTCTAACATAGTTTAAATAATGAATGTAATTAAATGTTTTACCAGTAACACGAGTATGACTAGCGTTGTACAAAATTACTAGTAGAGAAATAATAATCACACTAATATTGATTATATCGGATAATACTTCACTCCAATGAACAATAAATATACCCAAAAAATCAAAAAACACCTATAAAGAATCCAACATAAATATTTATAAAAATAAATAAATAAATAATAAATTGTTTACTAAATTTCCCGTGCTGTACTTTTCAACATCTGAAATTTGTACTGAGTTCACTAGTTTTAAAATTAAAGGTAACATATTATCTCCAGTCCTTTGAAATGTACCAAGAGGAATTTTATCTACCGTGTCTAATTTTGTATGGTAAACATAACCATTAGCTGACCAAGCGAAATCAAGACCTGAAAAAAATAAAATAATTAATTAAAAATATTATTATTCAATAATTAAACTGTCATACCAGAAACACGACCAAAGTCACGAAATATTCTATAGTCAGTATCGCCTGGTATAATGCCGCTTTGAAATATTTCCTGAGCCATAGAAGAGGCCAAAGGATAGGGCACAGTATCCGAATAGGCCTGCAAATTAAAATAAAACATACTTAATACAATAAATTTAACCCATTATGGATTTCAAGTTTTACTTCCAAAAGCCACGGATGGTTAGGACCAACTTGAAATAGTATTTCTTTACCGCCAGCACCACAAGCTTCCATGTTGATAAATGCCCGTATACTAGAAGCCCATTTATGTTGAGTAATGAACCCATGTGATGCCTGCATCATATTTTCTTCCGCCCCATTGAAAAGAAAAATGATGTTATTTTTTAAAGGTATTTTAAGGCGTGATATTACACGTAATAATTCTAACATAATTGCACAACTAGCACCATCATCACTTGCTCCTGTAAAACAAAATTATTTATAACAATTAAAAATTTTTTAAAGTTTTTTTTTATATTACCAGGGCTGTCCACGACTGAATCAAAATGGCAGTTAATCAGCAAACTATGACGAGATGCTTTAATGGGACCAATTTTAACAATAATATTTTGTACATTCCTATATACATTTGTCATTCCATCAAGGAATTGCAACGAAAATGCTCCACTAACCCTTTGTAGATCCCATTCAACTTTATGTGAAGGATCAGCTTGTTCAATAATTATCTTAATTTCATCTAATAATAATTGCACTGCTAAAATTTCATTTTCTTTACTTCCTACAGGTCTAGGTCCCATTGATGTCAATTTAACCAAATGATTTCTAGCTCTTTCAGCTACAAATCGGTCTGGATGGTTGTGTTCATTAGATAGTGTCACAGGTTCGGGTAAACTTTTTTCGAGTATAGCCAAAACTGTATAAAAAGCAACTGAAATTACAATACATAATAAAAAATGATGAGGTCCTGCAGGTGTTGATCGTATTCCTTTAGAGTTGTTTTCAAATTTGAATGCTGAATCCTTCACATGTTTTGGTAAAATATCATATTGCTTTGATGATTTTGTTCGGAAACGTAATTTTGCATTAAAATTTGAAAATGGTTCATTCTAAACAAAACATATAATTAATATTTGTTATATTTCGAGTATATTCTAATTAAAAAATTAATAAAATGTCTCATTACTTTGGCACCAATCATGGTTAGTAAATCCTTTGTTTCTCAGTAATCTTTGGTTTGCAAGTGTTTTTCGGTAAACATCCTAATAAAAATTAAATATAAAATAGAATTAACAATGGTATAGCATTATAAGTTAATTATTTATTACTTAAATACAAATAAAATTTATTTGCATGTATTACTAAAAGTCTTAAAATCTCCAAATATTTTAAAGAATCGACATGTTAAATCAAATATACTTAAATTGTACTAGTTATATTTCATTATTTCAACGTATTAATATAAAATACTCCATTAAAAAAATTAATACAACTATACAGCAAAATCTATTTTAAAAACGCTGTCGTAATGTAATAATAAATTTGTTATTTTTACATTGTTTTTCTTACTGAAGCACAAATAAAACAAGATAATAATAAACATATTTTATTTTAATTAAACGCTTTGATTGAACGTATTGATCACAATCGAGATTGAAACATTAAATTCGAAAAACGTGATTTAATCCGTGAAACTTTAAAATATGCAATATTCACAGGTCTAAAACCAAAATACGTAAAACAATAATTTATTATAAATACCTATTTCATTAATCGACGCTTACCCAAAATCGTTTTAGGTAAGTGAATGATTTATATTTATTTTATTTTTTTTTTAATAGGAATCGTTTTACTGTACGTAAGTCAGTCTTTAAGGTTTTAATACAGACAACTGACGTCTGATTATAGCTGAATAAATAATTGAAACGCGTATATTGCTCAATAGCGTTTTCTTTGTGAACCAAGCATTAGTAATACGAAGGATTCCGTAACAAATGACACAATGTATTATACGGTGTTATCGTCTCGTAACCACAACTACTGTACTATCAATTCAAAATAACAATAATATCATCATCGTATCGTACCTTATCGGGCCAACAACTCGTATCAATAATAATTATTCATGACGTTCTAGGATATAATATTATCAGACAAACGATTCCAAAGAGTGTATAATATACTATTTCCAACAGAGATTATAGTGGTAGATTCGGTCGATTCGCTTCGAGAAGAAGGAACTTTGGCGGCCGACTTGTGCGCAGGGGCGTGGTTTCACTTCGCGGTCAGCACTCGGCTTGAAGTTCGAGCCGACTCGGCTGAGTCACCCAGCCCGTAGCCGAGGATCTGACCTCCGCCGACGGAAGACTCGTCACCGCAGCTGATGTTTCCACGCGGTGTTTAGTGTTTACGCTCTTGTAAACAAATATTAACACACAATCTCGTGCAAATACGAGAATAGTGCGTACGTGATTTTTCTTCGACCTATTGTATAACTAATTTATTGTTAAGAGTAAAGGCCAAATCCGGTTACTACGGTTTACGACACGGCTATTAGGCGATAGACCGTATTGCACACGGTAAACATTGAACGCACACTTAAAAATAAACCAACGACGATCGAATAACGCCGCACGAGTCGTTTTTTTATGTTACAGGAGGTACCTACTACCTAACCCGACCAAAATTATCTATAAAAATAAAAAAATTATACATCGCGTCGATCCAACGCGGTTATGTAAATTATGTTACAATAATTGTACGGGCGTACGTTAATAATAATATGTTCGTCTATCAATGCATTTATAAACGTTTTATTTGATTATAAATGTATACAACGACAATTATTAGAAATTAAAACATTTATCTGCACACTTCAAACGATTCGCATACGTTAAAACGGTACCTAATTATTAATAACGAACAACGATCAGAAATATTATAAAAGGGTTGAATACAGTGTTACTGTCCAATGTGTTTAGAGTTAGGTACGACTTTGGTCATCACTTTAATACGTATCTATCTAAACTCTAAGATCAAACTTAGTAATATGTACTTAAATGTAAAATCGAGGTGGATATAATATATCCACCTTGTGTAAAATATTTAGCCTTCTGGATGTATAAGAAAGAGGAATATAATTTTACTATACTGTTATTTGTGAGCAGTAACATCAAAATTGCGTATATATATGTATAACATAACTTTGCGTCTTTGCTGTATAATATATTTCATCTTTAAGTAAGTCACTGTAATGAATGTATCAAATTTAGATAAACCATTGCTACGATGGTTTTTGTATTAATATACATATTTATTATTATTATTAAGTGGTAAGAAAATAAAAAATGTATGAATATTAAATGGTAGAATTATTATTATATTATATTAAGTATTTATGTCCTATTAACTTATTTTTAATATGCGTACACGATGCACATAATATAGGTACAATTATATTAATTATTATACATTATAATATACATTTATTATTTGTATTAAAGTATCAAAATATGAAAACCGCTTTTCAATTAAACAATTTTTGTTTACCTCGATCTTTGAAGCCATCATTAATACTCTCTACTCTCTAGTTCCTTATAGCATTGTTTTTAAACTTTTTTATATTAGCAATTTAATTAAGGCGTTCTTAGGTAGGTAGCGTAATTAGTATCTAAGCCTACTGATGTTGTGTACTTTTTTTTCATACTTTTTAAATATTAAATATTTGCCATATAATAATAATATATTGTTATATTAACATATTAGGTAAAAGCCCATAGGTATTGATTTTAAAAAATTCCATACATAACTCATTTTATTTCAAATCTATTTTTTATATATAGTTCATGCTGTTGATTGGTAGATGTTTTTTAATCGAATTTATTTACAACTATATGTATATATACACAAGTTATAATTTCGTCTGCTGAACTCAACTCATATATTTTATGAGATTCTTAACATTTCTTTTTCAAAAACTGACCAACCTTTCACCTCGGTCCTTACTCCTTTGTTGTTTTTAGTTTCTAAGCCGTGTTTGTCTGTACTGTTTGTTTACTTTTCCTGTTTTTTTTTTCTAAGATTAAGTGGAAATCACCCATGGTAATGACTATAATGAGTAATTATACATTTATACATTATCGCTGTCTTAGTTATTTCTAGGCTCCTAATAGCAATTCATCTTAAAAGTTATTTCGTCATCTTCACTAACTTGTTGTTGGAGAGTACGAATGATTTATAACTATCATTTATCAATATATAATATTATGTACCTAATAATAATAATATTTGGGCTGTCTTAAATTGTATCAGTATAATAATATTCTTTCATTCACAAAATCAGAGGCGTAATTATGAATTGGAGTCCCCGGAACAGTATCAAATAAGTGTAGGCCCCAATGCCCCATCAATTTATGTTACCAACATTCTTCTCACAGTACAGTCATACCTTTAAACTGATAAAATAAAGCTTGTTAGTTGTTGTTACTCTTTGATTCATTTTGCACTGTCTACATTTTTTTTTCAATTATAATAATATACTTACACAAATTAAATCCAGCCCATACTTTTTTATGAAATATGACATATTTTGCACTTTTTAATCCCTATAACGGTATGACGTGAATTTTAAAACAAAATTAAAATAATTTGTTAAAAAACGTAATAATAAAAATTTACGAAGGTCGAAGTCCCTTCCAAGTCCAAGCCCCAGGACATTGCTGCAGTATCTTGCCATACTGTAGATATACGTAAGTGATCCCCATAATTTATATTTTCTGCTGACAGTCCCCGTTATTCCCGTTATTTGTTTAGTTCATTAGAAGTATTGTAATTCTTATTTTTCTCTTATTTATTTCCACCATATTATGTATCATTTTGAGATCGTCATTGCAGAAATCTCAATCATCACTGCATCAAGTTTCATAAAATATCAAGTTTTGTAAATTTAATTTCTCGTTTAAGTTGTTTAAATCTTTCTGGTTTTCGTAACGTTCCTGTTTTAGTTGAAATAATTTAATTTTTAATATTTTGTCTTCCCTTTGGCATAAATTTTGTTATTCTGTAATTCCCTACTGCAATCCGAATCTCCAGTTTCTCGATGCCTTCTCCATTGCAGTAGTATATTTGGTATCCATTATTTACAAGAATTTATACTTAATTTTAACAATTTTGTTCTATATGTCTAAATTCATTTTAGTCGTATTTTACGACGGCCTTAGACTACCATAACTTGTGAGTGTATTCTAGCCCACAGGGGTTGTGTATCTAATAAGTAAATTATAAAATATTTAATTAAAACCAATTATGTAATTATAAAAAGATTTCTATTTATTATTAGCAATAAAATGACTCATCAAATAAATATAATATTAATACATAATGTTTTATAATTATAGCTTATCATTTTAATTAATTCATAATAATAGGTAATTATAATATTAAGAATTTTCTATACATTATTTTATAGAACGTATAATCATATTATACAGTCATTTTATCGTGCATCATGTATTTACAGTAAACGCTAAATGAAACTTGAGTAAATGAGTAATTAGTATATTATATTCAACTCCAACACAGCAAAAAGCTTTTAGTCTAAGAATAATATTTTCGAATTAAGATAAAATAATTTTAATCAATATTTTTCATTTGAATAATTAATTTTGTCAAATTATCAATTTAAATACAGCTTATGTATTTTATAAATTTTTAAATTGTTATAATAGTAACTTTTGAAGGTCCTAGTATTAAGACGCTTCACAATAATACAAAAAAAAAATGGATAATCTAATCTCTGAATCAATCCACATTCCACATTTTGTTTTAATCTATATTTGACATATATTACATATTTACATTAGTACATAATATTATCTTGTCATATAATGAAATATCATAGATCATCTAATACTAGTTACTAGTAATACTTATATCATAGGTGCCTACTTAATTTATATACCAATGGACCTTTGCAAGAATAAAACGCAATCGACGTATTTGAATATTTCATTTACTAGATATAATACATTTCGTATCAGATTTTTTACATTTGAATGTAATATCAATTATTATTATACGTTATAACTTATAACTAAACAAAAAATAATTATCAGTTAATTAATTATAGTAATTTAATAATTAATAATAAGTAATAAATTATCTGTTAATAAAATATTATAATTATCAAAGCACTTATATAAACATTATTATGGATTATATAATAATATATTACTAAGTATAATATATGTAAAATTATTATTTTATCCTTGATAGATAATATTTATGTTTCAAGTACCTAACTGTCCAAATTTAAGTAGTTATTAGTTTATTACAATGAAAATTAAGCTACACATTACGCATAAATTGCAGGAGTAATTATAAATTAATACCTACAACTTAGAAGAAATAAAATAAACAATAGGTACTTAATTGATTGTTTTTAAACATTTTTTTTATTTATAATATCCATTATAAAGAGTTGAATTATTCTCCTTTTTAACTTAAAAAATATTCTGGTTAAAATAAAGACATGCAATGTTTTTCTGTAATTGATAATAATTTAAAAAGGTAGTTAATGATTAAACATTAAAATTAAAACTTGTTAATACATTACTTACTGCAGTACCTGAACATAATATACATAACAAATTGTAATATTTAAAAAGTAACACTTTTGCCTATATTGCTATTAGGTATAAATAGGCTAAAAAACATCTCATATATTTACTAAAACCTAACCTAACCTCTCTCGAATAATTACAATAGCCAGTAGGAATCATTAAATTATTTAATCTGTGTCTACAAACAATGTCATAGTAGCAAAAAAAAAAACTAGAAATATTTTTTAATGCCGATATCAAAAGACTAAAGAAATATAATAATAAATTGTCAAAATTAGTAGTGAAATTATGAGTGATATGGCCCTTCTTACATGCCTCTGCAGACACCTTTGTCAGAATCAAAATGTACGAAAATAATCTATATAATATACACATTGTTTACTGCGACCCAAGAACGACGACTTAAAGTAACAATCACTATTTAAATTCTTACTGCATTACTACATAATAATAACATAATGATAATTTTATATTGATTTTAAATGACTGCTGAATTATTAATTAGCTTTTTCTGCAGATTTTAAAAATTTATACAATATGTACAAGACGACATTTAGATTTCGAAATGAAGAAGTTCCAACTTTTAAATTTTTGGAAAATATAATTATTAAATTTAAGTTTATTTAACTATATTATGTAATGTAGTTAGTTAGTACCTACTTATAATTAAATGGCGTATCCGTTGGTCAAGAATTGGATAAAATTTAAAAATTAGCCACTATCAAATGAGAGATACAATGAACGAAATAGTTCTAGTTCATAATAATTAACACTATAATAAGACGTATATAGAAGTTAATGTTCCGTATTTCCGATAATTATGAAACCGTTTTGAAAACAAAAATTATGAATTGTAAAATATATATTTTACTAACTCAGTGAAATAATCACGGTTATAAAAAATTTTAAAGGCTTTTAAACACTACCATATAAACTGATATCGGCGTACAAACATATGGATTACTCATAAATATATTGTAATTTATAGCAATATAGTTTATATATTATAGTGGGAGGGGTAATATACTACAACTCATAGGAAAACAATCATTAAACATTTTCGTTATTTTCATACTGTTATTATACAAAAAAAAAGTACCTAGTGTATCATTCAGTAAATATTTATAATAACATAATCAATATTTTAGAATTAACAAAATAGATCTGTATATAAACTGTAAAGTGATGTAAGTATCGTTATTATTTTGACGGTAGTTCAACTCAATAATTATTTATACATAAAAAATTTAAAAACTAATACGTTTATAACAGGTTAATACTTAAATTAAATAATACCCAATTTATAACTATTATTTGTGTATAGTTTTGTTTTTCTTAAATAAAAATCTAGGTAAAGCAAATAGATGGTATTTGCTGTTTGGCATTAGCTGGTATTAGGTACTTAACATAATATATATTAAATTATATGATGTATCCATTAAAATTGTTAACCCATAGGAATAAATCACATTGATTCAACTACAAAATATAAGAACACTTGTTCGTTAATAACGCAGGTATTGCAAATAAAAATATATGTATATACATTTAAATTGTTAATATGTAATATTTGTTTCTGACTTCTGTGTGATAAAAAGAACAATAGATATTACCATTGCAGTACTATCAATACGTAAAAGGCGAAACAAACTTAGTTTATTATTCGATACAATTTAAATTGCATTCGTTGATTTGTATAATAATATATTATATATATTATTATATATTATAACTTCAAAATAAAAATTAAAATCGAGTCTTTATAAACTTTAAATCAAATGTAAAAACGAGTTATACATACTTATATATTAATGTATTATAAATACCTTAAAAATAAGTTTTTATTTTAAATATCTCATTCGAATTTTAAACATCTAAAGTTTGTTTTTCAATTTGGGACTCAGGTAAGCTTAAAATATATATGCAACTATAAATAATTATTTTAACACAGTTTCTAGGTATTATATTTTATATTAAAACCTTAAACCTTTAGGAAATAGTTCATTTAAAATACAATTTATTCATTTATTAATTTTATTTAAAATATAACTTATAATTTTTTAAGTTTATTATAGTGAATGCGCACAAGCTTGTAATCAAATTATCTTTTTTTATAAAATAATTAGGTTTCTATTTTGCTAACGATTCGATTAAATATGTAAATTTTAAAAGGCTATTAAGCATATACGTATCATGCACAAAAAGTTGTGGGTCGAATTTTAATTTAATTACCTATGTTAATATAGGAATGAATATAATGTATATTAGAATTGGAAATAAAAAACCGCAGCGTAATCGCGATATTATCAAATAGTACTATATTTACTTAAATACATATTAAAAATGATTACAAAAATGCTTACTGCTCACTACAGTTTACACCTATTTGAAAACATAATTATTTTGTTTGATAAAAATGTATGATGTCAGTACGGATCTATATAGGTAGCCTGTAACATAGACTTTTGTTAGTTTAGTGTATTTTTAACCATGCAACATCGTTTTGCTTCGCTTATCTCGCTTGTTTTGGATATATTACTATATTAGATGTATATATATGTACACAATTTTTGTGTGAACTGAGGTCAACAGGTTTTTTATAAATTTATAAACCATATCTAACATATTCTGTGATATACCTAATATAAATCTAGTTATTTATTGTATAATTAGAAACCTACCGGGATAAAAATATAAAATAGTATTTATTTATATGTTGAGTTGTTAGTGTACTTTTGTAGAGACAATAGGTAGGTAGACGTACACTGTGTCAACTGTGTGTAAGTACACACTATATGGCTAATATACTACATATATAACTGAATAGATACTATATAATAACGGAATTAATGCAGTACCTACAACCAAAATGTAAATTATTTTTTAGCCACGTATACGTTGTACGATGGGTATCATAATATTATTATCATAAGTATATAATATAAAACAACTATTTCAAAAGTACGTTTTTAATATTTCTCATACAAGGACAAACAGCAGACTATTGTTAAAAAATTTAACAATAACCTATATTTTAAATGTAAAAACATTGTATATTTATATTACTTATAAAGTTATGTATGTAAAAATGATAATTCATATAAAAGATAAAACAAAAGTTATTGACACAAAGTATCTATCCATAGAAAATATATTAATAATCTATTAAAGAAGTGACCAACGTCCAATACTGATACAAAAAAAAATGCTCACAACTTTAATTTACTTATAGGTATTATATTTATATAAGTATAAGGTATTATTTGTTTTTTTTTTATAGTAAAGCTCTACCGCCTGCAATTTCAAATCAATTGTCAAAATAATAAATAAAAGGTATGTATTGTAATAATGAATAACTATTGTTCTTAAATGTATATCACTATAATTAAATTTTTCAATACAATTTTATCTAAACCGTGTATACCTACAATCAATCTCTTTACTACAATATTTTTTGAACTCCACCTCCCCCCCCTTATTTTTTATCACTTGGTTTGCATCAGTATTCAGTATCATTATTTAAATAGGCATTAAGTTATAAAATAATGTTTAATTGGTTTGATAAATAATTTCAAAATTAATAAATTATTAAACACCTATTATGGTATTATACATTTATACCTATATAGGTAAATGAACTTATACGCATGCTCACGTTTATTAAAAATATACTTAGGCGCTTTAATGTACCTAATGAAAGTAGGTATACAAAGTGTACATCTTTATTGAGGAGTAAGTCTCTGTAGTTTGTAATGTATATATTGAATTTGAATTCATTAATAAATCATTACATTTATGAGAACAATTCCGCGAACGGTTCTACAAACTGTCTATGAGCCTATATTACTAAATATTATATTTTTCATTTATATTGCTTTATTAAAATAATCTATTCTAATTTTAGTCATACGGACATACAGTGGATTGAATTCATTTAAATAGTGTGGGTGTAAATGTGTTATATAAGATAATAGAACCCTCATAGTAAAACTTTAGGGTTTAAACGTTAAAACATTTTAATATAAGATAAATATAATATAGTAGATTGGTATGGCCTATTGCAATATTTTGCAGAATTTAAACATAAGAAATTGTGTATTATAGGCAAGACCAAATTCAAATTATAAATAATGTAAGAAATAAAATATTTCTTCAGTTTTGACAATAACTTACTAAGTGGATACCTATATGAGTATATGACTATTATAATTTTTGTAAAAAATGTTAGCAATAATTTTTTGATGCACGGGTTAGGCGAATAGGGTTAATAGCCGTAATAAAATAATTTTAAAGTGTTTCGGCACACGTCTATGAGTTTTTCATAAATATACATTCCTAAATACCTATAGTTCCTTTATCTATTAGATAGCGTAAGTAGTTTAAACTAGTTTTGCTATGAGAGGTTGAATGAATTTATACACTGAATGGTGAATATAGGTATTAATGTATAATAATAATATAGGTAATGTTATATTTAAATATTTAATATTCTCACCCTACCTAATTAATATTGTATAGGTTAGTTTTAAATATATTATATAAATACTAATACTATTAACACTATATATACACAGCATAACAACTGCAGCGACGAGGCGGACGCTTAAACATCACATGTATCGTAATACCATTGATACCGTGGTGTACACACGGACTATACCATAGAGTCTGCAAGACGAAATATGTAGATAGATATTATATACTAGGTATATACTTACCAAAATACGTCGGACATCGCGATGATGGCGGAAGATTCCTACTGCAGTTGCAGCACGACGGCGCCGGACGACAGTTGCAGCTGTGACCGACCGGATGTTCACGGGCTCGATTTGGCGACTTCGCAGTTCGAGGTCGTTATTCGTCAACCCTCACAGACGTCGGACTGCAGCGACAAACCGCAGTCGTCGAAGAGATCACAACGCGCGTACAGTTCGATGACCGTGCAGGCCGGAAAGACGAACGACGAGGTCCGGAAACAGTTTACGGGCAGCGCGGAAGCGTTGCATCGCTCGTCGGCGGACGACGAGTACTGCGACGGCCGTCCTCCGACCCCAGAGCAGCGCAGTCACAGCAGTGAGCTAACAGCCGTCGGCCCGGAAGCTCCGAACTTGCTGCGGACTACCGATCCGCAAGCTCTACCCGACATTTCCACCACCGAATTACAGGTTGCAGCAACGGACCAGCAGCTGCGAGAGTCCGACTTCTGCGCAACCGATGACCCGCCAACTGCCCAATTCTATACAAACGACTTCTGCGCGGTAATAATGCCTAACGCTAGTGACGACTTTGACGCGGTGGACTTGACGGTAGACGACTACCGCCCGAGATCCTTCGACGTTGACAGCTGGGGAGACCGGGGGTCCACGATTGATTCGGTTCAGGCTCGATCTCTGGAAAGTGGAACGTGGGGGATCGGGGTACAGCAGATGACTAGAGACGTCCGGAAGGAAAATGGTTCGCTGTGGACGAGGATTAAAAATTACATATGTGACAGACTGTGCTTTCGACGACGGTAGATAATAATTATTAATGTATAGAAGTATAATATTCGAGAAATAATTTTCCTTATGTTAAGAGAAAATTAAAAGATCCACCGAAATTAAAAAAAAAAAAAAACAAATTGCACCTACTTATATACATCTAAACTATTTTTCATTTAATGATGTTCTTTTCCGCACATTTTTGGTAATTTGCAGGGTCGTACCATATTGATATATGTATACTTATAATAGTTTTCAATTTAAACCCTCTCGATAAAAGCCAAAAGTTATTTCTGCGCAACCAGTCGGTAACCTGGTTGGGACCACTTCTGAAAGATTTTCTTACAAAAAAAAAATGTATGAAAAATAATTCAAAAATTAGTCGTTTGCAAGTATGTATAAGTATAAAGGTGATTATGTGGATAAACAGTTTATATCTCGCGGAGATATGTATCACCATTTAGAGGTTTTGAATAAGGGAGGGAAGAGAGAGCAATAATTTTGATGATGGTCATGTTATTTTTTTGTTTTTTGACATCCTTTTCCACATTAAAATGACGCCACTGATGTAACAGTTTTTTTTTTTTTTAATATGCTATAAATGAATATCATTAATCACAAAAATTAAATTATTAATTAGTGATGCTAAAAGCAAAATGATACTAACATTGCTTTACACTAGCCTAAAAAGTAAAAATTCATTCAAAACACAAAATCATAGTAAAAATTGTATACTTAAAATGAACTTTTCAAGCTTTCATTTGATCAGTGCTTTTTTTTCTTACTTCCAAATGTAAATAAAGGCTATAATACCTAATATTTTGGTATGATTAAGGAAACTTTCTATATGTCAAATTAATACATAATATTATACTCAGAAAAATTAAATCGAATAGTTTTTTGAAAATCAATACTGTCACAATGACTATATTTTAACGATTACCGATGCATTATTGTTTTGAAATGCAAGCGTAATCATAAAATAATAAAATTACACACACTTATAAACCAACGGCCATAACTGTCATTAACTGGGATTTAAAAGTTATAGTGCTCATAGTCATAACCCATAATTAATAAATATACATAGATAAAGAGTGCCAAGAAGTCCTGTACACAGTCAAGCTCGCATATAGAAAAAAACAGTAAAACTTGGGTGAATTTTAAGAGTTCTTGTAGTGATGAAAGGCTAAGCATTGGGTACTAGAAACAACTATTACCTAAGTGTCTAGAATTCCTTAGATTCATATTTAAGCTAATGTTAACACTTTAAATAAAAATGGACAATGTACTACGTCCATTGTTTGCACACAATCCATATTTTGTAAAAGGTAATTTTAACATTTTATAGTAAAAGCGTCGGTGTGATAAAATAACAAATCAATTGATATTGATTATAAATGTTTTATTAAGATTAAATTACTAATGTTGTATACAAATTATATGTTTTCTACACAAGTAGAATGAATTATAGATAAAAATAATATTAATTTATGTAGGTACAATATTAAATTTATGATGTAAATGTGATATTTATATAGTTGTATACATTATAAATATTATAGGCTGTATTAGGTTAGGTATTATTATAAAAGCATAATAATAATTCGTGTCGATTTAAAATTCTTGCATAGTTATATTTTCGATAGAGTTTAAAATTATAAATATTAAAATAATTTGGTATTATTTTCCTGTTTGTGTATGATTGGCTTGTCTGTACAAAACATTTGCAAGAACTTTTTACATCAAACAAATAGCATTGTAATAAAATATAGTTCTATCAAAGTTCTACAATCAAATTGTGGAATAATTAAAAAAAACTTTAGTCATTTATAATTAATAAAAGTACAGTAAAACCTCCTTATGACAGATTTGCTTGGGACCAACTGATTTTTCCGTTGTAAAAAAGTTTCCATTATTCGAGGATCGGATCATTGAAAGGTTTTACTGTATATAAAAATATGAACAAATTCAAACCAATTTGCACATTTTTTTATATTATTTCAGAATAAAAATACAACATAAATCCAGTCTTTTTAAAAAAAAAAAAAAAATGTTTATAAAATGGTGAATTATTGTACATTGTAAAAACAAGTTACACAATATAAGATAATATCATTAATTTTATATTATATTAATAATTAATAAAAAAATTCTACATTGAAATTCACATTCTTATTAAAAATCATTGTATCAGTTATTAATTAAATATAAAAGTTTGTTTATAAATAAGAAAGTACAACTATTGAACTCAAATAAAAACATTGAATCAACAAGAAAATTGTATACACAACCATAGTGAGATTATTTAACGATACAATAGTATCAGATTATACAGTAGTTTTAACTTAAACCATATAAATTTCAAAAGGAAAATATTAAAAATAATATTCTTGCAGAATATGTGTCACCATAGTATAATAATTAAATTACTAGTTATTTAGACATTACATTTAATTTTAAGATCGTATAGCTCTAGTAGAATACAAAACAAAATAAATTTTAATTCGATACTGAATTACTATTACTATTAGTATAAATATTAATCTTGGTATTTGTGTACATATACGCAAAAATAGTATTTATTTAAAATCAAAATTAATTCTGACAGTCAATCACATGTAAAACATCACAATTCAGTTAATACGTATTTGGTATTTCAGTATTTGACAAATAATGTTTAGAAAAGGAACCAACAAAATAAACCAAATAAGGCAGAAAACAAATAATATTAAAACAAATTTATAGCCTTGCGATTTTTATTTCTTCCAAATAAATCGTCAAAACTCAGGAACAACGAAAAGAAAACTAAAACTAATTATTACATATTAAATAAAACAATTTAGAATATTTAAATTTTGTATACAATTGTAATTAAAAAAAAAAAAAATAATAATAATAATTTTGAATAATCAAAAAGTAATCTGAGAAAAAAAATAGTTTATCAAAACATACAAAAATAATCCTATTTTTTTTTTCAAAATATTTATTTCTTAATTGACTCATATATTTTATGATAATTCATAAATATATATACAAAATATTGTGCTGGTATATTATTTTAAGGCAAACACACGAAGTCTTATATTTTTATGCATATATATGAAAAGTAATTCTAACCATAATCAGTTCAAAACTAGGTAACTTAATATTTAAGATAATAATATTCTTTTGATAGCCAGACTATAAAAGTCAAAAATTTAAAGATAAGGATAAAAAGAAAAATTTAGTCGTTCACAAACCTTCGTTTCTCAGTTGATGGCACAAATAAATATAATAATATTAATAATAACATGCTTTGGCTTTTTTAAGAACAGCTATTGTTATTGTGATGTGTATTTAACAATTTACTTCAGTCGATTTTAATGGTTGCATTCCTGAAATAATTATTTAAATTCAAATAAATAAGAAATATAAACAATATCAACAATTATTATGTGTAAAAGGAACCCAAATATTATTTTCATGTATTAATTGTACCAAATAAATATTAAAATTATCAATTAACCTATTTTAACTTTAACATTATATTATTGGTAAAAGGATTATTCAACTTTATTAAGATTGAGTTACCAATTAAGAATATCGAAGAAATTAAAGTTTTCTACAAAAAATGTATTATGTTTTTTTTTTTTTATTATTTATTGAGATAAATGAATTATTAGAAAGAATTCAAAAAGGGTCCAATGATAGATTAAATAAAGTAAAATATTGATAGAAAGTTTTTATACAAACAAATTACACATAACATGAATATAATATTAGATCCTGAATTATTTTAAGCAAAACAAATCCAAAGTACACAAACCCATAAATTGAGGATAAACAGGATAAGCTCCTGGTGGTAAATGATGAGTAACTTCTTTTTTTGGTATATTTTGTTCTTGAGATTCATTGGGCAAAGAAACGGCAGCAACCATATTTGCATTATCGTTTGAATCTTCTATTTAAAACAAAATATAAAACATTCAAAATACATAATAAATTAATTTTTTTCTACTCTACATTAATGAAATTAATAATATAAAATTTATTATTTTTAGACATATATTTTTGTCATATCTTAAAGTATAAATTGAGTATTAATATATCGATTAAACACTTTTAATTCTAAATTTAAAACTGGTAAGTGCTTCATATAATAATATAATCTAAATGATTATGTTTTGCATACTTTTGTTTGAATTAATAAGTATAATAAAATAAAGATAAATTTAGAGTAAAAAAAAAATAGGTATTCTATAAGCAGATTTTTTATTTATTAGCTTTTATATCACATTATGTGTAGGTTCAAATGATAAATTGAGTTCAATTTACCACTTGGCTTTAATAATTACAGATGTACAATGATTTATGAACCAGTATTTATAATAATAATTTATTATGATGTAACATACATAACAAAAATATGTGGGTTTAAATAGAAACGATCATAAAAATTGAAAACCTATACTCCTGAATTTGGAAGTTAAATAAATTATTATAGACTACTTTACAAACATACAAAGAAAACAAATTAATGATGGTTAAATTTGGGACAGAATTGGCTACATTTGAGCAGAACAATTTTAATTAATTATTTTAGGGTTACCCAAAATATTTTAATAGGCTATCTTAAAAAAAATGAACTATTATATCTTTTGGTTATTTTATTAATATTGCAAAAACTAAAGGACAATAATATATTAAAATATGTAGAGTAATATGCAAAATATTGGTTTTCTGTGATTTTGTTTAACAAATCTTCATAACATTATTTTTTTACACTAAATTATAATTTATAAGATTAAAATTACCAGTTCACACAAATAAAAAACTATTTCTATAATAATTGCAAAAAGTATACAGTAAGACTATGTTTGCAAATACATTATGTACTTATATATCACTTTTAGTTATGCCTAAATTGGCTAAATTATAAAATATTAAAATTTAAGTTTTGAGAGGAATGAGGAAGTTTTCTAATTTTGTAAAATTTTTATACAATTAAGCTGATGTAAACACCAGTAAAAGTACTAATAATACTATTGGTTATTAAAAGATTATTATTGAAAAATTATGAATACATATTTTATAATTTAAGTATGGAGAATATTTTATGGCATCAGACAAAGAATATAAAAATGAATAATTTATCTTTTTTTTTAGGTATAAACACAAACTATTGTTCTAGCTAAGAATTAATACACAGATATAATCATAATCCTAGTATTAGTTCTGATTTCTTTATCATTTAGTAGATAAAAATAGTATACATTTTAGTTCAATATCTACACAGGTAGGTTAAAACATTTTTTTTTTTATAAAATAACTAATCAGTGATATCATTAACTAATAAATAGGTACTTATATTTTATTTAACACAATAAATATATATATATATAGTAATAGTATAAACTGTAATTCATATTGACCAGTATTACCAATGAATTCTTTGAAAAGAAAATAATAAACCTTATATTTTCATGAAAAAATACTCATATAACAATTAAGAAGAAACAATTCATTTAGATTTTATTATTCATACCTACCTATTCATTATTGGTTCATAAAAATGTAATTTATCTTGAATAAACCATAATATTTAAAACTGATAACCAAGTTATAATATAAACATACACTATGTATAAAACTGTGTTACATACATAAGCCATATTAGGTACTAAATGATATATACTATACTGTGTCCATAGACTGTACTAATTTATATTATTTAAGCATTATAAATTCATGGCTAAAGCCTCATTTCCTTTTCTAAGAAATCTAAGCAGTGGTGTAGCCAACGAGTAGGCCTGATAGGCATAAATGTTTTATATCGTAATGTGTAGTCTATATGACTACTATAGATAGGTAATATTAGTTTTAAAATTTAAAATAAATTCACATAATATACGACACTCTGTTACCTTTTTATTTAATAAAAATATTCATTGATTACCCTTACATTAAAATATCGCGTCTACCCAAGTAAAAGTGCTTAGCTACGCCACTGCACCTAAGCATGCTGAAGTGGTAAATTGGTAATTATTGTTAATTTGGCAGCAGTGGCGGCGTGAAGGAGGTTTATATGATGCTGCTGCGTCACAAAAAAAAAAAAGTGGTGGTGGGTGGATGGGAAGTTGTGAAATATATTTTAGAAATGAGTAAGAATAATTCATTAGACATAATATAATATACTAATACTTAAATATTAAATTACTATTACGATTTTAATGATATTAAAAATAATTTACATTTCAAAAATCCATAGTATGTTTTTTTGGAGTTAATAACTAAAAACAGTATTATGAAGTATTGTAAATATGATAGAAAATGTATGGATCATTTTTATCTCCATAATGATAGCCTTAAATATAAGTTTAGTGAAGATAGGAATGCCATATTTATATGTTTAATATCAATAGTTGCGAATTGTAGCGTATGAGTCACAGGTGAATCATACAAAACAAAACAATTATATGAAATGGAATTTTAACCTACATAGTATTACTAAATAAATGCTCTTCTGTGTATTAATAAATAGTAAAACAATTATATCTTATGATTTCAATATTTTAAATATTTATGCTTATTTTTTAAAATATTGATATTCCTGAGGATAAAAAAAAAATTCATTTTTCTTAAAATATATTTGGTATTTCCCTATAAAACCAACATAAAATTTAAATAAATATAACTCATTATTAATTATAATTTATAACCATAGTGCCAGGCCTAGTGATTTTTACACAAGGTAAAGATTTAAACATATCCTTAAAATTTTGCTTACATAACTTACACCTTAAACCGACCATGCAGTTAACTACAATATCTTATGATTTTATACGTACTGTAAGCCGGGCGACGACGACTCATGATGCAATAACATGGAATACAAATACAAATAATACAACACGTCAATATCAGGCCAACAATTACGATCAGAAGTGTTAACAGGTCTGGCAAATATTTTAGAATTCTAAAACAAATTTAAAAACGAATAAGTACATTAATAGGTATATCGAATCATATAATATTCTATATTCATAAACGTATAGTTTTCGTTAGGTACATAATATCTAAAAGTACAGTTTTTAAGTCGACACTAGGTAGTCTAAGCTCGAAAACCGTATCTTTATACGAATAAATAATAAAATGATTATTTACATATGACGTAAATGGTCAGCACCGTTGCAGCAATCGACGCTGTCGTACTTGTCGTAGCAGCAAAACTTTGCGTCTTTTGCCGACTCCGACGATGGGCAAGTCATCAGACGTTCTCTTATAAAAGTTCCGTTCGTAGTTTTCTTTACCGTACAGTTTTCGCCTGAAAACAGAAAGATTTTCGTTAGACACGTCACGACAACGATTCCAATAGGTCTACTGCGAGTTAAGACTTACATTGAACTAACGTCACCAATATTACGAGATACGCGACCACCGACACAATCTTTTTAACGGCACTCATGACGGAGACGACGTTTAAACGGCGAGTGCAAAGGTTAACACTGATTCAGTATAATTCGACAATTATAAATTCGTTCGACCGAGATGGCTAACGACGGTTATTTAAGTGGTTAATGGACGTAAACGGACAGTAAAAAAAATGTATTCATGTCTCGTTAAAAAACGATAATAAAATTAATAATAATTACGATTAGAGGAGTATTAACGAGTGGTGTTCAAGATCGCGACTTAATGACGATCATTTGAGCAAGGTGCAGACTGACTGGATACGACTACGTGAGACACTGATGATCACTGATCACCGTCGGCCGTCGTAGTGCCGCTGAATTGGCGAAGTACTCAAGTGACGGACGCGACGCACGGACATCGAATACAAAGATTAAATAGGTCTAAACGTATCCAGTTCCAGTATTTTGCTGTTGTCGTACACCACAGACCTGTCCTATTATACCTATACCTATTGTAATCTGTGATTAAAGTGTGTTGTATTGTTGTGCACGCGAATTGGATTTTGGACTATTTCGAGTGATATTTTGTGGGTGGAGCGACCAAAAAAAAAAAAGGGGTGCGATGAAACGCAAAGAGGTCGTACGCACGACAAATACGATCGTCTTTGAAAAGTATTTTCGACCTTGTGATAAAATGTAATCAAAGTTTTCACGACGATACGCCGCACCCGCCTTGTGAGTCGAAAGTTCAAACTCGATTCGCACCCGACTTGTTTACGCCTTTACGGTATTATTTAACTTACCATTATTATTTGCTATCGTTCGATTTTCGAAGTTTCAAGCATTTACACTGTCGTTGAATAGGTATACAGAAAACCGTATTACACTGTAATTAGTACTTACGATATAGTCGGCGATAAGCGATTTTCGTACGCTTAAATCCGTTAGAGTCGAAGATTTCGTTTTTGAACGAGCCTGCAATCTCAGAGGTGAGGTTTAGTTCGGTTGAAGTGTTCACAGAACATTAATTCTCACACAAGTTTTATTTGACATAATAAAATAATCAATATGAATTTGAAGTTTTGTGCCAATTTATCGTTTATGTACCAAGAAGCAAATTGTCTTTTAGAGAGGTACAGTCTGGCGGCTAAATCTGGATTTACTTCTGTAGAGTGTGCATTTCCATACTCGGATCCTTTAGAGAAAGTAGTGCAAGCGAAAACGGATGCCAATGTGCAACAGATTTTGATAAATGCGCCTAGGGGCGAACCCAATGAACTAGGATTTGCTGCAATTCCAAATATGGAGGATAGTTTTCGTTCGTCTATTGATTTGGCTATATCTTATGCAAAAGCTTTAAACTGTTCCAAGATCCATGTAATGGCAGGCATAGTTGTTCAACCAACAGAAGTTAATCATCAGACTTATGAAAAGAATTTAACTTATGCTGCGCAAATCTTTGAAACTAAAGGCATTATGGGTGTAATTGAACCTATCAATAAATATTCAGCTCCAGGATATTATTTAAATTCATATGAACGAGCAATTGATGTTTTGAAAAAAATTAATAGCCCTAACTTGAAGCTACAACTAGATATATTTCATTTGCAACAGATCAAAGGAGACCTTACAAATAACATTAAGAGCTTACTACCTTATGTAGGACATATTCAATTAGCTCAAGTTCCTGCACGTAATGAACCAAATACTCCAGGTGAAATAGATTACAATTATATTTTTCAACTATTAGAAGAACTTAAGTATGATGAATGGATCGGTTTAGAATACACCCCTAAAGACGATACTGACAAAGGTTTATCGTGGCTAAGAGATTTAAAAAGAACTGTAACATTTTGATGAGAAATATTTAATTAAGTATATTACAACTTACAAGCATTTAAAAAAATAAATTAACAATACAATTAAACTTATTCTATAATCCAGAGCATATTTACTCCAGTTTTTCCAAGGTTGACACTTTCTAACAATCCATTTTCAGTCGTTTTAATGTGATGTAGGAACAATAAAACCGTAAAGAAAAAATTATTACGACCCTGAAACAAAATTAAAAATCTATAAAATGTCTTTTATTTTACTTTTTATATTGTATCATTATTATCAAATCAATCATAAACTGTGTATATTAATAATATATTGTATTAATAAAATGAGTAAAATGTATTACCTTTGGAAAATTATGTGTTTCTTTACCAATTTTTAAACTGTAATGAGGTGGAATATTAGATTGTTGAAAAATGACCGCTTGTTTATTATCAGATTTTAATTTTTCCGGATATTTAATCAGATGTTGAACAGAAAATGGGTTTTTTCCCTTAAGACGTGTTAATGGGGATAACTGAGAATCTAAGTATGTAGCTAATAAATGCATCACTAACTAAAAACAAATAAAATAATTTTATATTAATAAATTAAGTTAATCAATGTTAGTTACACATTTTCACAAAATAATCCTTACAACTGCGTCAGATGGTAATTCACTATTCCATTCTTTTCCTTTAAATGTTCCACCAGAATTCCACCGATATTCGGTTAAACAAGGACCTTTGGCTAATTCTGAAATAAAAAAATTATAAATAAAATACTCTTTTAAAATTATTATAATTAATTGGGTACAAGTGAAAAGGTTTATGTTCTCCCTACGACCAAAAAAAAAAAAAAAACCCTTGAAAATATACCATCGCATCATTTATTGACGTGATGAAGAATATGTTAATATTCAAATATAAATTTGTAATGATTATTAAGAATAATTTTAATTATTCTTAATAAGATTTGCTACTGAAGACATTGTCTCTTGTTATTTCATTATCTTAAAAATGTATATAAAAACAGTATGTAATAACATTAGGAAATGTTTATGTTTGTGTTGTATACATACGAAACATTTATATTTAAAAAAATAGAAATTTCTTAATCTATCATAATGAAAGATAAGATATTTTGTATGATTGCATATAGAAATCACTGTAGTATATGAAGTATATAGTTTATTTTATAGACAAAAAAGTGTAGTAAAGTAATGGCCATTTAACATTTTGAACAAAGAAACATGGATAAAATGGCATTCATTCAGTTTTTTTTTTTTTTTTTAAGAATGTAAAACATAAAATACATGTATATTGTATACATAAATCAATAACTCATAAAAGAAGTTAACTATTTTCAATGACTGATGTTGACCGTTAGTAATGTATTGTTGGCAAGTCAAAAAGGCGAGGGATGTATCAACTATGATGCGTTTTGGTTGAGATACAATTTACTTCTATTACCAGTATACTCCACATTATTTTTTATTTATTTACCTCTTATGCGTTGAACTATATATTCTTGATTTGAAGATACTTCAAGATACGGAATAATAAACTGTAAATTAGGAATAGTTTGAGCAGCCTGTATTGTATGTGTAGTTTTTTTTAGTCTTTCTAAACCAACATTTCCTATTGATACATCAACAAATCCTTGGTTGTATAACGCTCGATCAACATTTTCAATTTCTTTTACCAATGGAGAAATAATTGTTTGTGAAATCCACTAAAAAAATCAAATATTCTATCAAAACTTAATTTAATTAATATTAAATAAGAATTCAACTTACAGTTCTCAAATTAACAGACCATCTTTCAACTTTATTATTATCGACTTTAAACTTGCGCCATACTTCTGAAGCCATAGCAACAGTAGAAGTACTTTCATTAAGTTCAGATTTTGATTGTTCAGCTAATATAAAAAAAAATTAAGACATTTAAGCTTAAATATAATCTGTATTTTACCAACTTACGTGATGATGCTACTTGATAAATAGAATTTTGTAGCATTGAAGAAACAGATGTATTTGAACAACCAGAACGTTCCCACATAGACATGCTTCTCTGTTCAGAATCACGTTCTAGAAGTATAATTTAATTTACGTATATAAATGTATTTATTATTTTTAGTAAATAATTGGTATAAAAATATAATGATCTTAAAATATTTATAATTTGATTTTATATTTTTGATAAATTTAACTATTGTTAAAAATAAAATAGTCATGAGCGAACTTAAATAATGTAGATTCAAACATCTTGTGTATATCAAACCATGTAAAATGGTCTTTTAACAAATGTAATTGTTCAGTTAAAAAAAAATTACAACATTGATTGATTTATATTAAAAGCCATGAATTAAAATAAAACATTACCAGTGAAAGAAATGCTATTTTTGTTGTCATAGTCTTTTAAGTATTGTTCTAAAGTAGATAAATCTTCTATGGTTTCGTCATTTGAACTGGTCATATACTTAGTTGCACTTCTATTTTGTTTCTCTGGTCCAAAATTGTCTATAAATATTAAATGATTAAAAAAATCTAATTATCAGTAACTCAAAACTTGTGTTCCAATTAATTAAAAATACTTGATATTAGGCACACGATGAAATCATTTTTATTAAAAAAAACTATGTTATAAGCGTAATATTCCTGGTGCTAGCAGAAGTTGTAAGTGAATACTGACTATATTTCAACTTAAAAGGAAGTCACAGTAGTAAGAGTTGTTAACAGCTTACAAACATACACATGTCAAATTTTTGTTTAGTAGAACCAATTTTGTGTACTTAGCTTAAATATTAGAGAAAGATAACCTATTACCAAACTTAAAAGTAAGAACATTATCTGTTTTCTCATGGTTTTTTTATGATACTTTAATTTTGCAGTTAATTATGAGAATTTTAAAATATTAATATTTTATTAACTCATTATTTGCTTAACAATTGATACATCATAAAAAACTGAAGAGAACACAGATAATGTTTATACCTTTAAGTTTGATAATAAGTCATTTTACTCTAATATTAAAGCTAAATACCCAAAATTGATTCTACTAAAAAAAAATTGACATGTTGTAAATGTATAAGACTGAGACAACAAACATGGGTGTAGTCCTTTTAATGTTTATTTTAATTTAGAAAAATTAAAGAACATAAAATTTATATAAAACAAAATAAAAAAATGTAATATTACTAAATAAAATTAAATTTGTGACAAAGTAACAAGCCAAAAAATCGAAAAGTACATAATTATGCAAAAATATGGAATTAAATATATCTTTATTTTATAAATGGTTATTTTTTTTTCATTTTAAACTCATTAGAACACATTTTTTTTTGTTAAGCATACTCATTTAAAAAAATATATTAAAATAAATCATAAAAATTATATTATTTATTTATTTTAGAAACAGTAACTCACTAGGTGTAATATGAAACTTTTGATTGTTCCATTTGTTAGATATCCAGTTAATTGGTGTACTTGTAGTTGCAGGAGGTGTTAATATACTTGATGAAGTATCAGGTGATTTTACTTTTATATAAGCTAAAATAAATAAGAATGTATATTTTAATAACAATATCACATAAATTCAGTTGTATGCATACAGTTGGATAAGCCAAGTGTCTGGAAGTGTTCTGGCGACAAGTGTAAAGTGTTGGTGGTTATCCATAATTTTGCAAGGGACAATAAATGATATAAAAGACTTAACAATATGACAACTGATGACACTGATTCAACAAATCTCCACCATGGAGTATACCAAGAATATGGCAAAGCCAATCTGGAAACAAAAGTATTTTCAATTATACATTTTTATCTTTCAAAAAAAATTCAATTAATATTATGATTTATGTTATTTTAAATACATAAAAACAATTAACAATTTAATCCTAACCAAGTATAAAACGATGTAAAATAATAACTTACAAATCATAAGTGAGCATAGACAATAGGATGACATTAACAGTTCCCCAAATAAAGTGTTGTTTCATTCGATTAACAGTAATCGTTAACTGAATGGCGTCTTTCACTAAATCCTTTTTAATTGATTTTTTTGATTGAAATTCTGGCGGAGTCCTATAAAACGAGTTAAGTGAATGAATAACAAATTATACAGTAATACTTTTTTACATACCTCATGATTAAGGTTCTTTAAATAATTAATAGGCACTTAATCCCTAACTGAATATAAATGGCAAAGAAAATTGCTTTTAAAATTGTTTTTAATTGTTAAACATTCAGACAAAAAATGGAAAAATTAAAATCCACATGTCTTTCGTGATGATTGACGCGATATCAATGCAATCAATGCATTATCGATAGTGTACGCACAAAATACATCTACTCTGTGGTGTAAAGCAAAATGCTAAATATATATTATTTTATATTCAGATCATAATGTTCTGAAATTAAAATTAAATCTAAATTTTTTTAGTTTAAAACTTTGAGAAATTACCATTGTCAATCATTATTAACGTATTTAAGATTCTCAAAAATCAACACAATGATAATTCATTATTTCGTTTCTTACTTCAATATGCATAATCCAAATCAGCTATGCGTTATCAAAGTGGATTGATGTTGTACACGAACGTCCGTGATCTTAAAATATGAGCGCGGTTTTTCGTCTTTCCCTCTCAAACACAAATGGTATTATCACAGACTGTCCTTTGATATTATCATATTTTATGCAGTTATGTTCTGTTTTTGTTGTTGTTGTTGTTGTTATTATTAACTTGTATTAACTACTAAATTTGTAAATTATGTAATTATAATAAACTATATAATTTTATTGTATTAGATAGGTTTATATTTTATTTTATTATACCAATACATAATAATGAATACATATTTTTCAGTTTACAAGTTAAATTACTTAGTGAAAATATTGACTCAGATAGAGTAATTTGTATTAAATTATTTTTGTGATAATATTTTTTTTACTTTACTCAAATGTGAGCTATAGTATCATTATTATAGTTATTAGTTTGATATACCTAAATTATATGAAGTCATGCAAAGTAAAAATCATAAGGAAGAAAAAAAACTACTCCACAGCATTTGTGAAGTTAATATTGATGGAAAAATGGCTTTAGTGTCCTTGTACGATGATCTTCCTCATTTTGAGTATGATCAGACAATTGATAATGTAAGTAGGTATATTAGTTTAAGTTCCGTAGATAATTGTAATTACTACTTACTAGTGGTGTACATAAATTTTTTTCCCTAGGGCGAGTGTGGAATTATTATACATTTAACGTTTTTGTTTTATTCTCTATAAAAAAAAAAAAAAACTGTAGGTAATTTATGCAACTCTAATATTTGTGTTTTAAATACTTTTGTTTTTTTTTATAACTTATAAATGTTTTAAATGTGCATTGATTCATCTATTATTATACTATTAAAATCTGCAAAACATTAAAATATACATTCAAAAGTACTTAAATGTATATCAAGTATTTATATTTATTCTTAAATACTTTTTCATAAAATTATTCGAAATATAATCTAAATACTTTATGAATGCATATATTCATCTAAAATTGAGTACAATTTTAAAATATTTTTAACAAGATTGTGCATGAGATTACATTATGGAAGTTATGAAGTATTGGGGTATTATGCATAATTATAGTTCATTAATATACTATATTATGGGTTTATACTATTACAACATTATAACATTATAATATTATTAATAACACTGCAGACTTGTATTCTAGATAATTTTTGGGTTTTCAATAATTTAGTATTCTATTGATTGATATACTCAGATTCCTTTACTTTAAAAATAATTTTTGTGTACCCATTCTAATTATATCTTACTCAATTTGAAATTTAAATCTTTGATAACATACGTTTTTATACTTTTGCATTTTCTTTCTATGTTTTTTCCAATTTAAACACTGGGTATATTTATAATACCTACCTTTGTTTATATTATTAATTGTAGCTTTTTTTTTTTGTCAAAGAGTTAAACTCTCTTACCTTTCCCCCCAATTTATTAAATTGCTACTTACCTACATGCATGTTATTATATTATTTAATGTTTATAGTTGAAGGATTCAATTATAAAATTGAAAACATATAATCGAGAACTGAAACAACGTATTCAACAATTGGAAAAAGAAAATACTCATTTCAAATCTGTTAATATGGTGTTATCTAAAAATATCACATCATTATATAAAACTGCTAGTTGTGAAATCCAAAGGAAAGATAAAATAATTGATGATCTTCGCAAAAGGTATGTAATAATATAGACTTGCATTTTTACTAAGAAGTTACATTATTGAATGTTATTAATAATTTTTCTATTGAAATTTTAGTCAAGTTGTTTCACTACCATCCACATCAAAAATTTTTTCTTCTATAAATGATAATCAAATAGAAAAAACTGAAGTAAATAAATTATCTGAAAGTAAGAAGAATACAGAACAAATCAAGAATACTGTAGAAAAAACTAAAATACTAAACCCAAATAATAATAATGATAATATTATAAGCACTGTAATCAAGCCTAATGTTGATGTTCCTAAAACAGTTTATTATAAAAGATTATGTCAAAAATTAGCCCTACAAAATGTAACTTTAGAGTGTAAAAAACCGATACCACAACATACAGAAAATATGAATACCGTAGATAAAATAATAAAAGATAAAAATGTAGAGCTTAATTATGATGAAAATATACTAAAAGAAATGACAACTTCTCTTATTCATAATGAATCTAAAGATATTAATTCTACACTAGTAATTTGTGAACCAGATATAACACCAAGTAATTGTGAACTTGATACTACTCCAGTTATTCAATGTGAAAATGTGGAGAAAGATAAAGAAAATGTTTCCGTAAAATCATTTTTTTCAAAACTAGGACAACCAACTAAATCAAAAAAAAAATTAATCATAAGTCCATGTACTATTGGTGTTCAAAATAAACACCCCAAAACTTTCAAAAATGCTAAAAAATTAAACCAAATTAACAATTTGTCTTCAATAACACAATGTGAGAATAATAATTCTCCAAAAAAACAAATAATTAAATCTTTAAACAAAGACAATCAGTCAATATGTGTTGAAAATAATATTCCAGAATATAATCAAACAACCGATAATAAACCACTTACAATAGAAAGTACATCTCAACAAAAGAATAATCAGTCCACATGTAATTTAGATACTCTTAAACGTATAAACGATATCACAGAATCTAAGCACTCTAGTAATTCAAGTAAAAGTTTCTCTAAAAACACTCTAATTGAAACAAGTCCTGCAAATAAAACTGTTATACCATCTATTAATAACGAAGTTGAACAAGTTCCAATCACAAGAGAAACTAATGTAATAAAAAATGATGATAATAATTCTCTGAACAAATTTAATGAAGATACTCAGTCATCATGCCTTCTGAATAAAGATCAAACAACTAAGTATGATTCAAAAACAGATAATAATCTACTTTTAAAAAATAATCAAAAACAATCCATAAATATTGAAGTTGAACAATTTCCTATTAGAAGGAGAAAAGCAGTAATAGAAAAGGACGACGGTAAACTTGCACTAAGTAATGTCAGAAAACATCCACATGATACTTATATGAGTCCTTCAAACAAAAATGAAATAATCAAGTCAACAGAGAATGTAAAATGTTTTTCAATGAATAATAATAAAGAATCATCAAGCCCATCTCGACAAAAGATTAACCAATCTACATGCAATTTAGATTCTCTTAAATGTGTAAATGATATCACAGAATCTAAGCACTCTAGTAATTCTAGTAAAAGTTTCTCTAAAAATACTCTAATTGAAACAAGTCCTGTAAATAAAACTGTTACACTATCTATTAATAACGAAGTTGAACAAGTTCCAATCACAAGAGAAACTAATGTAATAAAAAATGATGATAATAATTCTCTGAACAAATTTAATGAAGATACTCAGTCATCATGCCTTCTGAATAAAGATCAAACAACTAAGTATGATTCAAAAACAGATAATAATCTACTTTTAAAAAATAATCAAAAACAATCCATAAATATTGAAGTTGAACAATTTCCTATTAGAAGGAGAAAAACAGTAATAGAAAAGGACGATGGTAAACTTGCACTAAGTAATGTCAGAAAACGTCCACATGGTACTTATATGAGTCCTTCAAACAAAAATGAAATAATCAAGTCAACAGAGAATGTAAAATGTTTTTCGATGAATAATAATAAAGAATCATCAAGCCCATCACGACAAAAGATTAACCAATCTACATGCAATTTAGATACCCTTAAATGTGTAAATGATATCACAAAGTCTCAACACTCAAAAAATTCTAATAAAAGTTCTCCTAAAAACACTCTAGTTGAAACAAGTCCTACAAATAAAACTGCTAAACCATCTATCAATATTGAAGTTGAACAAGTTCCAATTATAAGAAAAAGTAATGTAATAAAAAAGGATAATAATACTCTAAACAAATTTAATGAAGTTACTCAGTCATCGTGTCTTCTGAATAAAGATCATAAAACTAAGTTTGATTCAAAAACAGAGAATAAACTACTCTTAACAGACAAACTTCATGACCAAAAATTATCCTCTTATGAAAAACAAAATCAGACTCCATCTGTAAATATTGAAGTTGAACAATTCCCTATTAGAAGGCGAAAATCAGTAAAAGAAAAGGACAATAATAGTCTAGTTCTAAGTGATGTCAAAAAAAATTCACATATTACTTGTACTAGTCCTTTAATCAAAAATGAATTTAACAAGTCAACAGAGAATGTAAAATGTTTGTCTATGAATAATAATAATAAAGAATCATCAAGTTCATTTCAACTAAAGAATAGTCAAGCCACATGTGATTTAGATACCCATAAGTGTGCAAATAATGTCACAGAATCCAAACACCCAAATAATTCTTGTAAAAGTCCCTCTAAAAATATACCTGTTGAAACAAGTCCTACCAATAAAATTTCTATACCATCTGTCAATATTGAAGTTGAGCAAGGGTTCATTTTTAAACAATCAAATTCAAGAAAAGTAATAATGCATTCAACTTTTGATGATAAACAAGGAACAAAAAAAGGAAGACGTGTTCAGTTGATAACTATACAAGATCATTATTCAAACCCAGTGCCTAGTTTTAATGGTGCTAAAAAAACAGATATTGATGTTAGCAATAAATCTATTCTTACAGAAAAAGTAGTTGAAAGTAGTAGTCACTTCTTTGTACCGCAAGTAAAAAGAAGAAGAACTATGAATTTTGGCAGTGCCGATTCATAAGTACTTATTTTTTCATACTTCTCTTAAAATTATTTATAATACTATACAACAATTAATAATTATCTACTTCCCTATTTATTTTTGTATGAATGCCATATTTATTTTGTTATTTTTTTATTTATATATTACATAAATAATGATATTAAAGCTGTGCTTAGTTGGTGGATAAAACATTTTGAGATAAAAAATGTTGAACATAATTAATTTAGGTATAATAAAAATTATTTTTAAAAGAGTTCTATTGAACAAAAAAAGGTTAAGATTTTGTTGATACACTAATTTCTTTAACATTGCTTTGTTTAATTTAATTTAATTTTGTTTGTTTCCATTTAAATGAAATATTAAACTTTTTTGCCTGATAAACCATGTAAGAAGATTCCAGAGTTCGGTTTAGAAATAAGATGGAATATAAAATGTAAATTTATTAAAAATATATTTAACTTAAATGCGACATAACTTCAATTTTAAGGTACCTGAATTCTAGTTTTAAATTATAAATCATTTTTTTAAATGATTAAATAACCATTTGATTATTATTTTTATTTGTAAATTATTTTACCAAATTAGACAAATAGTTGTTCTTATATAAAATATATAATTTGTTATTGTTTTATAGAAATGTAAAATATATTGTCATATTTTATACATTTTGTTTTTTGTGTTTTTTTTTCTTTAATAATAATTAATATTAAATATTAATTATTTACATAGATATAATTGAAAATGGTGAAAACACTTTGATCTTGTATGAGTTTTAAACACATAGGTAATTACAGAAAATAATGATGGTTTAATGTAAGATTGTAGGAATACTGTTCGATGGCTAACTTTTCAACAATAAATCTGAAGAAGGTAAAATAATGCTTGTGTCAATAGATATAGATTAGTCTGTAATTTTGTCGATCTGTGGTAAGAGAATAAAGATAGAAAAATCAGAAATAATTTTTAGATTGCAAACATTTTCAATGTACGTGTATTAGATACGAATAAGTAAACTAAGAATAAAAAATTAAATTTCAAGTTGATACTAGTTATTTTTAAATTTTGAGCGGAGCGAGGAATGTATTGGTTTTACAATGATGTTTATTTTTTTTTTATTCTGTAAATACTTTTTCTCCCCCTAAACTTGCTCAGAAGTACAAGTGTAGCATATTTTCTGAAAGGTAATGTTTTTGAGCTGGTACTTTAGAGAGGTCATTTTTCGATTTTCGAAATGATACTCGAAACAAAAACGGTTAAAGGAGAAAAAATGTACAACTTTACTATTATGTAATATAAAATAATTACGGCTGTGTTTATCACCATAGGAGCGAATAAAATTAAATAAAAAAGATCCCCTCGTCCGCTCAAAATCGTTTTTTATCGAATCATATTGCATTAAAATCGAATACCTACAGTAAAATTACACTATCCTGTCCGAGGACCGAAGGGACGATGGACAAACATCCACCACCGAATTACGCTGACCTACTTTTTTTATATAAATACATACTATATCATTTATCATACATTTTGTTCATTACATCGAATACATTTATTTTAGATTATCTATATTTTTAATTTTAAGATTATTTAGTACCTACTCGGCTACTCACTTAGCGTCTCAGTCCCTATTAATAATAACTAAGAAACAAGGTAGGTATTAAGACGTTTGAAATTAAGGAAGCTTTGATGAAGAATATTTTATGAATGTGAAACGATAAAAGTTGTACCTATAACTGGGATTCGGGAATGACCCTTAAAGGGCTTAAAGTCGGAAAATTCACAATTCACAGCACTACAGCAGATAATTGATAAGTGATGGTCATCATTAAAACGGCTATTTTTTCAAACAAGTGGTTTTAACTTAAAGCCAAATTTAAGAAGACGCCGCATGTGTTAATCGTCATGGCACACCCACATGTGTTGAATTTTGACTTACTGTTATCTCCGTCTTACATAGGTACATGATACATACCTACAACATAGCAAATTTTTTAGTAAAATTGATTCCGCTGAACGAAAATTTGCTATGTTGAACGTATGTAAAACGGAGACAACACCCGCGACTGTGGCGTCTTTTATTAGAGTTGAAAACATAGTCTGTGTTCTCTCGTTGATTGTTTGAGAGATTTGTTAAGTTTGACTGTTTGAGAAATTTTAAATTTTAAAATTTCTAGTAGGTACCTACCTACCAACTATTTATACACATTATATACTTGCGACTTGCTCATACTTAACTATTTACTCAATCAATTAAGTGCCGCTGTTAAAATTTTAAAACTCGGATAGGTACTATTTATTATACTAATAAGTTTTAAGTAATACGTTTGATAATTATTGGTTAATTCGCTTTATTAATAGTGTACAACATTACTGTACACAACAAATTGGAAATACCGCACTGCTGAATATAAATTTATCGTGTTGCACATTAGTAAGACGGAAACAAGAATGCATACATGCGATTGTGATGTCCTAGTCCTTTAAACATTGTTAAATACATATGACATAATATATTCAGTATTCACATACCTACTTATATTCTCGATTATTATTGTAATAGTTAATGACAATTATTAGTTATAGGTTTATGTATAGGTACTTTTTGTATCAAAGATGTACAGCAGTGTACACAGTACTCGACAGTAGCAAGGTCATTTTTTTTTGGGAAGGTACAGTATACTACAATACTATAAAAAAAATAGGTACCATAATGGGTCTTATCTACTGATAAGTGCAAGATAACGACGATAAGACCGGCCACCGACTGCACGTCTTATCTATAATCTATTGCATGTGCCATACAAATTGAGAAATATTTTTCGAATCTCTTAATATTAATAATAATTATTCACCTACTATTAAATATTAATTAATATTTTTTTTTCCTGTTAGTCGGTAACTTCAAGTTGTTCTACAATATTGTTTCAAACATCTTCGAAAGACCTCCTTTATTGGCTGCGTAAATCCAAAAACTAAAGGTAAAATATGCATGTCTGCTTACTTATTATTATGAATTTATTTAGTGCTATACAATAATATGCTTAACACAAATTTAGAGCAAATAATAATGTTACAGTATTTATATAGGTAGGTATCTAAGTAGTAAAAGAGTAAGGACTTGCATAAGTATAATATGTCTAGATAAAACTAATCTATTATAGTATTATAGGTACCTATTGCATTAGGTATTTATTACCTATTCTATAACAAAGGCATTCAAATTTTCAGTATATACCAATACATTAAATAGGTAATTGTACATTATAGAGTAACAGCAAACAGTTTCCAAACTTTTTTTTGCGATGTCCTTTTTTGGATCAAATTTAGCCAAAATGCTCTGCTGAGAATACCTCGAAAAATAGAATAATAAGAAAAATTCTCTACATTTAAAATTATATATTATTACCACAGTACCCTTAGTGCATTGCGGTGCATAGTTTGGAAACCATTGCTAAAGAGGTTCACTTAATACAATGTATTTTTTTATCATTTTAAATAATTTTAAATATATTAATTAAAAAATAAAAGATAATAAATAATTTAGATTTTAATATTAGAAATTAGATATTTATTTCTATATTAAATACAAATTTTTGTTTAAAGTATTAGTTAAACAATTATGTATCTCTTTTTGAGTAATTAAGTATAATAACAAACAATTTATATAAATACATTTATAAAATACTAAAAATTTGTATTTTTGTTTTTATAGGTGTTGATAATAGCTATATGATATAAAATGCCATTGAACGAGAATGTTATTCTCCTTGACATTGAAGGAACAATTACATCAATTAGTTTTGTTAAAGATACATTATTTCCTTATGTCTCCACGGTCTTAGAGGATTACATAGAAAAACACTGGAATGATGAGAGCTTTCAACAAGATTTAGAATTATTGCGCGCACAAGCAGTTATTGATTCCAATGTTAAAGGCTTTGTACCAATATCTTCAGGCAACGATAACAATGCAAAGAAATCTGTCATTAATAATGTACTTTGGCAGATGAAATATGATAAGAAAACTACTGCTCTGAAGCAATTACAAGGTCATATCTGGAAAGATGGATATGAAAGTGGTCTTCTAAAAGGTCATTTATATGAAGATGTATTACCTGTTTTAAATAAGCTAACTGACTTGGGTAAAAAAATATACACTTACTCTTCTGGGAGTACAGAAGCTCAAGAGTATTTATTTCAATATTCCATGTATGGAGATGTGTCTAGTATATTTTTAAAATATTTTGATACTAAAATGGGTCCAAAAGGCTCGGAAACCAGTTATATAAATATTGCTAATGAGATAAATGTAAACTGTAGTGATATTTTATTTTTAACTGACGTAGTTGCTGAAGCAGAAGCAGCTGTAAAGGCCGGCTGTAATTCAATTCTTTTGGCAAGACCTGGTAATGCTCCTTTGGATTCTGAGAAAAGTTCAAAGTTTAGGATTATAAAGACATTAGATGAATTATTAAAAATTGAGTATGTTGTACCTAAATACATATAATACTTAAAATACATTTTGATAACCTTAAAATTGTAAAATCATAAATACATCTCATTGATTATAAAATATGTTATATTTATATTTTATTAATAATTATTCTTATGATATGCTAGAAAATTGAAAATATATGTACATTTTAATTAAAATTGGTTTTATTTTCTAAAATGTTTTTTGTTTGAAAAAAAACATCCTTAAGTAATTGTCCCTTTCTATCAATTAAAAATTAAGTCTAATCACTCTAATTTCATTTTTTTTTAATCAAGGAATGTTAACAAAAAATTAAAAAATTTTTTTTTATTAATTTCTATAATTATTACAATAAATTACCTAAATATAAGTAAGTGATTAATCTTTTGGAAAACATGAAAATTAAACTTTCAAATCAACAATTTAATTAATATTCATATAATGAATTATGAAGTATGGATGTATTTTTAGAATAGTAAAAAAATTACACTACTAAAATACCTTGGTAGGTATATTATGCGAATGTTATGGAATATAATATTTATTGTATAAAAAGTGTGTTAATAATTTTTAGTGTGTACTGTACTCGTATAAATATTATTTGATGATATTACTAGGTAATTGTAAAAATCGAGGAAGTAGCTTTGCTGTATAGTGGGTAGACTAGTAGACTGGTATATTGGATGCACTTTTCATTAATTATTAATTAGGTTAATGGAATGCTAACTACAAACTCCATAAAAATAGTTTTGCTGGACCCACATTTTCTATGTTTTACGTTTGAAAGTCGAAGATAATATTTGCGAGAGAGTGTGACGTCATCTTAATCAACTTAGATATTCTGATATTATTTCTTTTATTATATATCTTATATTTAACTTATAAACAGTTCCGATTTTATAAATCTAAACGGTTACGTTAGGTACATTATTACCATGCTTATATGTAGGTAATCGTTAATGTGCATTTGATTTAGTTCATTTAAGAGGTTATATAGTTAACATAGTGTACATAGTACATTACATAGGAATGAAAACACGTCTATATAGTATATACCTATATTCTGCGTGTGTTAGACAAAAGAGAAAATCACAGCTTCCAATCCCTTTTAACTACTGAGCTCATGACTCAGTTATTACACAGTAAAAATTATAATGTTTATTTCTGATACAATTTCATTGTGATAGACAAGTACTGATAGAGCTGATGGACAGAGATTCTCAACCGGATGTACAGATTAAGAGACGTGCAAGGCTGCTGTCGTCAAAGTTCAGAAAATTTGATTGTACTTCTTTGATATTATTGCGAAGGATTCGAAATATAATTTTAAGGAAAATTCATCGCTGATTTCACGACGTATTGAATACAAAAGTAAAGCCTTCTGTGTCTATTGTGGACCAAAAATCGAGGTGGCACCACCGCTCACGAAATGTACCACTGTTGAATATGATTGGATGTAACGAAAATGATTATAACACCGATCCGACACTCGAAGGAAGGCAAACAATTGTTTGCGATGTATTCTCTCAGCTTCGTAACAACAACCAGCCGACATCCTCATGTGTGCCAGTCAACGAATTGGATATCGAGACAGTTCAAATAGTTATATACGATGATAGTGTTGGAAGTGATGTTGTCGACAGGAAGGGACAGGAGTCTAAAACAGACTATAACAATTATATCAGAAAAAGTTTAAAGTTTCATATCCCTATATTAGGTACTAACATTTTTTTGCACCGCCAGTAGTACAAACTTCTGCCGTCTTTAAGTAATCTCTTTCCCTGTGCTGACAGGAAACGGCGTTTGGATCGTGGTTATCCCGTAGTGGATTCCTCCGGCCATCATCGTGTAGAACTGTCTCGACATCCAATACGTTGACTCGCACACGTGAGGATGTTCGCTGGTTGTTGTTACGAAGCTGAGAGATTGAATCACAAACAATCGTTTGCCTTCCTTCGAGTGTCGGATCGGTGTTAAAATCATTTTCGTTACATTTGATCATATTCAGCGGTGGTACATTTTGTGAGCGGTGTCCATGTATACAGTCATCCAGAGATCTTCAACTCTTGTTCGGCCACCTCGACCTCTGGTCTACAGCAGACACAGAAGGCTTTACTGTTGTATCGTTTTTAATACGTCGTGAAATCAGCGATGGATTTTCGTTAAAATTATAATTCGATCCTCCACAATAATATCAAAGAAGTACAATCAAATTTTCTGAACTTTGACGACAGCAGCTTTGCAGGTCTCTTAATCTGGACATCCGGTAGTTGAGAATCTCCGTCCGTCAGCTCTGGAGTACCTATCCGTTCGTCCGGACACAGTATCATTATTTTGTTTTTTTTATCTTCTATTTTTTTTTAAATTTTTATGTACTTTGTTAGAAGATTATTATTTATTTATAACATATTAAATAATGCAAAAATTTAAATAAATATACTATAAATTGTTTTTCTTCACGAAATACCTATTAGTATAGAACTGATACAAAATTAGCAATCGAACAAACAATTAAACATTTAAGCGAGTATATCCACAACAACTAAACAACATTATTCAAAATATATTAGACGGTCAATTTATTTCCAAAAACATTATAATATATTAATATGTTATCTATATTTCATATATTGAATTATGATTCTTACACTTTTTTACTGGGGAATAATAATTCGTAAATTTGCTGTTATTTTTGGTGTACTATTTTAATATATTATTTATTTTTAGCTATTATAATATTTTATGAAAAACGTTGCAACAAATCATTTTGTTATTAAAAACTGTATTTGACTGTTATGTTTTAATGCTTACACATAGCTAATATTATATTACTGGCGTAACTCGGAGTTGTATTTTGATGATCGGAAGGCAAAATATTATATATATTTTTCATATTAACTTTATTTTCAAAAAGCATAGTTAGAGATATATTATAATTAAACAAACGATATTGAAAACCAATGACAAATATACCTACTAATTATTACCTATGATATGAGCACCTGACGTTGTCCGGACGGGTATGTGTATCGTACAAAAATATCTATAAAAGAATCCTCTCGGACTTGCAGAGGTCTCGTCTCGAGTCCCAGAAGTAGTTATTATCGATATCCGTGTCTCATCGCCTTCTGGCTAGTCGTCACAATGATTTGATTCCTTAACATTTAAAATAATTTTTTTTCTGAATGTTTGAGAACTTAGAATAGTTTCATTAGTTTACTCTAATACGGCCTTCCTAATATTCATTTACTGACACTCGATCGAGTATTAAATGGCTTCCAACATCCGTAAGGCAATTTTTAAAATATTTAAAATTTATATTAATTTTATGCTATTTACATACCATGAGGCACGAACATATATTTACACTATTAATCACATTTTAATTAAAAAAATAAACATCATTTCAACCATACCTAATACTTTTAATAATAATTACATATTATACAAATTATATATTATCATTAATCAATTAGTTAATAAAAAATCAATGACATATTGACTAATTTTTGTTGATCTTTCGAAATTGTCATTTACTTTATAATCTGCAGATAAATATAAATTGTCTTTACTGCAAAAAAAAAAAAATAATAATACTTTGTAAGCAAATATATTTCAATTTTTTTTTGCAATGATATTAAAATAAATAAAATACATATATAAAACGATTTGTGTACAAATTATAAAAATTATTCCAAGATATATATATATATATATATATATATATATATATTAATATACGAGTATATAGTATATATAGCAGTATAGCTTATAACTATTTACTGCTTAGTATTAAATTATTTACCAAATAAAATTGTATAATTACTGAGCTTTATTGTTATTTAGGATGTTTACAATATTTGTAAAATAAAAATAAATATATATAATATATTAATACATATTATATACATTATACATGGTTTTTACAATATTTAGGAAATACCTATGTTACAAATAATTAATAAATATTGTTGATGAATGATTTTATTAAATTAATATAAATGTTTGACCTATTGGGCAAGTACATTTTTAGTTGATCAATGATCATTTAATGTGAAGTCATGTTATAATTCAATACTTTTGTAAATTGTTTTTGCTCATAGACCATAGTTACTATTATTATTTATTGTACATAAAGGTACTTAAAATATATAAAATTACACAGTTAATTAAATACTGTTGGATCTTATATTTTTATTCTAGTTAACGTATCTATTTTTATCTATACATTATATACATAAATAAATAAATACTTACTTGTAGAGTGATCAGTTTATAAAATATGAGTTTCGGGTTTATGACATGTTTATTTATTTAATTTATGTATTTGAGTATTTCTAATACTTTATTGCGATGGATTTTTAAATATTATAAATATTTATTTAATCAGTTAATCTCTTATAAATCGTTTTGCTCTTTCTGATTGTTCAACTGTTTTTTCTTTTAAATCTTTTGTAGGAGGACTTATTGGCATAAAACCTTCAACTAATTGCGGTTTAAAATTATCTAGGTCGAACTTCTCTGAAGACTTAATCATACCAGTTACATATTTTCTTCCAGAAGCGTTACAATCGTTACAACCATCCATTACTTATTTCTGGCAATTTTAAACTTGGCTGGAAGGGTATTTGGAAATTTTGTAATAGTGGTTTGTGACTTTCATCAACTATCTTATGATTATCTTCTGATTTTTTTTTATAAATTGTATTTATAAAAAATAATTTCTGTTTAGATTTTAATAGTCTGTCGAATATGAAACAACTATATGTCCATATACTTCGTATTGATCAGCTGTGTCATAAGGTAACTCACGAAGTAAGCAGTCTGTTTATTATTTTTTTTTCAAAATAAAGTAGTTTATAAATATTGTTTTCATAGTTTGATTAAAAGCTTATGCTTAGCCAACCATTAATACAGGTATTCAATTGCAGTGAAAAACGAGTTTTCTTTTCTTTTCGGCCAAGTAGTTTGGCCATCCTATTTTAGTATATCGTATTATACTTCATGAACTTGTTTTAAATAGTTTTCACATCACTGCGTGACTTTTGAAAATTATTCGAGTGTGATAACCAAACATGTTTTAAAAATATTTTATTGTTTATTATTCATTTGAAAAAATTCATTACAATATTCTTATTTATAAATAATTATACATATATATATTTATATAAATACTGAATACGTATAATATATATCTACATAATATACAAAATACGACAACAAATTATTACAGCATTATAGAACTATATTTTAAATACTAATAGGTAGATACCACAGTATTATTATTTGTTCCTGTACTTAATATTGTGGTGATGTTCTATCGTTCTGATAACATATTCCGATCATTGTTATTAAAATGAGCGTGACAACTGAAGTCGTAAAACTAATAAATTTTATTATTTCACATTCTGATTGATAGGTGATACTGATACAAATTATTCATACCATACACAGTTTATCGTTTACCTATGTATGTATGTATTTATGACCAGGCGATAAAGATTTTTTTTGTAATTACATGGTAGATCATACCGTGCTTATGCTATAAATAAAATAGTGAACAATAACTTTTGTTTTACAATTAAAAAAAAATTGAAATGATAAACCCTCAAATTTATACCCTGATTTGGGATTCTATTATGATTTCGCCACTTTAAAGTCGGATTCACATTACATACACCGTATCGTATCGTATTCCGTACATTCAATACCTACGTATAGTTAACACGTTACATATAATATGTTGAATATGTTCGAATTTATATACGATACGTTACAGTATAACCAGTGTTAACTGTAAATATTGTTAGGCATATCAGGAGACTTGATGAATTTTTTTTTTAGAGAAGGAGTAGTATTTTAATTTTTAATAAACAAAGCTACCCGTGAAGTAGCTTTGTACCCATACCACCAACTATTATATTATTACCATTTACCTATGTCCTATAAGTACTCCTATACTAGCTATTAAAATAAATAAATACGAATAAAAATTTGAATAGTTTAATTGAGTTGATATTTGATTATAAATATTATTTTTTAGATGAGTATATCTATAGTTCTTTGATATCAATAATCAATTTATAAATATTTTCTACATATTATAATATATAGATGAATAATAATTATTCATGAAATTTATACATATATAACTTTGTAATTTATAATACTTACGTGGTACTACGTAAGTAATATATAATTAACTATTCAATTATAAATAGTAGGTAGTTTCTAATTATTACCATGTTTACAATTTTAAGTACATATAAATTATAATATGTAATTTTTTTGGTAAAATTAATCAATATGATAGGTTTAAAGATTAACTATTTTTTTGTTATAGATAATCATTAAGTATACTGTATACTGTATACAATATATTTTATATTTATATAGTTACGGTACCTGTACCTATAATATACAAATATATTTATTCATATATCATAATACAACAATAATTATTATTATAATTTATAATACCTATAGTTTTATATAATATTACTATTTACTTACATCTTTGAGTTATAAATAATAATTTTAGTTTTATTTTTTTGTAGTTTTAGTTTTATTTCACCTCCCCCCCAACTTCATGGTTTGGAACAACTCAGCGATTTATGACATTATTCATATTATCTTCAATTGCTCAAAAATATCGCAACAACACACGTCCACCAATTGTCTTTTTTAAATCTTCCAAAACCTCTTCCAATATCCAAATAAATAATCTCGTCTTAACAAAAAAAATATTGCATTCCCTTTATTATTTTTTTATTATACTGGCTGATAAGTTAATTTTGTTATTTTATATAATTTATATTTTCTAAATTATTTTTTTCCAAGTAAACCAAATATTTTAATCGCCAAAACTAATATTGTTTTATAGCTTAGAAAAAATAATTATGTTTTAATTCGAAAAATAGTTCATATTCGTAGTAACTTATAGTTTTTATTGTTACTTACCTATAGTCTATACACATTACACATTATTAATTATAGGTGTATAGTTCAGTTTTTAAAATATTTAGCCATTTAGATGTCTTTTGAGAAATCTATCTATGTAATATATTGGATTACAAATTACTTGATAACAACTAATAATTTTATATTATATAATATTATATCTAATAATTATTATTTATTTTTTTGTTCCTTTCTATTGTGCGTGCTTTGGTTTTTTTTAAAAATAGTGAAACTTACCGCACTATTACTATAAAAATAAATTACTAATTGCAATATAGGTAATCTATTAATAAAAATATAGGCGGAATTTAAATTTAACACATTCATACAGTGACCTATTTATTGATGAGGTACTCACGAGTCACGATTCTATATAGCAGAGCGAATTTCTGCTTTTTTAGTTTTCTTAGTTTTCTTTAGATCATCATAATTTATTTCGGCAGCTTTGTTATATATAATACTGTTTTTGATTTAACGAACATCTTCTAATGAATATTGATTAAAAAAAAAAAATCAAATATTTAATTTCAAAGATATTATGACACCACAGTGCCACTATGTCAGTGACCATGAAGGGTTAATAATACCAATTGGCAATTACCATAGTGAGTATCATAATTCATAATGTGTACCATGAAAAAATTTACATTCATTACCTAGTTTAAACTCATACGATTGTAAGTATTGTAGTTCTGTATGTTTTTTTAAAATAAACTTTTAAAATATTGGAACAAGTCTACTTTTGAAGTTAACCAAATTCAGTAGTGTTGTGCGATAATGTTAATGACTATATTATTAATATACTTATTTCATTATTCAATAGTGTGTTTTTATCAGGCGTATGCACCATACATCGTGCTTGGTAGGTATATTTCAAAATATTCATATTCTAAGTCTGAAAACGAGTAAAGATATTCAATCATAGGTATATGAGTTACCTTTTTTAGTTATAACACACTAAATAATCACCGAATATATTAATGCTATTATATAAGAAATATAGTATGTGTTAACTTCACAACATATTCAAAATAGTTTTCAGATGTCCGAGTCAATAATATATTATAGATTACCGATAATGGTTGGTAATTTTGTTGAATTGAGTAAGCCGTTAGGATATTGAAAATCGCAAGCATTTGAAATCTCTACTGGATACTGGTGAGTGGCAATTTTTGAGGTCAATTTTGTTTTTATATTTGTTTAGTGTTCAGTGTTTATGGTTAAATACGCACTTAAAAACACAGCGACAAGACGCGTTAAAAACATAACAAATGTGAAATGATATAAACTCATTGTTAACAACTAGTATGATAATTATTAACTCAACACCTTTAATTGAGATAAAAACCATTATAACGGTTATCAGCGAGTGGTAAAGTAATTATATTACAATAATCGGTTAGGTATATTTGCTAAAAATACGCGATACACAATACATTCATATTCATAACTACGTTTAATGTTTACTTTTGATGAATTTTGATAATACGTATAGTTTTCAATTAGTGTGGTGACTGGCGAGTTTGGTTAAATGAGTAGGTATGATTATAATTATTATCCCTTAAGACATTAGTCACAAATCACAATAGCTACAATAACGTTTAACCTTATTATTTATGTGTACCTCTATAAATATGTAATAATGTTCTGATTTGTATCACGTAAAATGTTATACGTACCGTTAATCGTTATATAATAAATAATATAATAGGTATTGCATTCTATGCGCAAGTAGTTAAATATTTATGCAGTGAATATATTAATATTCATTAAAACTGGTACCTAGTAATTACGTAATTTACGTTTTTTTTTTTATTTGAAATTAGGTATCATACTGTTATACTGTTATTACTTCCAAAAACAGTGATGACAAATAATAATATTAATATAATAAAGTATATGAGTATGTACAATTATTAATTATATTTTGACATAAATATATATATTATATATGATAATTTGCAATTGACGTATAAATTAATTTTTTTAAGAAGGAAGAAAAGGAGAAAGACGATATTATATTATTATTTTAGTCAGTAAATATATCATTCGAGACTTGATGTTGAGAATTAAAAACCACTCCACATTTCTTTTCTTTTATTATAATAACAACTGGAAAATGAATATTAAATAAACATCATAATATTTTACAATTATTGTAGTGAATGTGTAGACAATAGTAAAAATAAGTTTTTAATAACTTACGATTATTTTGAACAGTGGTTACCGACCATTACTAATCTTAAATCTGAAGTATGATTTTTTATGATTAAATTTCTTTAAAAAATAATGTTTTAAATGTTATCAATGTTGAAAATCGGGTTCGGTCAGTGTGGCAATCGGCTGTGGTTGATTTAGTGGTACATAAAATTCCATGTAAATTCGTGCTAACTACGTGCAAACTTTGATTTAAAAACAAAACAATTGGAATTTCCGATTTTGTAATGATCAACACGTATATAAGAATATGATATTAATTTATCAGTTACTTATTATAATATATGTTGTAACATAATATTTCATATTTTCTGATATTTGTGTTATCATGTATAAAGTTCGAATACTTATATCACATAATATTATAATATAATAAGTAGGTACACGATATTATAGCGTAGTACTACACGCGGTATGCTGTATACTACTGCTGCAAGTATTTGATGTCAAATATTTTTGAAGTAAATAGCAAAAGTCTCCACTAAAAGCATTTTGACTTTGATAGGATAGTGTAAACAATGACAATAATATATATATATAATATATAAACAAATAAACACGGTAAACGTTTATGATTTCAAAGAGCGCACGGCACGTTAGCTATTCGACCTGATATAACGACATTGACGGCGCGCTCCAATACGTTTACGCCGGCACTATGTACAAGGCCCTCGACTTAAATGTTTTAAAACAATAAAAACGATCAACGTATCACTTACGATATCGGCAATACGCATTATATATAACGCGGTTGACGATAATATAATAATAACGTTATGATAGGTTAATTATTTTACCGTCCGTACGCATATCGCGACCTACACGTGTACGGTGCGTATATTATGATATGTATATACATATTATTATGTGTACACAGCTCAGCGGGCGCGCACACGACGCGTATACGATGTATAAGGGTTGCGCGCGCCGGCCCGTCTGCTCATGGCCGTGCGTCGGCGGCGTCGGCGACGAACGTTTCGCCGGCGGCGGAAGTCACTGGCCCGACGTTGTCCGGACCGGAAGTGTTCTCTATACGCTACACGCGCTCAACACGCACGTACGGCCGCGGCGGCGCGTAAATACAATACGCGTACATTATGACGTACACGTACGATGTGCACTGTTCGTAAGTGGGCTAATCGCGTGTACACGGAAATCTATCGTACTGGGAATCGGGGAATTTCGCTCGAGACGCAGTCGTCGCGTACCTACGGAAAAAAAATTAATTTAATATATATATTTTTGACCGCGACGACGGTGTGAAAGTGCGGCAATAGTGTGATATCATAATCGCACCACGATAATATCTATTTTCTATTATACATATATACATGTATAAAATATATTATTGTACACGATATCATTCACCCAGTGCGTAAGTGTCTAAGAGATTGTATATACGCGTGCCGTGCTTTTTTTTTGCACCCCGCGAGAGTGGTGCGACCGTTTCCGGTCGCAAACGTTTTAAACGCGCGTGCGGAATCGCAAACGTCCGGTGCCGCAGCTCCTCCGATCGCACTCGTATATCAGTCCACTCGCAGTGGTCTCGCCGCTACCGTTGGTCGGTCGGGAGGATCGCGTGTTCGCGCTTACGTCGGCGGGCGCGGCGAGGGACTTGTGCGAAAACGAAAAAACAAATAACGATTAAGGAGCGGAAGGACGAGCTAGAGAAAGAGAGGGATATATATATAAAGAGAGAGAGAGAGATAGAGAGAGAGAGATAAAAAGGCGCGAACTTAACGCGGTCAGGCGCGAATCGTGCGGTATCACACGCATCATGTCTAGGAGGAAACAGGCTACACCTCGTTCGCTCAGACGTAAGTACACCGATTTTATATACTACTTACCCATAAAACATGTTGTGTTCAACTACCGCGTGGTGCGAAATCAGTAGCATTATATATTAGAACGTGCACCGCACTGGTTTTTATAGTTACGAGCTCGGGGCATGCGATAGATGTATGTACGGTAGCATCGCTTTCGAAATACCTGTGTATATACGTGCATTGCGTATATTGCATATTACGAGTGAGCGGGATACCACTTCTGTTTTTCAAAAGCGTTGAGAGATAGGACACTTTTTCCTCAACGAGCACCAGAGGTTCTTATTTATACTTCACGAGCGCACACAATCACACTGCAGACACACACATATTATGTTTAGTATACATGGAAATCCCGCAAAAAATGTTTAATATATCTATATCGTCGGTATACTTGTAAAAAACTTCCAAACTTTTTAGACACTGTATATTATAATAATAATGCGCGGCGAAGAGATGAGCACAAAATTATACGTCGTCGCATACAATAATATTATGTTACTCTAGTGAGATATTATTCGTTTAAATTTTTACCACATTTTTCTTATTAGGTTATAATTATCATAATCATAAATTGTAATTATTATTTTTAAAGACGACGTGCCCGGTATGGACTTGATGTTTATTGTGTACAAATGATTACTCGCGATATATCTATATCTGCAACTTTCATATAATATTATATCGTATAGTTTGCCACAATATCACTGCGTGTTCTCCGATCTCGATGTTGTACCGATTAACTGTATATTTAATAATAATAATATATATAATAATATATGCGTATAACTATATATGTGTGTGTACCAATATCCGCGTTTTTGTTACAGTATAGGTAGGTAGTCGATTTTTATTGTATTAAATACCTTTAAGGGAATTCTTTATTGTTACAAGAGGACGTTTCGTCAACTATTATATTTATATATAGTCATAAAGATAATATAATATTACGCTTATACATAAGACAACTGTTGCCGCCTTTACGTTTATTATTACTGTAAGAATAACCGGTTGACACGATGAAAAATAAATAGTAAACAGTAAACCTAAGTACAATGTAAATTTTTATTTTCATAAACAACAAAATTAAATACTAAATAAATACTAAATCTAATATCATAAATATCATGAATTGGCTATACTTGATAATGATAATGATAGATACTATATTGGGTGATATTCATATAACAATTATAACCATTATCACATTTGAGATTTATTATGTTTAAATGTTTTACGGAACGATTGAAAATTATTAGTTTTGACGAGTCATGATAATAACCAAGTATATTCGAAAATGAAAGTTTAAGTTATAAGGTTTGATATAAACTTGAATTTTTGGGAGAAAAAAAAATTTGATTAAGTTGAAGTTTCAACCTTATCTTTGTTTTGTATATTAACATGATCTTAATACAACCAATTATTATGTTTAAAATTATTCATTCTAACAAATTATGTATTTTAACCTAATCTAATTTTGTTATAAATTACTTTTGTTTATACCTACTGGTAATTTATTCTACTAAACTGTATAATGAATATACATACATATTTAGTACAGTGTATAAACTCTGTATTATATATAACTAATCAGTGTTTTGGGCCATTAGGGTATGTTCGTTCTCCACAAATAAATAATTAAATATGATTAAGTATTTGATAATATTTATTATTTATTAGGCAATAATACAAACACAAAGTACGGTTTTATAGTATCTAAAAATAATATGTTTTACATGATATTATCCTAACTTCTAAATATATAAATATTTAAATTTATTAATATTATCAAAATATTTCACACAAGGTTTTAGATTAAAAGTCATGTGTCAACTGCAATATTCTATAGTTGAATGAAATAAATATAATACAGGCGTTAACATTCAGACAGGTTGTCGGTTGTCGTGTGAAAGTAGACAAATTTCCATTGCATTATTACAGTATTACAAATTTGTTGACGTGTTTGAATTTAGATTTTTTGTATAAAAATTCGTTTCTACGAAGGAAGGTACTGAACGACAAAGCATATAAGTATGTGGTGAATTATAATTTGCAAATCTTTCACATTTACAAATGATAAAATATGTAAAAATGTTTTATTTAACAAATGTTATAAGTTATTTAAATTGGATAATAAAATAAGTTTAAGTTTAGGTAATTTATTTGCCGAATAATTCCCTTCTCAGTAAGAATTTCCCTGATCAGACTCATCCTGTATATGCATATTATATACCACTGATACTTAACATACAACACTAAATTACAAGCTAATACGATAGGTGTAGTAAAAATGCGTTAATAATTTTTATCAGTTATAGCCAGGATAATAGAAGGAGGGTCAAAGGAAAAAAATAATAATATAGATATTTAAAAATACGATTATTATAATGGAACAAAATAGTATCAAATACGAGTAGGTATATTATTTATTATTATCATTATTTATATTATTTAAAATAATATTATATTATATTATTTATATCCCATAACACGCTGAACGATAAGATTGATAAGAAAATCATATTTTTTATAAGTATTTTTTATAAAGTTGATCAAGTTTTTGCACTACCTTCTATAGTTTTGTATCTACATTGCTGAATAGATTGTCGAATTTTTCCACATCTATATTTTCAACAGTATAGCGTGAAAGCGGTATTTGCCACCACCAGTGTGTGTATTTACGAATATTACGGGACGCTTGGAAAACTTTGTGATGCGTAATATATCGCGATAACCATTCCACTCCAACTTCATATTATATACGCAAATATATAGAAATAATATATGATAGAATATTATATTATATCGTTTGAAATTCTTTTGACACAGTCTACTATATCGTTGCGGCGTATTTTTTATTTATTACTAATATTTAGTTTTATTGTTGAAAATGATTATCGAATGGTTTTGGTTAGCGTAAATTTATGTTAAATCGATTTTTTAAAAAAGAAGTGAGTTCATGCGAGATCACTTGTAATTTATTTTTATAAATATATTTCTAATTATTACTAATTGTACTTTTCATATTTCTTAGAAAATTATTTGGAATAATTTTCTATTTGAAATCCCTCAATGTGACCGTAACATAGTTTTGATTTTTTTTCGTTACCAACCAACAATCGTCTAAATACGTGCTCATAGTAGGTTTGGCCAAACTTTTTTTTTTAATAAAAATCTGCTGAAAATCCATTTTTTTTTTGAAGAACCACAACAATATGAACAACCGTCGAAGACAGCGGTCACTGAGATTTAATGTATAGGCGTCTACTAAATGTATAATAATAAATTCCAACAAAGAGGGATCTTGAAATCGTCTGACCGTCTGGCCCCTCAGTTCTACACTGTATGATGGTAATATATGTATCATATAATGCATGTGCGAACAGTATTTTGCGCGTGCATACAATTATTGCGCCCGCGGTATATATATAATACGTATGTTATAAATATAAAAAATCGATTCGAGATCATAATTACTTTGGGATGTCCGTCAGCGAGTTGAGCGCGGGCGGCGGCGGCGGCTGCAGGAACATCGGTCAAAATGAATTCCCATTGTAACGCAATGGGAAATTCAACGGGCACGGTCAGGTCTCTGGGGACGCGGCGTTGCCGGCTCGGTTTTCCCGCCGGTATACGCTTCTCGCGAGTACGCCTTCAGCTCCACCACCACCCGTAGCCGTTACGCGCACACGTGGCAGAGGGGTGGTAGTCGTCGTTTTTCCCTGACGAGGCGCCACCGCCCTCTTCACCCGCAGGTGCCGTCACGTACCTCGACTAGACGGCTCGAACAGAGGACGAGCGGCGGTGGAGGTAACAAACTTTTCCGTTCCGATTCGCGTGTAGTACCATTTGTATAGTTAGTACAAGTATTATATATATATACACTATACAGTTATACGTATATATATATAATAATAATGATATTATATAGTAACAGTCGTATAGCAGTAGTAGTGGCAATAGTATAGCGTACGAACCGTGGTTGTCGTCGTCGTCGTCGCAGCAGGTCTCTCGGGGGTACACTATATATATACACACACCGACGGACGGGCGCGGCTTCAGCATCGTCGTCGACGATGCCGGTTTGTGCGTGTGCGACCGTCGGAGGCGCTTTTATATATATATTTATGGGTGTGTGTGTGTGTGTTGCAAGTATGGCGAAGAAGACGGAGTTATATCGGTTGAGTGTGGGTAGAAGAGGGTGGTGGCGGCGGTTGTTCTCAGTGGTACAACTGCAGCGGGGGGACCAGCTGCTGTCTCTCGAGCAGCGTCTCGGCGGCGGTAGTCCCCCGGGGGATGTACGACGTATACTTATATATATATATATATATATATATGTAATATGTACGTGCATGCGTATAATAATATATATACGATGATAGCGCGTCTATGTGTGTGTGTGAACACGTATAAATTAAAGTATGTACGTATACGCGAGTGTGAGTGCGCGCTCGTCCGTTCCGTGGGTGTATCGGTCGGGTTTTAAGGAGAAGGCGGTGGTTTTAAAGGAGAGCAGGGTGGGCAGTGTGGAAACCCTGTCAGGTGCGGCCGCGTTCGCGTCTCATCGGGCGCCGTAACCTTTTCGACCGCGAACCTATATATGATGGAAAACCAGCGGGTCAGTGGACGCTATATATATAATATATTGTATATATGTTGTAATAAACGTCATATGGTCGTGTGTTCACGTCATCTGCGGTGGTACGGTGTGCAGAACTTTCGTATAACATTCATACGGGGTGAAAAACGGACATTCGGAGGGGGATGACTCGGCTGTCACTATCAAACCCACGACGAAGGTGCAGTGCGTATCACTGATATAGTATTATTATATCGTTATTATTGTGTTGTAGCTATACGCACGGTAATAATAATATAATATACCTATAATGTCTGCTGCACTTTTCTCGTCGACGACTTGAGTACGACGGTGGAGGGTGCTGCAGATGTCACACCCCGCCGACCGGTGGAGTCGCGGGAGACGTGACGAGACGAGACCGCGCGCACGCTCGTCTGACGTTCGTAACTTCAAAATTGTATCATGTTATTATTATTATTATTATTATATCGCCGGCCGACCTGTAGTTTGTGCTAAGGAAATTCCCTCGGGGCCATGTCATAAAGAAATCCCCCTCCCCTCGACCGAACTATTGGGAGCAGATCGCTTCACATAATATACCTACATTTACTAGTATTTCAATACGCCCATATCACTTATACGTCATGCGTAAAGCATAAATGTGTGAGTTTCATTGTTATGTCTCGATATTTTTGCCTAGTTCTGACTATTGACTGACGTGGTTTTAACTGTGAACCGTTTTAAATGATGACAAAAAAAAAACACGACTTTTGTCGAGATTGTGATTCATATTCGTTTGTCGGCAATTTTATTCTCAATAAATCTGTTGTCTGTATACGGCTGATAAACTTAACGTCCATAAAAATATTAACACTAGTAAAAATAACGTGATATAGATGCGTATCTTGTCGTTAAATTCATAGAAATATCAGTAACAAAGTAATTTATCATTATTCATTATACGAGACTACTACAACAATGGTCCTTATTTTAATAATAATAATATATAAAAAGTATACTCACAATCTGTTATACATATTTTATACATAATGTAAAGTATAATATTAACTACATACTATATTTCTACGATATACATGTATTACTTGTGTGGATTAAATAAAATAAAAAAAAAAATGATAAATATAAATATTTGATTTGTCAATTACAGTAAATTGCATTCAGTTTTTATAATTTCAAGAAATCAATAAATTACGTGTATAGGTGCGAATAACAAATAATCCAAATTGTATCTGTATATACTGTAAAATATATAAAATCAAAAGCAATTTTCAAGGAACGTTATTTTTAGAACCGTAATCCCTTTTGATACAAAGTCTGGAGTTTCAAAATAATATATATATATATTATATATTATATATTAATAAGGAATGTCTGAAACGTCGGCATAGAGAAGTCACGCGGAAAACAGAAATACTATCTACATTGTACTGCGTGAATAGTTTCAAAGGAGCGAGCACATATTCAAACATATTTTTCGATGCCAATTGACGATTTCAAATATTGCGTTTTAATTAAAATAATATTATACAATTCGAGTTCAAGCGGGAATTCGCGCAGAGAACTTCAAGAATTTATACATAGATACTATCAATGTCAATCCGTTTCAACAAAATTATATCTACAGCCCTACAGGTAATAATATATATATTTGTTGAATAGGTCTCAGAATATGAATTCGTTTATAACACGAAGCGTAATTTGTACGGTACATTAATATTATATCATATCGTTACAATACGTCAGCGGTCTTAAAATTTTGTCAAAAATCCGACGACGTTCGCCCGTCGTCCTAGAGCCGCGGCGAAACCAACGTAACGTCGTACGACTGCCAAAGCGTACGACAATATCATATTATTGTATAGTGCTGTCGCAAGCGCAATTACGTTTTATGACGGTAATAACAATAATGAATAAATGATAGTATAATAACAACGACCGCACCACCTGCATCACCCTCCCCGGGGACGGATTTGTCAACGCCGCTCGCGTCGCGGGCACGGACAACGCGCTTACGCGGGGGGGTTGTAATGTACTAATGTGCATCGTGACGCACAAGTGCACAACTGACGCCACTGTCATCGAGCACACGACGAACGCGCTGTACAAATAATAATATCGTACACGCATTGTGTTCGCAATGTATATAGCGTGCACTTAGGCATAATATTATATAGTCCCTGTCCGGCGTACACGAACTATCGCGTCGTCGTATTAATTGACGTTGCGGAGATATAATACGCTGACTCGGGCGCGGCCGATCGGACGAGCGTGATACACGGTTTGCCGCGGGCCGCGATACGTCGACTCCCTTTCTCTCGTCAACCCTATATTGACATCGACACCCCCCCCACGCCCGTCGTCCCGTTCCGGAGAAAATAATCGTACGCTTTTCTGCCGCCCGCAGATAATAAAATGCGATTTGTCCGCGTACGATATATATGGACGATACGCCACCGGCGGGTTCCGCGAGCTATATTGTACGGTGACACGCGATCATCACTACCCCCCTACACGGTTTCTAACACTATTACAACATTAAATTATTCATTATTTTATGCGTATTATTATAGTTATATGGTCACAGTACGAATATGTAGTATACGACGTACGACGCGTGTGGACAGTGCACTCTAATAAAAAAAACGAACGCGTGTATTATGCATATAGCTAGGATGTATCTGAAATCTGAAAAACTTATCACAGATACATCCTATACACCGTAAATAGTGCCTGCTCTAATAAAACTGTAGTCACTCATAATCATTACAGAATAATTTATATTCAATATAAGTACATCGAATGTGTATTATAGGTACTATTTATCTGCTTAGTACGGTCATCGGCAACATCACGTAGACAGTAGTAATTCTGAATTCTGATGCACGTCGAAATTAGCGATAGATTGAGCGTTTGTCACGCCTTGTGCATTTTGGTATTTTATTTAAAATTGTGAGCTGGGTGATATTCTACTCACACTGGAGTACCTCGGAGTACTTAATAGACGTGTCTGTCGGTCCATTCAGCATCATTTTTTAAGCGGCTTACACTACGCTGGTTGGAAACATTTAGGGTTGAAGAACATCCGAAAACCCTTTGGGAAGCTCGCCTGGAATCGTGATTATGTTTTTTGTTGCGGTTGTGACATCGTCAAAAAGGGCAAATATTCCTCAAAATCTACGTCGATTGCAGTCATTTTCACCGTAGTGTAATCTTTGACTTCAACTCGAGTCGATTGCACTCCACATTTGTTTACTTCTCTCTCAGTAATCGTCGTGCTTTACGGACACCACTCTTCTTTCTTTCTCTTCGTCGATTTGTGATCCAAGAGTAATGATATACGTCAGTCTCAGACATTATGACCTTACGTCCGGCGCCGCCTTTCGTAGTCATTCACTCGAATTCGTATCCTACGCTGAAAAAACACGCTCTGTCACGTAATTGTTTTTGCTTTCTGCGTTTAAACTTCGTCAAGTTTGGTTTGGTCGCTGTCGGTAAATCGGGACGATAATTTAAACAGCTGACATCCTGTTTGTTGAGATACAATCCAGATTCAAATATTAAATTATTATTATACGAATAATAGGAAATAGCGCTTACACTTAACGGAGACCGTAAATAAGGATTTGTATTTATAGTTCCAATAATGGGGTATGTGATCCAGTATTTTAGTCAATTCAAAGAAAACGATTATACATTTATACCTATTATCTACGATCGATGGACGTAATGTGTTATTAATAATAGACTAAAAAATCAATAGGAAAAACAAGCGCATTCCACCTATATACACAATGCAATTGTTGGTTATTGTCGATTGATAGATATATGGGTGTATAAAACACCCTTTCGTTTATATTTTATTATTCTCAGAAGAGTTTCTGACTGGTCGGCATGTTCGATACGGAGTTTTCGAAGAATCAAGAAGGACGGCTCGAAACGGTATTTTATCACAGCCCACGCGTGTGTTTACAGTCTAATACGAAATAATATTTTCAATTTAATGTAGTTGCGTTTAGTTGCGTAAATAGTAATTATGGTAATGTTTAAGTTTATGAAGTGTACGCTACGCTATAAGGGATGGATTGGCTACGGAAGGAGGGAGGGTTGTAAGGAGGAAAGGTATAAGGGTTTGTGTGATAGCCAGTCGTACGTACCCTGCTCACGTATCACCGACCGTCGGAGCTGTTATTATATTATGGGTGGCGAAGACGGCGGCCGTTGTGACTTTTTAAGAATATTTGTTTTCGGATTAAATGTGCTTCGTTCGTACCACGACTTCAAATAAAAGCGATGGGTATAGCAGAGTGCACGCGCGTTCCAAAAACTATTTGATCTCATGCCGTAATGGATGCTACGTATAATATGATAGATACCTAATTATGTTTTTAAATTTCGTTGCATACAAAAATCATTTTTCTTTTTGCCTGTGCTCTTGAACAAAATTAGTAATTATTTAGTTTAAATCGAAAAACACACGTGTTTGAAAATAATTATTTTAGTTATTACTTCGTCAGAATAATAATCTTTGACTTTCTATAATATCGTGTATAGATAAAGTTATTTTGAGTTATTATTGCGAATTTTATGGCATAGGTTGAATAAATTGCATTTAAAATCCATATATTATATTCACTTAGGTATTCTTAAAATATGTATACTAATTATTAAATGTATTAGTATTTTCAGTTGCAGCCATCGTCCGTCAGTGTAGGTAGAACTGAAGTAGTTTTTTTTATATTTATTTCGTATTTTGTATAAATTAATATCTAATCGATACTAACGACAAAATGTCTGCATCGCGGGGGATTTTTCTAACCCCGAGAGTTTTATTGTGTCCACTATAATTGCGTTTAATTTATACAATACATTTATATCATAATATACGTATATAGAACGCCGTATGTCTCACTAGTTTTCGAATTTACTATCATCAAATTATTGCAGACCGAATTATAGATGTCTCAGTACATATTATAATGGTATATAGACCATCTCACACGTGAAATGTGCCAACTGTACTATATGCAGTACACGTATGCAGCATAATATATAATGGCGTTTGGAATAATTACTTTTGAAACGCATTTGTCCATTATACGATGCGAAATGCATTTCGCGCTGGTATAAATCTCACGACAGACCGAAAAATATTCAATTGTGACGATGATGGGTTACGTGGAATTCGAATTATCCCCCGGCTTAATGCACTCGTATGCCCAGGGTAGTGTTGTGGGATATATTAGCATTATACTGTACATAGTTGACGCACTATACGCATATAATATGGAGCACAAGTTTTTCCCACATAACGAATTCGCTGCCGGCGCTAGCATTATGTGTTGTATTATATTATTATTATGGTACCTGCAGCCATTAGGATAAAATATTCGACAAGTAAATTATCGTTTTGATGGGATACATCGCATTGCACTTATGCACACGCGCAATAGTCGCGATCGAAATCCCATCGCAGTTATTCCCCTTTGGATTAAAATAATACCATTTTACCCCCCCGTGGTACACAAGCCATCGTATTATTATTGTTAGGTAATATAAAATTCACCTCCGACAAAATAATGCATTGTCACCATACTACTTATAATATTGATTGATTTGAAATTTTCGTCTTCACTTAATATAGTTATAGTTATTATAAACTTATAATTCATCGTTATGACGTAATGTCTTAGGTTTACGCTTGTATTATAAAAAATTATATTTTAAATCTGATAACATTTTATGATCTCTTAATCAATTACTGAGCTAGTGGTCATATATTGAATCACAAACGTAGATAACCCTATTAACGATTTATCTACTAATTTATTGATTATGTACAGGACGTACAGGTTTTGATTCACTTGATGTTTAATTGTTTTATAAAATCTAATCTTTAATATGTTAAATTATATTACTACAATATTTTTTTTTATTATAGCATGTATGTAAACCGTGCAAGTAGGTACATAATATGTTTAAATTATAAATACACAATGTAGTAAAATATACAATATGCAAGATAGTAAAATTCGACTCGTGTTTTTTGATTACCGATATTGGTGACATTCATTCGTTTACAGCTATAATAATAATGACCTAATTAATACATTAAACGAGGTCAGTGCATTTAAGGCTTACCCAATAATAGTGTTACTCCACGAGAATAGGAAACAATAACATCAGAATAAATATTTAACATGACGTAATATGCATATAATTAAAATATTATGCGATCAACTGCAAATAAATTGAAATTTTAAAATTCATTCGTGTTATAGTGTTATGTTCAATGATTATATTTTTATTCATTTTTCGTATATATTTGAGCAAAATACACCATAAATAATGTATATTGTGTATCTAATGTATATTTTGATGACCTTTAAGCAGTCATAAAATCACTTATACTTTAAATTATAGTATTTTGAAGACATGGTAAGAATACCACTTTATAGAAAATGTTAAGTTGACATTTAATTGAATCGAAATATATAATAGTATGTGCCTACTATACATAGTCTTTTTTAAATTTTAAGAGTTTTGAATAAGAATATTTTAGTTTTAATTACTAATTAGGAGTATATAATTAATAATATTTACTACTCATAATTACAACTTTAATAGATACTATGTTTTAAATTTTAGCTCTTGTTTGTGAATGATCCTGTTTGTACAAATATATGATTTTTTTTTAAATATAAATATTATATAATTGACAAAGATGTGTGTAATATTATGCAGCTAAATGCATTAGTTTTATTTTAAATATGGGGTTATAAAAATATCGAATTTAATAAAATAAAATAAATTAAAAATAATTATATGTTTGTAACTAGTTATATACCTAACCTATGTTATTAAAAGTATCTATGTGACTATTTGTATAATCAATAATGTAAAATAATATTCAATAGTAAATATGGATATATAAACATTTGAATAATGATAATAAAAATATTTACCTTTTATATAAACATGTATAGGTTAAATAATAATACGTAGTAATTGATATTAGAATATTATAATATTATAAAGACAATAATAAAAGGTTGGAAAGTACCTATTGGTTCGGCTGACAGTTGATCAAGTTAACAGCTTATTAGTTTTGTCAGTTATTTTCAAAATGAGTTCATTCATATTTAAAATAATTATTAAAAAAAGAATTATCATTCTTAAATGATTTTATTTTAATTATTATATTAAATTTATTTTTTCGTTTTCTATAAAATTTTAAGTAGGTATTCATTTAAATTATCATATTTATGTTTTTATCTAGTGTGCATGTAGGTGTTTGGTGTTGAATAATGACTATTTTAATAACTTATTTCGATAAGACGGCTGACCACATTTTTTTTTGTTTAATATTATACATTACAATGAAATAAAAAAATAACACTAAAAATTATTTAGATTTTAATAATTTTTTTTAAATAGAGTAGGAGTGAATTTAAAATAATGTATGTTTATAATTATCAATATTTATGTATGCATATATATTATTTATGTCAGATGGCTGGCGGAAACGTAATATATAGTCATGTATTAGATAAGACTATTTTCTGACGCTTTTCCATTATTACTCTTACTCTTGTTATAATATATTGTCATATTTATAACAGACGTAACATATATATATTACATTTATATATTATAATATGTGTATTTTAGATGGAAATCTTGACGCGGAAGATGTACTCGACGACGAAGATCTCATGCCACCGTTATCTCCTACAGGTGAGTAAAAACAAAAACCTACGAGTAAAATAAGAAACTAAACAAAAATCATAAAAACATCGATTTTTCACACTCTTTTTAGCTTCTCGTGTATAATATAAACGTATGCACACACATACACGCGCACACGTCGTTTTATCTTCTATTTTCGCTGGTAGGTCATAGGTATATATACAAGTATACTTTATATATACATGTATATAGGTTTTCGTCCCAACAGAACATATATGTGAATAAAATCCCAGGATTTTCGAGTCACTCCCGCAGGTGCTAGGGGGATTTTTGGTGTCCCTAGGGCCCGGCCGTAACGAAGAAACGAGGTGCAGGAAAACCCCTTTTGCAATTTCCACTACTACAGGCCACGTCCGCCGTGAGCCCGGCACGACGACGCGAGGTTGCATTTCAACTAAATTGGCCGCTTTTCACGCGGTATTTCCACGGTTCATATACGTGTTTCATTATGCCAATGGGAACGGTTTGTTCTTCCCGTCCTTCCACGTATCCCGCTATCAATGCCGAACCCCCTTACTCATCACGCACGAACTCCCAGACTATCTCTTTCTTTCCCGTCTCTCCCCACTTATTATATTTTGTAGTCTGTCCATCCGATGCTCTTTCAGCTATTTACTGTACAGCTCACACTCTTTCACTATAGTTCTCTATCTATAATTTATTTTGTACGTACTCCTTCACTCTCTCTTTCTTTTTCTTTTCATGGTTATTTTTGTTTTACAGGTATATGTTATAAAGGTTAAATTAAGGTACAGTAAAAAATATATATCCATTAAAATTCCATTTAAACGATTTTCATAATATTTTTTCTATCGTTTATTACGGGAGGGGAAATATGTGTATATAAACCCAGACTTGGTGTAATATTATCTCTGAATGATGTATATGTATAATATATATAAAAGGAGTGGCAGAGATAGAGTGGTAGAAAAAGACCGAAAGAGAGATAAACCGAGTGTCAGTAGTGAGAGAAAGGAAGTAAGAGTGATAGTGAGGGAGAGGGAGAAGACAGAGAAAGATGCCATTTCAATTACAGAACGAAGAGATAAGAAGAAAAAGAGGGAAAAAACACCGGGACGGCGTCGCGGGGTAGAGAAACTTACCTTTTATGCGAGGGGGTTATGGTTCTCGAGGGGTTTGCCGACTAATCAGAGTTTTTCTTGTGCGCGTTTTCTCTTTTTCTCGGGTACCCTTACGGCACATACAGCAGCAGTGTAAAACGACTTGGCGGCGGGCAAGTCAATATTAGGTATGCGCCTTGTGGTATCCCCCGGGGGCATAGTGCCCCGCTTTCGGCGCCTGATTAATTGCATCCCACAGACTCGAAAAACAAGTTTTATGCCTTCTTCACCCCTTTCATCATGAAATCTATTACGGTTTTAAATATATATTTGTGTGGTTGTTATAAACGTTTTTCTTTATACACGGATGTTAAATAGTATTAGTTTCGTTTGACTTTAGATCCCTGGGTTATTTAGTTGTTCAATCTAAAAATTAAATAATAAAAACAATATTTAACTACATTGACATATTTTTTGTTGTAAATCATAATGATTATTATACCAATAAAATATAAAACCTTTGCCTTCTCATAAAAGTTATAAATATTTTCAAAAAGTTATAGGTAAATATAAATATTATATAGTTGACAATAAACAGTGCTACGGTAGTATATCTATACAGCGTATTAAAAAAAATGAATTCAGAGTGTTTAAAAAAAAATATAACACACGCGTGTTAAGTATTTTAAGTTCTTAAGTATAGGTATACAGTAAAATATTGTATGCATTTTTAAGTGTACATACTTTATAATATAATGATGGATAGAGATTCTGCTGAAAATTATAAAATAGTTTATGTTTCTGTATATTTTATGGACTGAATTATGTGGTACATTGATACATATTTTTAAAAATAATTAAAGTTAAAATAATTGTATATATGTGCCTAGTAGAAGCAGTTTATTTATCTTTAATAATAAAGCATTATGGCAATCGGTGGCCTTAAAATCCTTTTTAGTTTTTTTGGCTTTACAAGAAAAAAATTTATCTACACATAATTTATAGCAAGGGGGGGGGGAGAGGAAAGTTAAGCGAGACGACCCCGCTTATTCCGCAACAGTAGTTTTTTATGCCTGAACGGGTTGAAGCTAGTAGGACCCATTGCCGTCGTGTCAGCTGTTTTCTGATAAACGATTTTTGTTGTTATTCTTGTTTAATTGTGTTTGCTCATAAAATAATCTTGTACATTTTCATAAATCAAAATGTTATAAGTATTTTTCGACTGCTGCTTACTGATTCCACAACCATTGGCAAATTAATCAAATATCAGAAATATTTTCTTGTAATACATTACAATGGTCTTTTTATAATTTTATTTTAAATATATATCAGTTTTTTGGGGAATTAACTATCAGATTATATTATATTATATTAATTATATTTCAAATTAAATCTATATATTTTATAAAAAAATATTTGTGATAAATATTATTTTTGTTTCAATATTTATTTATTTTGAATTTTAACACTCCATGCAGTTTTAAACAGATATTACTACAGAAATTATACTATGATTTCATTCTTTGCCGTTAAATATATCACACTTCACTAACGTAAAAATACACACGTATTATAGGTTATCATATTATATGAAACATATTTCATAACATTTTTAATTATTATCATTATATAATTAAGGTTAGTAATATTTAAATACAATTTTTTTCTTGACGATTTCGGTACTTTATTATAAACACTAAATATAGAGTTATTTAAATAAATTAAATAATGGTTAAGAGTGTTAAAAAATGAGTTTTGCACAGTGAAGCATTATTATAAAAATGAATTTGAATTTGGAACAATATTACAATTAGATTTAAATTAATTTAAGTATTTATATGTATATTGTATGTTGCATGATTTAACAAATTATTTTATTATATTGCTTTGATATTTTATTGTTTAAGATTGGTGGTTCGATATTTGTTTATGTTTCTGAAATCTAAATTATTAAAAAAATAATTTTGAACTATTTTTTAATAAAGTGAATCGCGTTTCGTTTACTTTCTTATCATGTTACATTATAGCATAACAGTAAGATAAATGCTAATTTCCAATAAAATATTATGCTGACGTATTTTAATAATAATACAATTATACTGACGCGGCGCTTTGATTAGGCAATTTAGGTACACTACTTTCACGGGTTAAGGATCTGGGTATTTTATAAAAATGGTTTGTAATACATCAAAGTATGATTATACGCTCGTAAGTGAATTAGTATAAATAAGGTGAAATAGTATATAATAATATAATAATATAGTTTAATAACACAACTAAAAGCAATTTTAGGTAACTGATGAAATATAATAGTTCGTACGGTAATAATTTTTATTTTTAACGGAAAAATTGGAATATACTTATTAATAGTTTTTATTTTTTTAAATATATAAAACATTGTTATTAAAATGAATGAACTATCTATATTTATTATATTACATATTATAATTAAATAGTTTTTATAATAGCTATACCAGCACTATACCAGCTTCACATTGGCTTTTGTCCGAGTTTCTAGTAATGACAGAAATTACGATAAAGTAATATAATTAATTAAATATTTCAAATAGCTGCTTAAAGACTATATAAAAACTATTTAAGATCAATACTATAAAATATATGGAATGGACGTTAATATAGGTCACGTATAAATGCATGAAGGTACGAGATAAATTATCTCTTAAGAAAGTTTCGAAGCAAATACAGATGAAAATATTTAATAGTGTGTTATGTAGTCAAAGTAGCAGGCAAAGTTAATGCTAATGTTAGTTTTAGAAGAAGAGTAAATACGAAAACTACCTAAGGATAATATCAAATATTATCGTAGGGTGATAATATGACTATGATAAACTTAAGACGACGAAATTAATAACATGCATTTATTTAAAATAAAAAAATGGACATAAAACTTTGATTTTAAACATAACCTATATATAATATATAGGTACTTATTATTGAAGTAAAGCTTAATATTAAAATAGATACAAGAATAAACGATTTATCCTTAAAAATCATATATAGAAAAGAAGCATAGTAAAATATAGAAATATTTAATCGAATAAAAATGGAATAACAATTTGGGACGATTTTAAAGTTTTTCATTGGTGAAATTTCTATTTTAGAATTTACTATATTGTAAATAGTACATGGGACATGACGAATTTATAAAACTTATATAATCTATATTTTATTTGGTTAAGATGATAACATTTAATTTTAGAGTTATCGCAATCTATTAATAGTCTGATATCATTCACTATATTTTCTTCGCGAATAAACTCAATTACAAATCAGCATTTGAATTTCGTCAGACGTTCACATAACGAGAACGTTGAAGTACTGCATTACGTACGTTTGAAAATATATACACAATACACGTATATAATGTTATCAGCTGGTACCCTTATTGAGTTTCAGTAGCGTTGTACAAGTATAATGAGTATATTTATAATTAACTGGAACGCATACATAAAATATCATAAAACTGTTTACTGCTTTGTGTAGTATAATACGTATACTTTACCACGGACCCGTATTATAAGTGTACGAATTTTATCTTAAAGTCACAATAGAAGGAAACGAAATCTCCACAGACCACACACACGCACACGCACTTGAAACACATATTATTTATTATATGCGTATACCACAGTACAGGTAAAATGTATACATATATGGTATGCGCGGTTTTCAATTAGTCGATGTCGGGGAATCAACTCGTTTCGCATGCACTCGACGTTGTTATGATAAACCCCTAGTTGGGCGGTGGTGGCGTCTGAAAAAAAATAAAAGCGTCGAGCTTCCGCTGGCGGCAGATATCCTCTCGAGTGACGTAGACGGCGGTGGTGCTGACGGTGGAGAGTCGGGCCAGTCGCGGCGTGTGGCGGGGGGGTGAGGGCGCGCGGCGGCGTCGGGGGACGAGTGTTCGGGCGAGGGCGGGCTGGGCTCGAGTTCGACCGGTGCGAATTCAGAGTTCCGGTGGTGGCGGCGGCGGCGGCGGTGGAGGTCGGTCTCGGGTAGCGAAAGGGGTAGTGGGGGCGGGTAGATAAGCCGAGAGGCCGCCGGCCACCTGGGATTGCCGGCAACTCCATCAGAGTGGCTTAGCGAGGCGCAGCAATTTCCCCAGAGTAACGCTCGCGCTTTCGCTCCCCTCTTCACCGCCATCAGCACCGCCGCCGTCACTAAACCCCTCTCTAACCCACTCGTCCTATACACACACACACACACACCTTACTCGAACACACACATACACGCACATATATACACGTATATACACGCGCGTTTACTAGTACACACACGCACGTGCGCGAGCACCTACGCAAAACCCGCTGCTTGTCACTCTCTCGCCCCCCCAACGGCCCACCACTCTTGAAACCACTAGGAGAATTGATGAGTCCTACATGCACACACGCACACTGCACCGTCTGCACACCGGGTCTCACCCTCCCCGTGCGCTCGTCCACCGGTGGTGCCTTTGCCGGCGGCAAGGGTCGGACGCGCGCTTCATGCATGTGCGACCGAGACGTCTGCTCTTATGCGCCACTGCATCGTTAAACGAGCGGTGTAGGTACCTGCCGAGCGCACGCGCGGGCCGGCCAGCGACACTGTCCTGGTCGCGTGCGATTCGGTCGGGGCAACCGGTTGGTTTTTTCTTTCCGCGATTTCGGCTCGCAGCCGCGTACAGTGGTATATACCTACAATATTATTATGATATACGACTACGACGACTCGACATCGACGGCCGCGTTTATCGGTACCTGACAATAACACGACGTCGTATTACACACGTATTTCCGACGGGCGTGTACGTATATAATGTACGCGTACACGAGACCGCAGTGCGTCGGGCGGTATAAAGTCGGATTGCGGTGTGGCGGCGTTATGGGGAGGGGTGGTCGTCGAACGGCCTCCGGGGTGCCGTTCGCGTATAGAGGTAACCTTCGGAAAACGGTAGCTCGCTGACATATTGGTCTACGGGGGATACGCGTGTGCAACCCCGCGACCGACGGCGGCGGCGGCGGCGGGTAGGAGAGCGCACATCATACTGTCGCCTCCCAGAGGTACCTGCTTACCTCTCCCACCCGCCGCACGGCCGTCTTCCTTATAGTCTTTCTCCCGCTCGTGCACAGCATATAAATATATATATACGAGCGCCCGCACACACACACACATACACACACATATATAAACATATATACACATAGGTATGTAAGTACAACTATATATATATATGCGCGCGTGTCTGTACATGTATATATACATATATATATAGCACGTTATTGTTGTTATCTCGCGTGCACATGGCTTTTGTTTACCGGCTGAACGCCCGAAGGCGTCGAACGTCTCATGGGACGTACCGGCAAGTTTGCATTTTAAAACTACTCCCGGGAGCACTTCTTTCCCACAGCGCGATGCTCTATACGAGTTGTTATATGCGCGTCTTGTAAGGGCCAGTGTGTGTGTGTGTGCGCGCGCACGCGTATATTTATGCGAGAAATGTAATTTATATACCTACGCGAAAACGCGGTCGTAAAATCGTCCTCGGTATACGATATCGGTTTTCGTCGTGT